>NC_136267.1:180308199-180655699 GCF_964187855.1 Myxine glutinosa
CTGGTAACTAATAAAATAAAAACGAAGAAATATCTCTCGGTTTCTCTCCACCCTCCCCCCCCCCTTCCCACGCCTCCTCCCCCCAAGCCCTCTCCCTTCCACACATCTCCCTGCTCTCAAATGTTGTGTTTGTGTGCTTCCCCTTCTCTCCCCATCTTGTTTTCCGCTCCCTCTTTTTGGGTATTTTGTTTGTCTGGTTGATTTGTTTGTGAAGTAAATGTTAGCTCTTTCACGAGCCTCGATTCAGTATACAAAAAACAAACAAACAAACAAAAAACTCGGTGGAATTGGATGAAATTCGCTCGGTGAATTCACTCGGTGTATTCGGTTCGGCTCGGTTCACTCGGTTTAAAGAAAAAGCGATAATGTCGACATGTTGCTGTCTGTGTCATGTTGGGCGGTGTATGATACTTGTTGGCTGTTGGGCGGTGTTGGGCGGTGATATGGTGTATTTTTTAAAATATATCTCTGCATTTTCCCGCATTTCTGACACCGAGTCTAAAACCATGATGGTGAGTTATATTGGAGATAAAGGCGTGAGAGAGACTCAATGGCCTTGAAGTTACAGGCATTTGAGAATTCATTTCGTTCTATAAACGGCAACTTTCATCAGATTTTCTTCTCGTTTTTTTTCAACCGAGTCTAAAACTATGTTAGCGACTGTGAAAAATGAAATGATATATCGAATTTAAAATAGATATCGACACATTGCCGTCGGTGTCATGTTGGGCGGTGTATGATACACCATGACGCGATTTTAAAAAATATATCTCTGCATTTTCCCGCGTGTGTGGAATGTTTGTGGAAAATTAAAGATTTCAAATAAACCTATTTAAAGTGTATGCGCACATAACTAATAAAAAAAACGAAGAAATATCTCTCGGTAATTTCCTGAAACATATTTTACTTCCGGCTAATATGTTGAATGAAATAAAAACGAAGAAATATATGTCGGCATCATTGTTGACGTTTTTGTGACGACTATCATCAAACGAAATAGTAATATATCATAACGGAAAAGCAAAAGCGAATTTTTAATATATATCGACACATTGCCGGCGGTGTCATGTTGGGCGGTGTATGATACACCATGACGCGATTTTAAAAAATATATCTCTGCATTTTCCCGCGTGTGTGGATTGTTCTCAATTATTGCTGACACCGAGTCTAAAAGTAAAACCATCGATAAAAATGAAATCATATGGTGAGTTAGATTGGAGATAAAGGCGTGAGAGAGACTCAATGGCCTTGAAGTTACAGGCCTTTGAGAATTCATTTCGTTCTATAAACGGCAACTTTCATCGGATTTTCTTCCCGTTTTTTTTCAACCGAGTCTAAAACTATGTTAGCGACTGTGAAAAATGAAATGATTTATCGAATTTGATTTGAAATAAAACTGGGGGAGAGCAAGACACCACGGGCCTACAAAACAGGACTCAAAGCTATGCGAGTTAATAAAATGGTGGATATTTGTTTATAGCCACTCCCAGAATGGGTGGAGCTATGGGTGGAGCTACTCTGCAAACCGAGTAAGCCACACCCCGGACAGACACCCAACAGATAGACAGACAGACAGACAGAATCATCTACGGCTATTATAATATAGATGGTTGCTGGCAATTGATCACATCCACAAACGATGTAATCCACACAATTTATGTACTTTACATAACGTTAATAGGAATACATGCCCGTGTAGATGGGCATGACATATAATTCACCGAAAACGTTGAAGCAACCGCATAATATTACGGTGATGTTTAACTCTGAGTGAGAATAGTTCGAAATTTTAAAAACTTTCTTCTGATATTTGTGATTTATTTCAAACAAACTGTATTTCCCATCTACACGGGCATGTATGTATTCCTATTAACGTTATGTAAAGTACATAAATTGTGTGGATTACATCATTTGTGGATGTGATCAATTATTGCCAGTAACCATTTTCTATAACTGAATGTGCAGGTGCAGCATCTAACTCAATATGTCGAAATGTCACACACATCCATGCCCGTGGGATTCCCACGGGTGACCCCGCTAGTTTAAATTATACTAGGGCATGCCCGTACTATATCTATATCTAAAATTATATCCCCCCCCTCTATTTACATGAAATGGTTTGGTCCAAAGCGAACGGCTTGCGAGTGGTGACAATCCCCCCCCTCTATTTACATGAAATGGTTCGGTCCAAAGCGAACGGCTTCCGGAGTTTGGTAAAGAAATCGCCATCGCGTACACAAACGCGCAGGAAAGCGAATGAATCGCAAATTCGTTTTTATTAGTTTTAAAACATCGTTTAACGCCAACATAGCGCCAACATAGTTTGCAAACGTGAAATAAATGAATACGCTGTCAAATGTGCCATCCGAGGCAGAGTGTGCCCGCCACGTTCGGCACACGCGATCGTTCGCTGCTCTCTGATTGGTTGAATCGTTTTTTGGACATAGCTCGGTAAGTAATTGTCCGATTAATATGAAACCTTGAAAAGGCACATCCTCGGGTCCCCAGCAATATACCTGGCAAGTTAAAAGTATATCGGACCCGTGGTTGTCGAGAAACAGCGGTCACAGACAAACGTACAGACGTACAGACAGACAGACAGAGATTACTGGAATTATAGATAGATAATGGACTACAAAATGTAAATGTTTCATGATATTTGTTTTATTATATCACCTTTATTTATCAATATTGTTGAAATGAAGATAAAATAGCTGTATGTTGAAATATGTTGAAAAAGTCAAAACTTTACATGGGGTGTACTTACTTTTTCACGAGACTATATATAAATATATATATATATATATATATATATATATATATATATATATCAAGTAATGAACGGCGTTTGGGAATTATATCCACGATATCCATTTTTCCGTTCTCCAACCTATAGCTTTGTCTTTAAAAACTCAACGTTTCGGCCAGCAACCCAGCGTGCGCTGAGCCTCCACTAGCCTTCATCAAGAGAAGTTCCCTTGTTCACCTCCTCCCAGATATATCTGGGGGGAGGGGTGGGCCTATTCTATCAACCAATCACAAAGCTGCGTTGCGAGACCTCGTGACCATGGACCCATGCTCGGCTTATGTTGCAACACAACACTTGCCTGAATACCTGAATACCTGAATCTATATATCACTACCCCAAAATTCATAACAATATGTTGAAATTGACAAAAGTATTTGGTCTCCACAATTCTTTATTTCACTGTTGATATAACAGAACCTTTGTTTTTGATTCAGAACTTAATATATCGTTTTAAATCAGAAAATATAAAGAAATGGCATTGACAAAATTATTGACACCCTCGACTTAATATTTGGTAGCACAGACTTTGGACAAAATAACTGCAGTCAAGCGCTTCCTATAGCCATGAATGAGCTTCCTACATCTCTCTACTGGCAGTTTGACCCACTCTTCTTGTGCAAACTGCTCCAGTTCTCCCAGATTTGAAGGGTGCCTTCTTCCAACTGCTGTTATCAGATCTCCCCACAGATGTTCAATGGGATTTAGATCTGAACTCATTGTTGGCCACTTCAGAACAGTCCAACGTTTTGTCTTGAACCATTCCTGGGTGCTTCTTGAAGTGTGTTTGGGGTCATTGTGCTGCTGCAAGACCCATGACCTTCGATGGAGACCCAGCTTTCTGACACTGGGTTCAACATTGTGCTCCAAAATGCCTTGGTAATCTCCTGATTTCATGAAGCCATGCACACATTCAAGGCACCCAGTGCCAGAGGCAGCACAGCAACCCCAAAACATCACTGAACCTCCTCCATGTTTGATTGTAGGGAAGGTGTTCTTTTCTTTGAAGGCTTCATTTTGTTTTCTGTAAACATAGAGATGATGTGCTTTACCAAAAAGCTCAAATTTGGTCTCACCTGCCAACAGGACATTCTCCCAGAAGGATTTTGGATTGTTCAGGTGTGTTTTGGAAAACTCCAGTCAGGCTTTCTTACATCTCTCTCCCAGCAGTGTGGTCCTCCTGGGTCTCCTACCATAGAACCCCGTTTTAATTGAGATGGCGACGGATGGTGCGAGTTGAAACTGTCGTACCTTGTGTCTGAAGGTCAGCTTGAATCTGTTTGGCAGTTGATCAAGGTGCTTTCTCCACCATTTGAACAATCCTTCGCTGCAATCTTCGATCAAGTTTTCTCTTGCGGCCACGTTCAGGGAGGTTGGCTACAGTGCCATGGGCCTTAAACTTCCTGATAACATTGCGTACGGTGGACACGAACATCAAGGTCTTTGGAGATAAACTTGTTGCCTTGAGATTGTCCATGCTTTGCTGCAATCATTGTCTGACCTTCTCAGGCAATTCTCTGCTTTTCGTTCTTTTCTCCATGCTCATTGCGGTACACACAGTGACACAAAACAGCAGAATGACTCCTTTTCTCTATTCAAACTGGTTGAATGAGTGATTTTTATATTGCAGGCACCTGCAACTCACCACAGGGGAGTTCAATTCAAAAATAGAGGAGAATCACCTGCTTGAAATCTAATTATTTCTAACAACTTCTAAAAGGTGCAAATAATATTGTCCGGGCCATTTTAGGATTTCTGTGTGGAATAAGCTAAGATTAAAAAATATTTTTCAGCTTTTTTGTTTTGTTCCACTCCAAAGAAATACACATGTGGATACCAAAATATTTTTTTATTTCAACAATTTTCTGGAATAAATGGTGCATTATTTGAAAAAAGTGCAAGGTGGCCAATATTCTTGGCCACGTCTGTATGTAAGCTTATAATCTCCACTCTCTATTTGGATGTGTTTGGCTGTATTCCACAATATTGAATAGCCGTTCTATGTGAAATGGAGGCTTTGCGGTCCTGCTGACCACCATGCACTCAACCAGTTTTGTACTTGATGGTACCTTTGAAAAGCCTGAGGTTTTGCGGCATACAGCTTCCATGCTTTGATTTGTGTAATGCTAGATAAAGCCCAGACAGTGAATGGCCACTTGAGGAGAAGCTTCACTCAAACATTACAGCAGAACTATTTTTTTTGTATACCAAATCCAGGATTATGAAGACCAAGTTGACAATGTTGTTGTAAACAAAAGGTAACATTGTGACAATGCGATTAGGGTTTGGGTTAGAATATGCTTGTTCTATCCAACCACAGTTACATACAAGTACGGGAATGAACTAACAACAAAAGGCCAATCAATACTTTGCCGTATTTCACAAAATAATATATATCAGGAAGACCAACACTGTGAACGATTCACTTAAAATTCTTTATTTCTGTTAACATTAGTATTAATGAAATTATCTTACTATAAGTCACCAAATGTCTGTCTGTCTGTTCCCAGGTACCGCAAAAACGGCTGAACCGATCGCAACGAAATTTTGGGTGGGTAATCCTCGGACCCCCTAGAGTAAAATTGGCTATATTGTTTTTCCATTTTTTTTTTTACAATTTTTCCAATTTTCCAGTTTTTCCAAACACGATGGAATAATATTAACCGATATGAACAGTGATGTGGCTTTTATTGAAATTCTACAAATACCGTTTAGATTTTGATGATTTGTGTGTGATATGATTTAACGGATGTTTATATGAATCGTTTAAAATAAAAAAAGCCTTCAATTTCTGATATTTTGCTTTTTCATTTGGGCCTCCCAATTGAAGCCCCGCCCATAGGGCCGGTACCGTTGCTAGTAACAGTAAAAACTGTAGAAGGGCATTCGGTAGAGCACATCCGTCCACTACACTGACCAGTTTACAGTTTACGTTTTGTATCCCACCGATAGGTCTGATCTGGATCCGGACCTGAACCAAAATCGAATCGGCTTGTTCTTGTCATCTGACCAATTCATTCACCAAGTTTTGTTATAATTCGTCCACAACCTTTTGAGATATCGTGCCATATATCGATTTCGGCCTCGATCTCTCAATGGTGATGAATCACTTAAAATTCTGAAATCCAGATCTGAATCTTCACCAAAATCGAATCATTGTCACATACCCGTCCACTCCACTAAATTTCATCTGAATCCGTCAACAACTTTTTGAGATATCTTGTTCACAAACAAACAGACAGGGGTGAAAACATACTATCCATCCTCCTTCTTGTGGAGATAATGAGTGTCCTGGCAAGAGACATTGTCTGTGGGATGTACTTGTTTTGGGTTTATGGGAATCGACTATGGCTATATAAAAAGCCTGCTGATGTTTCCAAATATTGATACAAATAGCCTAAGCGGCAGCATGGCCTAAGTTAGGTTGGATTTTGGTATGATGTCAGAGGAAACATGCCAGCATATCAATCAGAGGGCAGCATGCTCAATTTTCTGTAAGCTCAAATAACAGCTTACTAGCAACGGTACCTGCCCTACGGGCGGGGCTTCAATTGGGAGGCCCAAATGAAAAGGTAAAATATCAGAAATTGAAGGCTTTTTTTTATTTTAAACGATTCATATAAACATCCGTTAAATCATATCACACGCAAATCATCAAAATCTAAACAGTATTTGTAGAATATCAATAAAAGCCACATCACTGTTCATATTGGTAAATATTATTCCATTGTGTTTGGACAAACTGGAAAATTGGAAAATTGGAAAAAAATTGGAAAAACAATATAGCCTATTTTACTCCAGGGGGTCCCAGGATTACCCACCCAAAATTTCGTTGCGATCGGTTCAGCCGTTTTTGCGGTACCTGGGAACAGACGGCCAGACAGACATTTGGTGATTTATAGTAAGATAGGTAAACATTACAAGAAACACAAGTATAACGACTGTATGAAGGATGCCAGACATTGGTATCAGTCACCAGGCTGTACGGTGTCACTATTGATGTTGCTCGGGGAAGCTGCCAGTTTGCCCCCCTGCACCCCGCAGCTACAAAGCCAAATCAATTGCTCTGTGTCACTCCAGCTTTACAACAAGCAATGCCATCTCATGTTGTCTGTAATGTCCTGGTCTTGCCTGGTTATCCTTCCTCTTGTACCAATGACTGCTCATGGCCCCATTGGCACAGGAGACAGGATTCCTGTTGATGTTGTTGTTCATTCGGCTTGTTTCGTGAGCTGCAGCGAGGCAATCGGTATAGACCTTCATGCAACATTATTACATTCCGTGCAGATTGCTTTGAGGAACTGAAACAAAAATATCAAACAGCGTCAAAGAGTTTCATGTCTGAACCATTGAAAGATTGTCAAAAAATAGTTATACATTATGCAGCTGATTTAAACAAACATTTACAAATGGTGATGGGTATCTGATTTAAAAGTATTGTTCCTTGTTTATATCAATGATCTTCCTGATATTGTTCTGTCTCAATATCAGGAAGCCATGTATGCTGATGATTCCTCACTCTACTGTACATCTGCTGATTCACTCAATTCCACTCGTAATGAGGTTGTAGTTTATCTGGACAATGATTTGGAGAATGTGTTGAAGTCGGGGCACGACTGGCTGGTGATCTTCAATGCAAAGAAAACTAAACTGTTGCCCATGTCTCGCTCTAGAAACAGGTCTTTGCCTTATTTGCACATGGGGTCTTCAACTTTTACAGAATCATCGGCTTCCTGGTCTGGACATGTCTTCTAACCTCCTTTAGGATAAGTACATTCCTGGTGTTGCCAAGAGTGCTTCCAAGAGCGAGTTTGTTGTCTTTATCAAACGCAGAGGAATTTACCTCCTGAAGCCATTTTGTACCTGTATAAGGCAACTATACGACCCCTCATGGATTACTGTTGTCACATTTGGGCTGGAGCACCAGCTTGCCACTTATCTCTACTTGATTGGTTCCAGAAACACATCGTCAACCTGGATGGTGAGAAGATGGGTTCAACTCTTCAACCACCCTCTCACCGTAGGTCGATTGCCACTCTTGGTTTGTTCTACAGATATTTTCATGGTAAATGTTCTGTTGAACTTTCTAACTTGGTTCCTCCCATACGAGTGTTTGGATGTAAGACCCGGTTTGCCATCTCCGCACACCCAGCAGACTCGGTTTGCCATGTCCGCACACCCAGCAGACTTGGTTTGCCATGTCCGCACACCCAGCAGACTTGGTTTGCCATGTCCGCACACCCAGCAGACTCGGTTTGTCATCTCCACACACCCAGCAGACTCATTTTGCCATGTCCGCACACCCAGCATACTTGGTTTGCCATGTCCGCACACCCAGCAGACTTGGTTTGCCATGTCCGCACACCCAGCAGACTCGGTTTGCCATCTCCACACACCCAGCAGACTCGTTTTGCCATGTCAGCACACCCAGCATACTTGGTTTGCCATGTCCGCACACCCAGCAGACTTGGTTTGCCATGTCCGCACACCCAGCAGACTTGGTTTGCCATCTCCGCACACCCAGCAGACTGGGTTTGCCATCTCCGCACACCCAGCAGACTTGGTTTGCCATCTCCGCACACCCAGCAGACTTGGTTTGCCATCTCCGCACACCCAGCAGACTCGTTTTGCCATGTCAGCACACCCAGCAGACTTGGTTTGCCATGTCCGCACACCCAGCAGACTTGGTTTGCCATGTCCGCACACCCAGCAGACTCGGTTTGCCATCTCCACACACCCAGCAGACTCGTTTTGCCATGTCCGCACACCCAGCATACTTGGTTTGCCATGTCCGCACACCCAGCAGACTTGGTTTGCCATGTCCGCACACCCAGCAGACTCGGTTTGCCATCTCCACACACCCAGCAGACTCGTTTTGCCATGTCAGCACACCCAGCATACTTGGTTTGCCATGTCCGCACACCCAGCAGACTCGGTTTGCCATGTCCGCACACCCAGCAGACTTGGTTTGCCATCTCCGCACACCCAGCAGACTGGGTTTGCCATCTCCACACACCCAGCAGACTCGGTTTGCCATGTCCGCACACCGATACACTATAGCTGATCCAAAGTGCAGAACGAAAGGCTATGCAGATAGTTTTATCTCTCGTGATGTCTCGCTCTGGAATTCACTACCTGTAACATGCTTCCCATTATCCTACAATCTACTCAGCTTTAAGAGTAATGTCAATACATACTTCCTACATCTTTGAGGTTTAATACCATTTTACCCGACCTCTGCTACTTCCTGTTTCTTGGATGTTTTCTTGTTATTTTTTATTTATTTATTTTTTGTTTTGCTTTATCCTTATATTTTTCTAACCTTCTCTTAGCCCCTTACCTAGAGTGGCTGTATGCCTTGACTGGAGGCGATATCCATAAAAAAAATTGATCTCCAAAAGTTGTGGATGGATTCAGACGAAATTTGGTGGAGAGGATTGGTATATAACAAGGACAAAATGATTAGATTTTGATGAAGATCCGGATCTGATTAAAAAAATTTTTTAAAGTGATTCTTCACCATTGGGAGATAGGGCCAAAAACGATATATACCAGGATATCTCATAAAGTGATGGACGGATTCGGACGAAACTTGGTGGACAGGTTGGATTTATGACAAGGACGAAATTATTAGATTTTGGTGAAGATCCGAATGCGGATCTGGATCAGAGGATTTTTTTATTTTTCAAGTGATGCTTCACCATTGGTGGATAGGGACAAAAACGAGATTACAGCACGATGTTTCAAAACGTTGTAAACGACATGACAAAACTTGGTGGATGAGAGTGTTGGCGACAAGAACAAGACGATTAGATTTTGATTCATGTCCGAATCCAGATCCGGCTCATCCATGGGATAGAAACCATAAACTGTTCAGCATGGCGGAGGTATTCGCTCTACCGAATGTCTTTCTAGTTCCCAGTGTGTTTGAGATATGGACTCGGCTGACAAGATGGCCTCGAGGTACGCACGCACACTCAAATCGAAACTGTTTAGCCTGGGTTCAAATCCTGACCCAGCCACAAACGGACATCCCGGTGTTTCACAATCACGGCCATTTATCAATGTGTGCCGTCCCTCCGGTGGAGAGACGTTAAACTGGGCATCCCATCTACTGACATTATAAATATCCCCACGCTGTCCTTTGTGAAGAACCCAGGCCAAATGTCTGCCCCCAAACTACTGCTGGGAAGGCAATGGCAAACCACCCATTGTAACCCAAGCCCAGGAAGCTGCCTCGGCAGCATAGCCGCTCTGTGACAGAGTATGACGATTATCACAAAGATGAACAAACCATGTCAGCATCGTTAATAACAGTAACCTCTACTGAAAGTCTTAAACAAAGGATGCAGGGTAACTGGATAGCTGTGCAGGTCTGCCATTTAATGAAAGAAAAAACTTCTCTCCATTTAGCAATGAGACCGAAAAATAACGGTTCATAATAAATTCAGAGCTCCAAAATGGACATGTAATTCTCCGCAGACTCGATGACGTCATTCATTTAAGCTCGAGGAGTTTGGTGTTTCAAATCCTGGCCAAGTAATGCGAGTTATATGAAAGACTTTAAATATGGTGCATGTTGTTTCCTTGGATATATATATATATATATATATATATATATATATATATATATATATATATATATATATATATATATTGTTGTGGATATGAGAATGTTTTTTTTATTTTGTTGTTGTGGTAAAATGTTGTTGTAAAAGGTTGTTGTAAAATATCACCCCTCCTCCCTCCGTTTGTGGTTGTATAAAGGTCAAAGGGCGTTTCCGTAGTTAGTCCATAAAACATACATGCAGGACACGATATATCCTTTCTTTTGACAGTTATATCCTTATTATGTGTATTAGCGTAAGGCTGTGTCTTCCATTAATTGAAATACTCCATTGCACCAGTGAAAGAGAATAGATCCCCTTTCCTTCCCATCCCCAAAATCTCCATCCCATATTACATCCCCTCTCGTCATTGCCGAGCCTCGATTGCCAATATTACCTCCCCTCCAATAACCGCCATTGACCACGAGGCTCGAGTCAGGGAAGGAAGGCGTGTCTCCACCTCGTCAGAGGGGAGGAGGGGCGTGCCCGCCCGTCGTCATCCAGGGCGGAGCCCGAGGGTCGCGCGACCAACCAGGGCCGAGGTGAGCACCCCGATGGGCGTGTCCTGAACGCCGGCGGCTTAACCGCCGGAGGCGCTATAAAAAGGCGCGCACGGAAGTAAAATGAGAGGTGGTTGGACAGTTGGTTGGTTGCACAGAGGTGGTTGGACAGTTGGTTGGTTGCACAGAGTTGGTTGCGCAGAGAGTTGGTTGCACCGTTGGTCAGGGTTGGTTGCACCGTTGGTCAGAGTTGGTTGCACAGAGTTGGTTGCGGTGAGGAGTCGGTGGTCAGAGTGAGGGACCAAGAAAGAGTGGAGGGTTTGGACCAGACGAGTGGGACAAGGCCTGGCAAGGCAAGTGGAGGCGGGAGCAGCAGCGACACCCGGCAGCCGCTTGGGGCCTGGGCGGCGGTTTGGAGCAGGGCCGAAAAGGAACGGCGGCTGCTAAACGCGCCGATCGTGCTGCATGACCCCCCTTGGACTTCCCTCTCCCTCCAGCCATCCACATCCTGCGATTCCTGCAATTCCCCGCGTGAGTCAGTGTCTTTTGTTTGTTCTGTCATGGGATAAGTTAAGCCTGTAGATAAGCTAGTATTGGCACTGTGTCACCTGCGTCTTATGTGTTGTAAATAAACTTGATTGCTCCTTTTTGCTTGTGTGTGTAAATAATAAACCCCATTACTCGTCTGTACGTCTTCTCGTTTTAATTCCTTTTCCTCTTGCATTGCGTCGTTTTTGTCTTTTCCCTCATTGAGCAGCTACGGTGCGATACGGCCAAAGTTCTGGGTGAATCGGGTGAGTTTTGTTAGGTCGCGGTCTTACACCACCGCTCGGTCTATAACATCTAACCGCGATCTGTAACAATATAGTCGGACCCCGCTATTCGGGGTTGATAAAATGCGACATGTTTCTCTAGTCGTGGAAAAGTTTCCTACAAATTCGCTGTTTTTTTTCTTATTCACGGCCATGTTCCGCAAATTCGCTGTTTTTTTCCTATTCACGGCCATGTTCCGCAAATTCGCGGGGTTTTTTTCTATTCACGGCCATGTTCTGCAAATTCGCGGGTTTGTTTTTCTATTCACGGCCATGTTCCGCAAATTCGCGGGGTTTTTTTCTATTCACGGCCATGTTCCGCAAATTCGCGGGGTTTTTTTCTATTCACGGCCATGTTCCGCAAATTCGCGGTTTTTTCATATTCACGGCCATGTTCCGCAAATTCGCGGGGTTTTTTCTATTCACGGCCATGTGCCGCAAATTCGAGGGGTTTTTTTCTATTCACGGCCATGTTCCGCAAATTCGCGGGTTTGTTTTTCTATTCACGGCCATGTTCCACAAATTCGCGGGGTTTTTTTCTATTCACGGCTATGTTCCGCAAATTCGCGGTTTTTTTCATATTCATGGCCATGTTCCGCAAATTCGCGGTTGTTTTCTATTCACAGCCATGTTCAGCAAATTCGATGTTTTTTTTCTATTCACGGCCATGTTCCGCAAATTTGCTGTTTTTTTCTATTCACGGCCATGTTCCGCAAATTCGCGGTTTTTTTTCTATTCACGGCCATGTTTCGCAAATTCGCGGGTTTTTTTAAAATTCACAGCCATGTTTCGCAAATTCGCGGTTTTGTTTTCTATTCACGGCCATGTGCCGCAAATTCGCGGTTTTTTTCTATTCATGGCCATGTGCCGCAAATTCGCGGGTTTTTTTCTATTCACGGCCATGTTCCGCAAATTCGCGGATTTCTTTTTCTATTCACGGCCATGTTCCACAAATTTGCGGGGTTTTTTTCTATTCACGGCCATGTTCCACAAATTCGATGTTTTTTTTCTATTCACAGCCATGTTCCGCAAATTTGCTGTTTTTTTTCTATTCACGGTCATATTCGCAAATTTGCGGTTTTTTTCATATTCACGGCCATGTTCCGCAAATTCGCGGTTTTTTTTCTATTCACGGCCATGTTTCGCAAATTCGCGGTTTTGTTTTCTATTATCGGCCATGTGTCGCAAATTCGCGGGTTTTTTTCTATTCATGGCCATGTGGCACAAATTCGCGGGGTTTTTTTCTATTCATGGCCATTTTCCGCAAATTCGCGGGGTTTTTTTTCTATTCACAGCCATGTTCCGCAAATTCGCGGTTTTGTTTTCTATTCACGACCACATTCTGCAAATTTGCTGTTTTTCTTCTTTGCACCCGCCATGTTCCGCAAATTTGCAGGGTTTTTTCTATTCACGGCCATGTTCCGCAAATTCGTGGGGGTTTTTTCTATTCACGGCCATGTTCCGCAAATTCGCGGTTTTTCAGGGGCGCAAAAAATAATTTCACGAGCTGCTAGCTTGGTATACCGTATTTATAAAACCCATCTTTTACCAGCCATGTACCGCATAAAGCAGCTGGACATACGTACGCAAAAAAGCATGTATGAGCCTGCGCGAGCATGCCCTGCTTATGCATTCACTGCTGTGTGATTTGTGTTTTCATGGCTTTCGCGGCGGCGAATTTTAGCCGGATTATAATCGAGAGCTTCGCGGGATGTTCCGCCAGCTATGAAAACAAGTCAACCCCGCAAATTAAAGAAGGAAAATGCTTCATTAAATCTATTATTGAAATTAGCAGATAGGCTCAATATGGCATCATCCAATAACATCCCCCACAAACAATGGGCATAGTATTCACCCCTCCCGCAGATACCCACAATGCTCGCATTTATACATATACAGACTGTGTCCTGGATCTCAATCATCCTCCTCGTCCGATTGCTTTGACTTGCGTTTTTGACTCTCGCTCTGCTCATCATTCAGTCATGGCTCCCAAGCGCAAGACCAGTGCCGGAAATGCATCGACTACCAAGAGGCAGAAGAAAGTGAACAGCCTGAGCCAGAAAGTGGAGCTGCACGACCAGCTTTCAAGAGGAGAGAGTGTGGCCTCTGTTTGCAGGCATTAGGGCGTCAACGAATCCACCGTTCGCTACATACGGAAAAACGAGAAGGCTAATCATGAGAGTTTCAGCGAGCGCTGCATCGAGTATGAATGTGGTAACCCATGACCGGAATGTCCACATGGAAAGGATGGAGTGACTCTCAGAATATGGATCGAGGACAACACGCAGACGAGGGACTTCATTTTGAAAACCATGATGCTGAAGCGTTCCCTAAACCCGTTCACCGAGGACGAGTTGGAGGCCATTCCAAAGGTTTCCGAGGAGGATGCGGGCAGTGATGAAGAGGTGCCAAGTTCCTGGGCGATGTGCTGCAGGAAATGCTGGTGATTACGGTGAGGGTGCAAGACGCTGACCCAGTCGTGGAGAGGTACCTCAAGTTCAAGAGGAGCTTGGATGATTTGCTGTTCCCATACAAAGAACTTCATCAAAATGTTGGGCAATGTGTCAGCCTGCTCCCCATTACCCATTTCTTCAGCCCTGCTCCCAACCCCTCAAGACCATCAACACCCTCTCCTGCCTTCCTCTCAGCGTCCTCACCAGCATCTTCATATTCTCCTACCTCTCCCTGAGTGCATGATTTTGCTGCACCATCATTTGGGTCGCCCTCAAGGTTCGAGGAATTAATGGGATTTAAATTCATCACCATCACCATCATCATCATCATCATCATCATCATCATCATAATCATCATCATTTGAAAGTTGCGTGTGTTTGTAAAATAAAAATTTTCAACGATACGTGATGGTGTTTTTTTCGTTTCATGGCACGGTATGGTTAAGCACTTTTAATAAACTGTAAGCACGTTCCTTCAATATTTTGGAAATGGTACCTGGTGTTGTTTTTTTGTTTTTTTAAATTTGTAAGCATTTTTTGTGAAACTGTAATCATGTGCATTTGCGGTCGAAAACATTTTAAACTTTTAAAATTTTACTCTATGAATCAGGAACCGCCGGGAGCCTTGAACCTAGCCCCCTTTTCCCCCATTGAAACAATGCCGCAGCATACATTCACAGGATATTCATCGACCTTCGCGGATTTTCATCGACCTTCGTGGATTTTCATCGACCTTCGCGGATTTTCATCGACCTTCGCGGATTTTCATCGACCTTCGCGGATCTTCATCGACCTTCGCGGATCTTCATCGACCTTCGCGGATCTTCATCGACCTTCGCAGATTATCATCGACATTCTATGGATTTGCCTCACCATTCATGGATTTTGCCTCACCATTCGTGGATTTTCATGACTTGGGAACCTATTCCCCCTTTTTACATTGAAACAATGCCCCACTATTCGTGGTTTCGCAATTTGCGGATTTTGCAGGAATGTATCCCATATATATTGTTACAGACACGGCTTTTAGATGTTATATTGACCGAGCGGTGGTGTATTTAACCGCGTCCGAACAGTTACTCCCCGATTAAAACCCGATTCCACCCGACGTTGACCAGATCGCCCCACAGATATTCAATCGGGAAATCTCTAAAGCGACCGAAAGAGAATGAAAAAGAAGAAGAAGAAGAAGAATACGGAGGAAGAACAGATTTTATTATACACACACAAGCAATGGATGGAAGAAGCAGTAACACAGCGAATCGTTAACTTACACTATTCATTTTTACTTAGCCCCAAGACAACGAGTAGGACAGGACGTTCACACTTACACAGGGGATATTGCAGGCAGGTAGGGCTTGAGATGGATTGCTTGAGAGGGAGGCTTGAGAGGGAGGCAAGGTCGGGAGGCCGCAGTTCGCAATTCCTCGCGGTTTTGGCGGGAAACCCTCCGTCGTGTATCCGCTGCGGTAGACGTCACGCGCTGGTTCGGCACACCTGCTCCTCTTCTTGGGGTGGAGCCGTCTCCCTCCTTTCAGCGCGTCTCTCCAAAGCTGGTTTCCTTGCCGAGTACCTCTCCTCTTTGGCTTGGAGCGTTTCGCATCTCACCGCTCCTTTTTGGTGCAGCCTCTTTGCTCATCTCCCAGGGTCATCTCATAGTCATCTCATAAAGCAGTCCCTTACAGTCGCTTTTATCACCTCGGGCGAAATCAAGCCGCCGGCTCCGAGGGCACGCCTACCGGGTCGCTCACCGCGGTGTTGATTGGCTGTTAGGGCTGGTTCACTCCTTCCCTCTTATGACGAGGTGGAGACACGCCTTTCTTCCCCAACCCTACCTCGTGGCCAATGGTGGTTGAAGAAAACCGCCCAACATGCGGAAGGCAATTGGAAGGGAGGTTTTGGGGAAATTGGAAGGGCCTACGCTTATTTTGTTTGATACAATGCAAAGTCAATCTAGTGGGAAACACATATTTAGCCTACATGGAATAAGGAAATACACTATTTAAAAGATATATCGTGACCTGCGTGTAAGTTTCATGGAATTAACTAGGAGGCCGGCTACGACCATTATTTACATTACGAGGATGTTACCATACTTTTGTAACGTTCACATTGTAACGTTTCCACATTCGTTACACTTTTTGTAACGTTCACATTGTAACGTTTCCACATTCGTTACAATATATATATATATATATATATATATATATATATATATATATATATATATATATATATATATATATATATATATATATATATATATATATATTGTTATGGTTTTGCAATAAAGAACACCCCCTCCAATTAATTACACAACAACATGTAGCCTGCAGTAGTCAGTTATTTCTTATAAAGGTGCAGATTAGCTCCCTTCCCATTGTGTAGTAATTAAAGCAGATATGTGTTGATTCCAACCCCCTCATACTGGTGGAAGAAGACGTTGTTTTCATGTGCAGGGAGACGTGGCTAAAAGAACAGCCCATGTGATCAACCGCGACATTGGTAGGCGGGGCATAAAACCTTCCAATGCGAGGTCGTGGAACATTCCAGAGGGAGGCAGGGCTGAATAACCCACGTGACCAACCTCGGCCAATGGGAGGCCGTGGAACCTTCCACAAGGAGGTGGGGGGGAATGACCCACGTGACCAACCTCGACCAAAGGGATGCCGTGGAACCTTCTAGAACCGTGGTTCTTAACCTGGGTTCGACCGAACCCCAGGGATTCAGTGAGCCAGTCTCAGGGGTTCGGCTGAGGTCCTCCGAAACGCATTGCAATTTGTTTTTTGTTTTTGTTTTTAGTTTTGTATCAATTTTGAATCTATGTGTAATTACGCTTATTATTAATATTATTACTATTTGCTATGTATGTTATGAACGAATGGAAATGTTATTTGTAATTGTATTCCCATCCCATTCAAGGTTTCTCTGGTCTGTGTTTAAGATAAGTTGTTTCACACTGACTGTAGTAAGTGGAATCAATGAGCAACTTGCTAATTATTCTGTTGATGGTGCTTACTTGCTTACTTACTAACTGGATTTTGGACTTTGCAGGTGTTCGGAAATTCCAGTGAATAGCCTCGATTAGCTTGCCGTGTGCCGTGCGTCATTGGTCGCGCCTTACTTTGGAGTTTCTGATTAATTGAAAATTAAGTTGGAAATGTTTGTGGATATGCAGGGCGGGTTCAGAGTTATATTAAAGTCAAAAGTGGATGGTGATTATAAAATATGATTGAATTACTCAGAAAATTAGATGGAGGTGATATAACTCCTTTGGCCGCCAATCAAAACTAACAATTCACAGTTTTCTATGTAATATTATAATGGGATTTGAGGTGACATAGAGTTGAGTAGATAATAAATCCCGTCATCGTAACTATAAGTTATGTTTTCTTCGTTAAAATTTCTCAGTTTTCAGAGAGGTACTGATTATATTTAAGCATGTTCATTTTTTAAAATTTTGTCATATAATTATTTGCCCGAACTCAATTAAGATCAGTTTGTTACTTTTTTTTTTTTTTTTGCAGTATGTCAAGCAAAAAAAGGAAGTGGTCGGAGGATTACGTGCGGTACGAGTTCACGTGTTTGACGGAACGGGACGGAAGTCAGCATCCTCAATGCATGCTTTGCAATGTCAAGTTGAGCAACTCCAGCCTAGCACAAGCAAAACTACGGGAACACTTCAGAAAAACTGCACGGCGAGGGGCAGTACAAAGACGTAAGAGGCTGAATGAATGAATGATCGTTTTAAGGCCATTTTCCCCGCTAGAGCGGGGGTTAGCCTTGCGGGCCCCATGACAATCATGGTTCCGTGTTTGAGGCAATGTTTTTTTTATGGCCGGATGCCCTTCCTGACACCAACCCTTGGTCATGCTCTTACGATGCGCAGGGATACTGTGTACCTATTCTAAATCGGGGTACACACCGTGATCATTCATCCCAACTCAATTTGCCGACCTCGGAAGGATGACAGGCTGAGTCAACCCCCCTGGCGTTAATTCAGTGATCGATCGGGATTCGAACCCAGGATTCTAGGATCCCAAGCCGGCACCCTAACCGCTAAGCCAACACCACCAGGGACGTAAGACGCTGGATGAATTCAAATTGAAGAGAGTCTGATTCAATGCAAGTGCTACCTTGCCCACTCTCGGCTTCGTTCCAATTGACAAACCGATCCTCACCACGTCGTATGAAGTTGCGTACCTGATCGCAAAGCAGGGCAAACCACACACTGTTGGCGAGACACTCATCAAACCGGCCGCGTTGAAGATGGCCAACATCATGCTGGGAAAAGCTGCTGAAAACAACTTGTCTCTCGTTCCACTCTCAAATGACACCATCAGATGCAGAATCGACGACATGAGCGACGACATACTCGCCCAGGTAGTTGCAGATTTAGCGGCGAGCCCGACGAAATTCAGCCTTCAACTCGACGAGACCACCAACGTTTCCAATTTGAGCCAGCTCATCTTATTTCTGCGTTATGTCAAAGGAGACGAGATCAAGGAAGACTTTCTGTTCTGCAAGCCTCTCACAACAACGACGAAGGCAGCTGACGTGAAGAAGCTTGTGGACGACTTCTTCAGAAGCAACGGCCCCTCGTGGAACATGGTGTCTGCAGTTTGCTCGGATGGAGCTCCAGCCATGCTGGGATGCAACTCCGGTTTTGGAGTGCTGGTGAAGGCCGATGCGCCACACATCATTGTCACGCACTGCGTCCTGCACAGACATGCGCTGGCATCAAAAAACCTGCCTCCAAAACTGGCCAATGTTCTGAAAATCGTCGTTGAAACTGTGAATTACGTTCGAAGCCATGCTCTGAATCATCGCATCTTCAAAGAGCTGTGCAATGAAATCGGCTCTGAATTCGAAGTCCTTCTCTACCACTCTAACGTTCGATGGTTATCACGAGGGAAGGTGAGTGTTTTTGCCTTGCGTGTAGAATTAGACCTGTTTTTGCGAGAACACCAGCATTTCCATGCAACGCACTTCCAAGAGTCAGAGTTCATCCTCGCCTTGGCGTACTTGGCTGACATCTTCGACGCACTCAATCATCTCAATTGCCAGATGCAGAGCGGTGGAGTAAATGTCATCGAATCTGAAGAAAAGCTGAGCACTTTCCGAAAGAAGTTGACATTGTGGAGGCGGCGAACAGAGAACGACAACTTCGCGAACTTTTCGCTACTGGACGAGTGCGTGAGCGGGATCGAAGATGAGTCTGAAGTTGGAGGCACTGTGTACCGGGGGAGCTGAAACAAGCGATTGCCACGCACTTGGATGAGCTGGGAAAGTCATTCGATGGCTACTTCCCCGACCAAGAGCAATACCCAGCATGGGTGCATTAGCCGTTTACTTTCGACGTTGCAACGGCAGATGTCAACGACCAATACCTCGACGACCTCATCGAACTTCAGCAGAGCCAGACTCAACAACAACTCTTCGGCACAACAATGCTCTCAACGTTTTGGTGCCCTCAAATGGAAGGGTATCCTCACATCGCTAAAATTGCCCTTGAGATCCTCACGCCGTTCCTTACAACGTATCTCTGCGAGCATGCGTTTTCGAAACTGGTGGACATTAAAACAAAGAAAAGGAGCAGGCTTGCATGCGAAAATGATTTGAGGGTGGCCCTTGCCAAAACAAAACCACGCATTTCCCAGATCGCCTCCCGAAAAGAAGAACAGAAAACGCATTAAGATGCAATTCTTCTTAATTTTTTTGTCAAATTTGAGGGGTTGCGCGAGTGTTCGGTGGGTTTCGTTAGGGTTCGGCACCTTTAAAAAGGTTAAGAACCACTGTTCTAGAAGGACATTCCACCCAATAAAGGTCTGGGCCCATTGTCATTCGAGCTCTCTCTCTCCTCGTTCGTCCTTCAAGCTGGCTGTCCTACGTGCTGGTTCGTCCGTGCTGCGCTTCTCCTTTGTCCTCGAGCTGGTTCATCATCCGTGCTGACCTGACCTTCAAGCAGCAGATCATCCTCCATGCGATCCTCCTTCGTGCGGTCTGCCGGATCGAACCGTGCGCCACGCACTGGAACTGCCGGACTCGAGTGAGCGTCTGCACATCCACCGGTACGAGATTCATTCCCTGTGTGTGTGCGAGTGTAACAGGCGCCTGTGTCGGGATTGTAGTGAAATCGTATTCGTACTGAACCCAGGGTGATGCTCGCTGCTCGTTGACACCGCTAGGGGCGTGACTATAAGACCCGCTGCTGCGGACGGTGCTCCGAGACTTCTCCTGTGACACGTTACATCTGGTAGACTCGCTAACGGTACGCCAGCATAGAATATCCAGCTTGCTTGCATTGAATGTTATGAATGGGTCCATGTGATGCCACATCGTATACTTATTGCATTTCCTGCATTACAGGATGATGTCATGATCTAAATGGAATTAAACCACAAGTTGGACTAAAGTTGTGTGGACCTGATTGGTTTTCCACAACACTTAATTCCATTTATATCTACCGACACGGCTGGCAACAAGACGCTGGCGGTTGCCGTATTCTGCGCCGACCCGCAAGCCCTGGATGGTGGCTTGCTACTGAAGCACTGGCTCAGAACATTGGAGAATCATTTCGAGGAGCCTGAGACCGCGCCGACGGCTGCCGCGAAGCTAGCAACGCTTCATTCAAAAATCGACTACAAGGTGTACAATTCCATCGCTCAATTCGCGACGTATGACCTCTCGATCGCGGAGCTCAAACGGCTGTACATAAAGGAAAAAAGCCCGGTGTATGCACGATATTTGCTGCTAACGCGACGTCAGCAACCCAACGAGGCGATGGACCACTACGCAAGGAGCTCCGGCAGCTCTTGCTGGACAGCATCAAGGAGCCACGGACTCCCGTGCAGTCTCAGGATGATCTTCTTTTAGATGCCTTTATTGCAGGGGTCTCCTCCCAGGAACTAAGGCTCAAGCTCCTAGAGAAGACCGACCTGACCTTCGCTACGGCACTCGAGCAAGGGAAAGTATACACCGAAGCGCGGATGCAATCGAACACCTATGATCGCACGCGCCTCTTGGCGGGCACTACACTACACGCCCGGCCGGAGAGTGCTACCGCCGAGGACGCGGACCTGCTCGCGGAACTCCGGGATGCTCCGGAGGAAGACCCAGTCCTGACGGCTGCCGCTACGGCCAGACCCAAGGCCTTACGCGGGGCCGCATGCTTTTTCTGTAGGGGGCCACGCCATGCCCGGCCCGTGTGTCCGGCACGAGACGCTATATGCCATTTGTGCTCGCAAAAGGGACATTACGCGAAAGTGTGCAGGAAAACGGCACGCGGCTCGCGGCTCATTGAATCGCGCGGTCGTGGTCGCGCGGTCGCGGCGACCTTGAATGGGCTCATTGCGGAGCCTGCGAGCCGAGCCCGAAACCCGGCGCCTTACCCGTCTTTGAAGGGGAGGGCCCCTCTCTGCGGGCCCCTGGGCGCTCAGACGTCCTTGGCGGGCGTCACCGGACAGCCACCACAGTCTCATCCTCAATCGGGCACGAAGTACGTGTCCTTGACCAAACTCCGGGCCACGCAAGGGGCTTTGAAGCCTCGCCAAGCCCCAGCGGAACGTTCTCCTCATGTCATCCACGAGCTAACGGTGGCCCTCACCCCAGAAAAGGCGATTTTGAATACTACGGAGGCCTTTTCCTGCCAAAAGTGTCAAAAGGCGTTTTCAAATACTACGGAGGCCTTTTCCCGTCAGAATTGTCAGATTTTGAATCGTGAAACACCGGAATGCTTGGGAAAGCCCTCTGATGGCATTAATGGATTCCCCATGGACAACGCATACTCCGGCCACGACCGCAAAACTGCTGCTGGCATAGGATCCACCCGCGAGGCTTGTCCGACCCATTCGGGGGGTTCAGTCCTACTCCCAGCAGCCTCGTCTGGCCTGGCTCAAGCCCTTATTCCCCTCATGGTCGAAGGCCATTGTGTTCGGGCCTTGGTGGATACAGGGTCTACGGATAGTTTTATCGACCAGCGACTTGTGCTCAGGCATGGATGGCGGATCTGGAGGTCTACGAGACGGATCTTCATGGCTTACCAGGGGCTTTGACTCAGCACGAAGGGGGAATGCCGATTGAAACTCGTGCTAAAGGGACGGGTTTTTCCTGATGTACACCTTATGGTTTTACCCGCTTTATGTGCTGATATTCTGTTAGGACACGATTTTCTTAAGCTGCATGGACGTCTGGTAATGGAGTTTGGTGGGCCTGACACGCTTGTTGTGGGGGCGGACGACGCGCTTGCGGTGTGCGCCCTAGCGCAAATGGACATCCAGCCGCTTTCGCTGTTCCCCAATCTAACCTCCGACTGTACCCCTGTCGCGGTGAAATCACGGCGCTACTCTCGCGCAGACATGCAATTCATTGCGGACGAAATGGCTCAGCTCTTGAAAGACGGCATCATAGAACCTAGCAGGTCGCCGTGGCGCGCCCAGGTCTTGGTGGTGCGCAGCAAGGCCCACCGCAGACGCATGGTAATCGACTATTCCCAAACGATTAACCGCTTTACACAGCTGGATGCCTACCCCCTTCCGGGGATGGACGCGCTGGTGCAACAGGTGTCCCAGTATTCGGTCTATAGCACTCTCGATCTCCGTAGTGCGTACCACCAGATCCCTATCTCTAGGGCGGATCGTATCTATACCGCTTTTGAGTCGGGGCAGCGGTTGTACCAATTTACGCGATTGCCTTTTGGGGTAACGAACGGGGTCGCTTGTTTCCAGAGGGCCATGGATGACCTCATTGCGCGGGAGCACTTAACCGATGTTTTCGTCTACCTCGATAATCTTACGGTTTGTGGATATGACCAAGGGCACCATGATGCTAATCTGAAGCGCTTCCTTGAGGTCGCGCAGAGGTATCACTTAACTATGAACGAGGATAAGTGCCAATACTCCCTACGCACGATAGATCTTCTGGGGTACACCGTGACCCATGGCTCTGTTGCTCCGGATAAGGAGCGTCTGCGACCTTTGCTCGACATGGCCCCTCCCTGTGATCAGGCGTCCCTGAAGCGCGCCCTCGGGCTATTCGCCCATTACTCCAAACGGGTGCAAAATTTCTCCGCGAAACTTCGCCCCCTCGTGGCCTGCGACACCTTCCCACTGAGTCCGGCCGCATTGGCGGCCTTTGAAGGCCTTAAGGCCGACATCGCCCGAGCCGCCATGGCGACAATCGACGAGAGCGGCTCTTTCGTCCTCGAAAGTGACGCCTCGGATCAGGCCATCGCGGCGACCCTCTCCCAAGGGGGGCGTCCCGTGGCTTTCTTTTCACGGACTCTTACCACCGCTGAGCGGAGACACTCGTCCGTCGAAAAGGAAGCGTATGCGATCGTCGAGTCTATTCGGGGATGGCGCCCGTACTTACTCGGGCGGTGCTTCCAAATCATCACGGACCAGCAAAGCGTTGCGTTCATGTACGACACCTTACACGCCCAGCGCATTAAGAATGAGAAAATCACTCGCTGGCGTATCGAACTCGCCGACTTCTGTTACACCATCAAATATCGCCCGGGGAAGGATAACCGGGCCGCCGATGCCTTATCACGACCGGCTACATGCGCGGGTATCACCTCTTTGGAGGGCCTACGGGTGCTGCATGCCACTGCGGGCCATCCCGGCGTAACGCGTTTCGCTCATTTTGTGCGGCGTGGCAATCTCCCATACTCGATTGACGATATCCGCCGTATCTGTCGCGACTGCGCTATCTGCGCGGAAATCAAACCGCGTTTCTATAACCCTCCCATGGGGACTCTGGTTAAGGCTACGCGACCGTGGGAACGCTTGGTGATGGATTTCAAGGGCCCATTGCCGGTGTCGAGCGGCTCTCGCTATCTGCTCACTATCGTCGATGAGTACTTGCGATTCCCCTTTGCTTATACGTGCGCGGACATGACTGCTGCCACGGTGATGCGATGCTTACAGAACTTGTTCTCAATGTTCGGGTACCCGGCCTATGTCCATACCGACCGGGGTGCGGTCTTCTTGTCTCAGGAGGTGCGCGGCTATCTGCTCCAAAATAACATTGCTTCTAGTTACACCACGCCGTACAGACCCCAGGCTAATGGGCAGATCGAACGCTTCAAAGGGATTATCTGGAGGGCCATCATGCTCAACCTCCGGACCCTCGGCCGGGGCTTCAATAAATGGGCTTGGTCGCTACCTGCGGCGTTGAACTCGTTCAGGGCTCTCCTGTGTACGGCAACCAACCAAACTCCCCACGAGCGACTTTTCCACCACCCCAGGAGCACGGGGTGTATACGGTCTTTGCCCAGTTGGCTCGCTGGGCCCGGGCCGGCCTACCTTAAACGGGCGGTTCGCGCGAGCAAGTACGACCCCCTAGTGGACAAAGTGCAGATTATCCAGGCTAATCCTGAGCATGCTCGTGTGATGACGACTGATGGCCGTGAGACTACTGTCTCCGTCCGTCACCTTGCCCCTTGCGGGGTCGCCGACCTGAGTAGGGAATCAGACGGACCGACCGAACCCATCTATGAGACTATGGCCTCTCCCGACGCTCCCATCGCCGAAAGTCTACCGACTCTCCCCTCGCCGGGTCTACCTGGGCCCGACGACTTGGAGTTACCCCCTTCGTCACCCGACCCTGATAGCGCCTCCGACGCCGGGGACACAGGGATACGTGATGCCGTACCCGGGGAATTTCGGACGTGTGCTGGCAGAGAAATTCGCCGCCCGGCCCGATACGGTTGGGTCGACTGATGTTCCGCACCCTGTTCGTGCTGACGCTCGCTCGCTTCTAGCCGCACCGCCGTATAATTCTGACGGGGGGGGGGGGGGGGGGGGGGAGAATGTAGTGAAATCGTATTCGTACTGAACCCGGGGTGATGCTCGCTGCTCGTTGACACCGCTAGGGGCGTGACTATAAGACCCGCTGCTGCGGACGGTGCTCCGAGACTTCTCCTGTGACACGTTACATCTGGTAGACTCGCTAACGGTACGCCAGCATAGAATATCCAGCTTGCTTGCATTGAATGTTATGAATGGTCCCATGTGATGCCACATCGTATACTTATTGCATTTCCTGCATTACAGGATGATGTCATGATCTAAATGGAATTAAACCACAAGTTGGACTAAAGTTGTGTGGACCTGATTGGTTTTCCACAACAGGGATTATATAGTGTTACGTGCTCCACCCCAAACCCCGGTCACGGTGTACCTCCGAGCCCCGAGAGGAGTCACGGCAGAAAGTTGTGTTATTCTGTATGTCAAAGATCAATGGTGAAACCACACTAATTGTTATCAACAAACAAGTATTGTATTAAGATCACACAAGAATAACAGTACAACAACAATAGTAATCAATTGTACAACCAATATATATTTCCTTTGATGGTACCATCAAGTTCGTACAGTATAACTCACTGTGCTCCAAGTGAGCGAAAAGAAGAACATTCCCAATGTCTCTATTCCGGCATCAAGCCAAAGTCGATCCGCTCCAGTAATCGTCAGAACGATGTCTAATCGAGACCAGAATCCCGTTCGGATGACAGTCACAGTCACGCTGCCAAAGCTGCGCAATGGTGCCCTCAAGGCGACTGGGAAATCACACCCTCGGGTGTGGACGTTCCACGGCTCCCACTCGGCGAACCGCAGATTTCCCACTCAAAAGCCACGTTGCACAACCACACCAGATTAACGTCTGAATGCGGTGAAAATGGTTGAAGCGAGATGAAAAACCTTGAGCGAAGCGCAAATCCTGCGCGAGGTAAAAATGGCCGACGGCCCGTTCTCGTGGCGTAACAGCACTCTGATGATTCTCTCTGGAATCAACCGCAAAACCTGTCACGCAGGTTTATCTGTCACAGCGATGACAACTCTGTCGCAGGAATCCCTTTCCCGGGAAACCCAAAGTTCACTCGTGACCCTCGTTCGCCAATCGTTCGCTCCAGACCTCGAAGCAGCTCAGCTTCTTGTCTGACTCACTCGCTCCGCCTTCTCTTCCTCCTCTTCCTCTTCGTTGTCGTCCGGTTCCGGTTTCATTTAAAACATTAACTTTTTTACCTTTTGAAAATAGTAATCTCTATTTCCCTTAAACGACAACAATAATAGTACATGGAATAAAAAATGTTTACAGTGGATGAAAACCACAACAACGGAAGTGACGAATCCTTCCCCCCCCCCCCCCCCCCTCTCAAGAAAAAAAGTTTGAACATCGTGAAAACTTTCTTTGCAGGCAAAAACTCTTTTAACAAACAAAAGTAAAACTCACACCCAAATGATCAATTCACGTGAACAACAATAATTAATATTCCCCAAAATAAAGCAACAAAACTTCCAAACCACCTACAGAAATTTCCAAAGTTATTTCACTCTGGACAAAGCATCAGCAACGACATTGTCCCTGCCCTTTACATGCTCAATTTCCAAGTTGAACTCCTGCAAAGCCAAACTCCATCTCATCAACCTCTGATTTTTATTTTTGCATTTTTTTTAATTTGAATGAAGGTTTAGGAGTTGTGATCAAAAATCCAAAGCAAAGCAAATCTATAGCACTTTTTGAAGGAGGCCGAGCTGAGAGCCAGCTTTCATGGTGGTTGGGTGGTGAGGCCTGGAAGTATTCATATCACTGCATGGACGCACTTAGGAACGTGGAGTTCACGGGTTAATCCGTGTAGGAATCTTGGCTCGGCTGCTCCTGTGCACTCAGTGCTCCCAACTCTTCTCTTGATCATAAAAATCATAATCACGGTTGTAGAGTCGGGTGCTGTAGTCGCGTGAGTCGCGGTTCCCATCTCGGCTACCACCATAATAGTCATCCCGTCGAGAGTTGCCAAAGCTGCGCTGCTGCTGCTGGGAGCCTCCGTAGTAATCACGACTGCGGCCGCCACCAAAACTACTACTCCCACCCCGGGAGCCATAGCCACCCCTAAAACTACCTCCACGTTTTCCTCCTCTGTAGCCCCCTCGACACCCATGGCCTGCCTTCTCCACTGTTATGGTCCGACCATCAAAATCCTTGCCATTCAAATCCTTTTCTGCATCTTTGGCGTCCTTTGTGTTTTCAAACGTGACAAAGCCAAACCCTCTCGACTTTTGCGTCTCCCTGTCTTTTATCAGCAGCACTTCCAAGAGTGGTCCATATTTGCCAAAGATAGAGTCCAGAACATCTTCACTTGTGTCAAAGTTCAGTCCACCTACAAAGTGCTTGCCAACATTGCCTCCATCCATGACTTGTGTGTGCTGACACTTAGTTTCAGGGTACTCGACAAGAAGTGACTGGGCAAAGCGTGACGTCAGTACCTTCTCCTTCTCTTCAGAGCGCTTCCTACCCATAGCATGAGTCACTGCACAGGATAGAAAGAAACCCGGAATCTCCTGCTCTAACTGTGCTGTGTTATTTTCCATACTAGGCTTTTCAACAAACATCGGATTACCAGAAACTCGACCACCGGCCAAATCATTCCCGATAACAAAAGAGATTCCCTTTACAGGAAGAGTGGCTTGTAAACCTTCGGTGACCGGTCCTGACACCAAATCAGACTTCAAATCGATGACATGAAGTGGAGCTTTAACATAGCCACCAACCCCCTGGAAAGAACACTAACACCAGTTGCCGTCTTCTCTGACAATGGCAAAATGCCCTCAAGCATCAAAGATTGATGTGCTCCTGTGTCCCTCAATACCCTAACAGGTCTCTGGTTCGTTAAGTCTCCATCCAGTGACACAAACCCCTCTGAAATAAAAGGTTTGTAACCCTCTTGAACAAGGTCGTTCTGTGATGCCGTAACTTTGGCATGGGAACCTTCACAAGGCACTGTCTTCCAAGAGCGATTTCTCGCATTTGCCAATGCATTCGGAGTTGTACTAGTCTGACTCCACTCCTGATTTTTCCTTTTCAGAGCATAACATTGGGACAGCAAATGCCCAGGTTTCTTGCAAAAAGCGCAAGTAGGCCCGGAGGAAAAACTCGTGGTCTGCCTCGGGCCCCCCGGAAGATAAGTCTGTCTTGGAACTGTAGTCTTCCGATCCATAAAATTCGCGGTATTGAAGGAGCTGGGGCTCCCACGTCGATCGGAAGAATGGACGCGACAAAAAGCTGGAATTCATCCGAGTTGCTTTAATCAAACCAAACATTCAGGCACTCTGAAAAGCCCGTTTATCGGGCAGCAATATATATACATATTATCCCGGAGCGTTTGCCCAGGAAAGGCGAGAGGGGGCGTGGCCCAGCGTCCTGGCTGCAGCCTGGCAAGTTGAGGGCGAGCATGCCCGGGCGTCCCGACCGAGGCCTGGCAAGTTGAGCGCGGGCCTGCCCGGGCGTCCTGGACGAGCCCGGCATGGTGATCGCTCCGCGTCCTTGATAGGTGCAAGGCGATTGTGAAAACCCAGCGGTAGCCGCTACACACGTCCCCCCAGAATCGACTTGCACCGGCAGGGTCAATTTGAGGGGGGTCCTGATGACCCGGCCGAAGCGACCCCTGGCGGGTCGTGGGGGGGGGGTCCGGTGTGGTGGTGGGTGGTCGAGTGGGGGGCACCGTGGACGGGGGGCGGCCTCGCCGCGGTGGAAGGGCCACCCGTGGTGGGTGGTCGACGTCCACGTGCGCCGGCTTGAGGCGGTCCACCGCAATCCGGTCCGACCTGCTGCCGATGTCGATGACGAACGACTTGTCGTCCCGTCGCAGCACCCGGAAGGGCCCGTCGTATGGCGGCCGGAGTGGCCCCCGATGTGCGTCGTGATGCACAAAAACATACTCCGCTGTGTGAAGTGCTGGGGGGACGTAGGACTGGGGGTCACCGTGGTGGGATGTTGGCACGGGGGCAAACCGTCGGGCGGCCTCCTGGAGGTCCGAGCGCTGGTGAGCTGCGGACCAGGGACTGGTAGCGTCGGGCACGAATTCGCCCGGGACGCGTAGCGCCTGGCCATAGACAAGCTCGGCGGTGGATGCCTGGAGGTCCTCCTTGGGGGCCGTGCGGAGGCCCAAAAGGACCCACGGCAGCCGGTCAGCCCAACCGCCGTCTTGAAGGCCGGCCATGAGCGCGGCCTTCATGGAGCGGTGGAATCGCTCGCACAACCCGTTTGCTTGGGGGTGGTAGGCCGTAGTACGGTGGAGCTTGACCCCCAGGTTGCGGGCGACCGCGCCCCACAGCTCGGAGGTGAACTGTGGTCCGCGGTCTGACGAGATGTCCGCCGGTGCGCCGAAGCGGGCGACCCAGGTGGCGATGAAAGCCTGCGCCACGTCGGCGGTGGTGGTGGAGACGAGGGGAACGGCCTCCGGCCACCTGGTGGTCCTGTCCACCATGGTGAGCAGGTGTGTGAACCCCCGTGACGGGGGGAGGGGGCCCACCAGATCCACGTTGACGTGGTCGAAACGTCGTTCGGGCACGGTGAAAGGTGCCAGCGATGATGCCAGCGACGATGCGGGTGTGTCGGTGGACCTTGGCCCGTTGGCAGGCCGTGCAGGTGCTGGTCCAATCGCGGACGTCCCGACGAAGGCCGTGCCAGACGAATCGCGCCGACACCAGCTTCTGGGAAGCTTTCCGGCCCGGGTGGGAAAGGCCGTGGAGGGAGGCGAAGATGCGGCGTTGCCAGGTGACGGGCACGATGGGGCGAGGCTGGCCTTGGGAGACGTCGCAGAGCAGGACAGTGTCCGCGAAGGGGATGTCGGCCAGGCGGAGGCCCGTGTCCGCCGCCCGGAGGGCTTGCACCGTGGTGTCGGTGGTTTGGTCCGCCACCATAAGCGCAAAGTCCACGCCCAGGTGGACCGCGTTCGCGCTGGCCCGGGAAAGACAGTCGGCCACGGCGTTGTTTTTGCCGGCGACGTGCCGGATGTCCGTGGTAAACTCCGACACGGCGGAGAGGTGGCGCTGTTGGCGGGCCGACCACGGCTCCGTGACCTTGGCCATGGCGTAAACCAACGGCTTGTGGTCGACGAACGCCGTGAAAGGTCGGCCCTCCAGGAGGTGGCGGAAATGGCGGACGGCCAGGTGTAGACCGAGGAGCTCCCGGTCAAACGTGCTGTATTTGAGCTCGTTCGGCCGGAGCTGCCGGCTGAAAAAAGCGAGTGGCTGCCAAACCCCGTTCACCCATTTGCTCATGTACGGCGCCCACCGCGTAGTCGGAGGCATCCGTGGTGAGGGCGATGGGAGCGTTGAGCACCGGGTGAGCGAGCAGTGTTGCGTCGGCGAGGGCTGGCTTTGAGCTTTGGAAGGCCGCATCCATTGCTGCGGACCAGGCGATGTCGTGCTTGGCCGGCTTGCCCCGGAGGGCTTCGTAGAGGGGCCGCATGAGTTGAGCAGCGCGGGGCACGAAGCGGTGATAAAAATTCACCATTCCCAGGAATTCCTGCAGGGCCTTTATGGTGCGGGGACGCGGGAACGTGGTGATGGCCTCGACCTTGGTTGGCAGCGGCACGGCCCCGTTCTTGGTGATGTGGTGGCCCAAAAAATCAACGGCCGTCGTGCCGAAGTGGCATTTGGCCGGGTTGACGATGAGGCCGTGCTCGCTGAGGCGCCCAAACAGTGTTCGGAGGTGGAGGAGGTGCTCGGCCCGGGACGTGCTGGTGACGAGGATGTCGTCCAGGTAAACGAAAAGGAACGGCAGGTCACGCAGCACGCCGTCCATCAAGCGCTGGAACGCCTGAGCCGCGTTCTTGAGACCAAACGGCATCCGCAAGAATTCGAATAAGCCGAACGGCGTGATGACTGCCGTTTTAGGGACGTCGGCCGCCCTGACAGGTACCTGGTGATATCCCCGTATGAGATCAATTTTCGAAAAAATGACCCGTCCCGCCAGACGGGCGGGGAAGTCTTGGATATGCGGGATCGGGTACCTGTTGGGGGTGGTAGCGTCATTGAGACGGCGGTAGCCGCCACACGGGCGCCATCCACCCCCCGGCTTTGGCACGATGTGCAGTGGCGAGGCCCACGCGCTATCGGAGCGCCGCACGATGCCGAGGTGCTCCAACGCGTCGAATTCGGCCTTCGCCACGGCGAGCTTGGCTGGGTCGAGGCGGCGGGCCCTGGAGTAGACCGGCGGGCCCGTGGTTGGTATGTGGTGCTCGATCCCATGCCGTACTGCGACGGCCGAAAACGTCGGCCGCGTGAGGGCCGGGAACTCCGTGAGCAGGTGAGCAAACTCGTTCGCCGCCGGGACGGCGCATGCCAGCTCGGTCGGCGCGGGGCTGCTCAATGTGCATACCAGGGAGCTGAAGGTTTCGGCATTGATTAAACGACGCCGTTGGACGTCCACCAGCAGTCCGTGTGCGCAGAGGAAGTCGGCGCCTAGCAGAGCCATGGGCACGTTTGCGGTTACAAACGTCCAAGCAAAGCGTTGGCCGCCGAAGCAGAGGGTGACGTTGCGCGGGCCGAAGGTGCGGATGGTCGATCCGTTGGCCGCAACCAAGGAGGGGCCGCAAACCGCGGATTGCCTGTCCTGGTCAGAGGCGGGTATGACGCTCAGTTGGGCGCCGGTGTCGCACAGGAAGCGCCGTCCGGACGCTTTATCCATGATGAACAGTAAGTTGCCCGTGTGGCCGGCGCTCATGGCTGGTAATGAACGCCGGCCCGGCCGTTTCCCGGCCTGCCGAAGGTGCACGGGGGTCGGCATGTCCGGGCCTTCTGTCCGAACCTGGCATGATAGTAACAACACGCTTGGTCAGGTGGAGGCCCCGGTCGTCGTGCTGGAGGTGGTCGGCTCGGTGTAGCGGCCGCCAATTGCGTCGGCAGTTCGGTCGTCGACCGTGCCGGGTGCTCGGGCGCCATGGGTGTTGCGTCGGACGGCGGTGGGTCCCATGTCGCCGCTGCGATGCGCTGTCCTGCGGCGGAGATCTTGTCGGCTTCTCTGGCAAGGGCCCGGGGATCTGTGATCGTCGTGCTTGCCAGGGCGAGGCGTACCGGGTTAGGCAGCTGACGGAGGAACAGCTCCCGGAACAGGAATGCCGGAGAGTGCTCGCCGAGCAGTGAAAGCATGTAGTCCATTCACTCGGAAGGGCGCGTGTCGCCGAGCTCGGGCAGGTCGAGCAGGCGCCGTGCGCGCTCCGCCGATTGGAGGGCGAAAGCGTCGAGGAGAAGCTTCTTAATCGCGCCGTATTTGTCAGCGGCTGGCGGGCTCTCGAGGAGGCTCAGGGCGCGGGCCGCGGTGGCCGAACCGAGCGCTGCTATCACATGGTGGAAGCGGGTGTCGTCGGCCGTGATGCCTCGCAGGGCGAACAGGGAATCCGCCTGTGCGAACCAAACCGCCGCGTGAGCCTCCCAGAAGGTAGGCAGTTTCAGGGCGACTGCCGTGTCCATGTTGGTAGGTCACCAATGAAGGAGCTGGGGCTCCCACGTCGATCGGAAGAATGGACGCGACAAAAAGCTGGAATTCATCCGAGTTGCTTTAATCAAACCAAACACTCAGGCACTCTGAAAAGCCCGTTTATCGGGCAGCAATATATATACATATTATCCCGGAGCGTTTGCCCAGGAAAGGCGAGAGGGGGCGTGGCCCAGCGTCCTGGCTGCGGCCTGGCAAGTTGAGGGCGAGCCTGCCCGGGCATGCCCGGGCGTCCCGACCGAGGCCTGGCAAGTTGAGCGCGGGCCTGCCCGGGCGTCCTGGACGAGCCCGGCATGGTGATCGCTCCGCGTCCTTGATAGGTGCAAGGCGATTGTGAAAACCCAGCGGTAGCCGCTACAGTATCACATTTGTCCCCATAGTCATCTCTGGGCCGCCTCCATGAATATTTGTACTCCGCCCCTGATTTACCATAACTCCCCTGGCTAACTCTAGGCAGGAAGTTAGGTTTGTGGAACACCATCCTGTGTGTCAAGGCATAGTCATCTGCCACGGTTGCTGCCTCATACAACTCTGGTACCTTCTTTTCCTCCAGATGTACTTTAATGTCCTCGTGGACACACTGTTTGAATTCCTCCACCAAGATCAATTGTCGCAACAGGTTGAAGTCTTTCCCAATCCCCTTCGAGTCACACCACCGATCAAACATGGTTTCCTTCATTCTGGCAAACTCCACATGGGTCTCACTCTCCCTCTTCCTGGCATTCCTGAATTTTTGCCGGTAAGCTTCAGGGACCAATTCATAGGCTTTGAGAGTGGTTTTCTTCACTATCTCATAATCTGCACATTGGTCAATCGGTAAAGCCGAAAATATATCTTGAGTTTTACCCACCAGAACACTTTGCACTAACATAGTCCAGGACCCCACAGGCCATTTTAGCATTTGAGCGACTTTCTCAAAGTGTAAAAAAAACTTGGCTACCTCCTTTTCATTGAAGGGTGGAACCAGCCTCACATGCCTACCAACATCCCAAGTGTTCTGACTAGTTGTCGAACTAGCCGGCATGGATACTACTTCTCTCCGTTCTCCCAGTAATTCCAGCTCCTTGAGTTTAAGTTCCTTCTGATACTCCATGTCACGTTCCTTTAACTCCCTTTCAGCTCTCCTTTCCTCTGCTCTTTCCTCTGCTCTTCTTTCTTCTTCAGCTCTCCTTTCCTCTGCTCTTCTCTCCTCGAGTGGTCGTTCCTATTCTGCTCTTCCTTCCTCGAGTTCCTTTTCAGCTCTCCTTTCCTCTGCTTTTTCCTCTGCTCTTCTTTCTTCTTCAGCTCTCCTTTCCTCGGCTCTTCTCTCCTCGATTTCTCGTTCCTGTTCTGCTCTTTCCTTTTCTGCTTTCCTTTCCTCTGCTTTTAACCTTTCCTGGCTCTGCAGTTGCATCTCCATTTTCCGGAGCTCCACATTTTCTTTTTCCTCGGGTAACCAATCCAAGGCTACCTCTTTCCATGTTCCTTGTCCCACCAGAGATTCTACCACCAATGTCTGCATCTCTGCTTTCTTCATATTAACTCGGACCTCCAAGTTAAAATATTTGGCCAATATCAAGAGTTCCGATCTTTTTAACGCTTGGAACTGTGCCTCATTAGGGGATGCCGCAAACTTTTCTGCATCAAACACCATGGTGACTATCAGTTAATACCTGTTAACCTTCACACAAAAAATTTCAAGTTTTTTTTTTGAAAAATTTGGGAATGTTAGAAAAATTCCAAATTTGGGAATTTTGGGTATGTTAGGGAATTCTATCCCGGACGAGCCCCCAATTTCTGTGACATGCTCCTCCCCAAACCCCGGTCACGGTGTACCTCCGAGCCCCGAGAGGAGTCACGGCAGAAAGATGTGTTATTCTGTATGTCTTAGATCAATGGTGAAACCACACCAATTGTTACCAACAAACAAGTATTGTATTAAGATCACACAAGAATAACAGTACAACAACAATAGTAATCAATTGTACAACCAATATATATTTCCTATGATGGTACCATCAGGTTCGTACAATATAACTCACAGTGCTCCAAGTGAGCGAAAAGAAGAACATTCCCAATGTCTCTATTCCGGCATCAAGCCAAAGTCGATCTGCTCTAGTAATCGTCAGAACGATGTCTAATCGAGACCAGAATCCCGTTCGGATGACAGTCACAGTCACGCTGCCAAAGCTGCGCAAAGGTGCTCTCAAGGCGACTGGGAAATCACACCCTCGGGTGTGGACGTTCCACGGCTCCCACTCGGCGAACCGCAGATTTCCCACTCAAAAGCCACGTTGCACACACATGCCAGATTAACGTCTGAATGCGGTGAAAATAGTTGAAGCGAGATGAAAAACTTTGAGCGAAGCGCAAATCCAGCACGAGGTAAAAATGGCCGACGGCCCGTTCTCGTGGCGTAACGGCACGCTGATGATTCTCTCTGGAATCAACCACAAAACCTGTCACGCAGGTTTATCTGTCACAGCGATGACAACTCTGTCGCAGGAATCCCTTTCCCGGGAAACCCAAAGTTCACTCGTGACCCTCATTCGCCAATCGTTCGCTCCAGACCTTGAAGCAGCTCGGCTTCTTGTCCGACTCACTCGCTCCGCCTTCTCTTCCTCTTCGTCATCATCCGGTTCCGGTTTCATTTAAAACATTAACTTTTTTACCTTTTGAAAATAGTAATCTCTATTTCCCTTAAACGACAACAGTAATAGTACATGGAATCAAAAATGTTTACGCCTGTGTCGGGATTAGATAGGTAAGATTGTTAAGTCTGCTTCTCGTCCTTTATCTGTGCTTTTAGTCAATAAAACGTGTACATTTTGTTTTCTTTCAACCTGCTCGTGTGCGTCCTTTCATCCGTTGGCCCAGCATCGTTTGAACCGAATTTTACTGCTCGATTTGGTCCGTATATCACGCAGGGTAATGCCGCGACCCACACCGTGCGATCCGCTCGGTGCACTTGACTGGAAAAAGGTGTGGGAATGCGAAGGTTCAATCCCCGGTCTTCCCGGCCACGTGGTCTCGCAAGGTATTCGGGTCGTGACCAATACCCCTTCGACTTCTGATCGGGAGATTGGCAATTGAAGTTGCTTCGCAACCCGTCGTCCGCGAGTTTCATCGTGGCCGGCGGCCTGTGGACCCGGTGTCTGAGGGGTATCGGGGACATCACCACCCCCTCCCCCCCACCCCCCCCCCTTAGTACATCTACAGACCCGACTCTGCAACAATATATACATACATATATACATTGTACATCTCACAGTACTATTGACACCAAGATGTACTTTCAGATACTGTCACAAGTGCATGAAAGTGCAGCTACCTAACGGTTTCGCTTTTTAGAGCATCATCAGGGAAGCATCGCATTTTTTTGTACACTTAGTCCAGGCTCGTGTAGGAGCTAATACATGAAACATATACAAAAAGGAAACGGGAGACAAGAGGGAGAGAGAGAGGGCACCATAGTACAACAACAGTAGAGAACAGGGACATCTGTGGAAGAGAGAGTGCTGGGTCGGGGTACACGGGATAAACAACATGGACACTATAGGAACTTTCAGGAAAGAAAACAGGGAATTGGAAGGAGATGAGTTTGAGGTCGATTAACGGGGGTAGAAAAGATCAAGCTGACTTACTTTTATTAATGCAGGTTTTTCAGAATTCAGATGAAAGGCTCAATTAAATGGATGACACGGTGTTGTCGCACTTTTATCTTGTATTGATGATGTGATTTTCATAAGCCTTGAAATTTCGCTATGATTGCATGCATTAGATCTTATCATATGCCATACATTTTTGGAACATTTTTCTCAAAAGGAGCTTGTCAACTAGATAATTCACCAATAACATTGGGCTGTCAGGATTGTGCGCTCATCTCTGAGCTCTCTTGCCTGGGTTGGCATCTCAGCAGAGCCATAAACTGTCATCCTGGTGTCTCACGGATGGAGGGCGAGGGACGTATCAAAGTGTGTGTCATTATGGATGGACGTTAAACTGGGTGTCCTGTCTGCTGGCATTACCTGGTGTCTTTCACGAAAAGGAGGTGAGTTGTTGCTGGCATACTGGCCAGAATCTACATTATTGCATGTACTCATTGGAGCACTGCATCATTGGCACAGTGGCGCCGAAGTAATCATGCAACAGGAATCCACATTATTGCATGCACTCATGGGGGCACTGCATCAGTGGCACAGGGGAACCTTAGTAATCATGCAACAGGAATTCACATTATTGCATGCACTCATTGGGGGCACTGCATCAGTGGCACAGGGGCGCCGAAATAAGAATGCAACAGGCAGGCTGAACTCAGAATTGAATCTCAATCCAATATGCATTCACTAACAAACAATAACACATGTTGTGAATAGTCATTTGCTCCATCGAAGAGGTAGGCCTATATGAATGATTGCTATTCTGTATCCTATATTCTTCATCATTACATACTTTAAGACACTTCTCTAATTTTTGAGAGGTTTGGGATGGATTCTATTGAGGTTTTTAAGTCACCGATCTACACATAATACCCCATAGTGGCAAAGTGGAATTTTTGTTTCAGGATTTTTTACAAAATAATTAAAAATGAAAAGCTGAAATGTCTTGAGTCATTAGGTATTCAACCCCTTTGGTATGACACTCCAAATTGAGCTCAGGTGCATCCAATTTCCTTTGATCTTCCTTGAGGTGTCTCGACAACTTGATTGGAGTCCACCTGTGGCCAATTCAACTGATTGGACATGATTGAGAAAGAAACACACCGTTTGATACAAGGTCCCACAGTTGACAGTTCATGTTGGAGCAGAAACTCCACCATGAAGTCCAAGGAACTGTCTGTAGATCTCCAAGATAGAATTGTAGATATCATTGAGAGGACACGCACTTTCAATATTAATACGTCATCATGATAGTTAACAAAATAATAACCTATACGTTGATTCCGAGCCTGGCTATAAATATTGTCTGATTGGTGCTTCAACAGCTGGGAATCGCATCACAAAGAAAAGTTGAACAAGGCCAGGTGGTGCAACCTCTGGACAGAACAACATTGCGAACAAAGACTTGGTGAGTGGTCCAACAGAAGGTCCTCCGGGGTTCGACCTCCCCCAGAAATGGTGGTCTGTGCTCAACAGGATCCATACTCTCCATGCAAGGACATCACACCACCTCCACAAAAATCAAAGGCAGCCCGGCATGTGACTCTGGCCACCCAGATCAGACGACTCATCACGTTGTGAATCCTGTTCACTTGTTCATTTTGTATAATCCGTTCTATGTAGAAGATGTATGTTAATGACGTAGATTGCTATTGTGAGAAACATTTCCAGAAGAACAATGTTCCCTTGCGGGCATGAAGGAACAGCAAAGCAGATCTGTAGGTCCGAAGCACATTACAAAATGTAACAAAGCAAGGAGCAAATGACAGGTCGGCAGCGGTTCTGAGCATCAAGGCTGCTGAAAGGGAGTATGAGAAAGGGCACCGTAAAGAGCTTTCCTTTCTTTAGGGAAGGCTCAGAGCACACATGGCAGAGTCGACGAGCTGGATGCCTCTAATATGTTCGTCAATTTATCAGCACTTTATATCGATTGGCGTGCTTGCTGACGAGGTGAAGAGCATTACTAAAGACCTGTTCAACAGCATACGTGGAGCATTAAAAAAAACTTTGACAAACAAGATACTGACAAACTGTCCAAGACACCAAAATAACAAGAACAAGAAAGAGCAATCAGAGATTGCAGACCCCCACCAGGACGTGTTTGTGTGGTGTATTTTGTGTGGCGTTTAATGGCTGCTGTATGCCTGTGGTATATTGATGACGTAGATTTATGCTCCATCTAATATGGCTGCCAAACCATGTGACCGAAGACATAATCAATTTAAATCTCCCATACAATTTTTGTGTAAATCATGCTCAAGAAATTTCAAACTGATCGGATCAAGTGTTCTACTTGTCTAATTATGACGTCACAATGAAGGCACTGATGACATCACCATGAATATATGTTATTCCCCATGGGAAGTACTTGACAATGAGCCATGATTCAATTTTTTCCATGGAGCGGTTTATGGAGATATAGAGGTGCAAAGTTTTTCAGTTTTTCCATCATGTACCACGTGACCTATGACATCATAATCATGATTTAAAAATTCTACAGGAGGACGCGTTCCCATGGTGAAACTTTCTTGGCAATCAGACCAACGGTTGCAGAGAAAAGCATACTCACGTTCTGTACGGACAAACAAACAGACGGACCCAAATACAATACCCTCTCCTCTGATGAGGGTAATGACCGACCGACCACACAGTGGTCACACATGGGACAAAATACGGTAAAGGGCCGATTGGGAAACGCACATTTAAAGCATTATTGAACAAGACCGAAAGTCTAAAAGCGGTGTAGCCGGGCGTGTAAGTGTAACATATTATAAACAACAAACACACATGATTAGTTTTTTTTTGAACAGTCGCTAATGCTGTTTATAACATTCAACAAAGAAATTTGGAGGAATCCCGACATCCGTGAGGTAGGTTTGACTTACAGAACTGAGGGAAGATCTACTGTAATCTATATACCCCACAAGGTTGGGTTCATAACATGCTGTGGAGCTATGCTCGCACGATAAAGCCGGACAAAATGGACGACACCAGGAACGAAGGTTCACTGAGCTATTTATTCTAGCTCAACTCGAAAGAACTCAAAAGCACTGACTTATGACTAGCCCGTTAACACGGGCGGCAATTTATACCAAAAGTTCACCACACAAAAGCCACGCCTCTCAGGCGGGGCGTGGTATGCAAATAAGTCAGCCACGCCTCTCAACGGGGCGTGGTATGCAAATCGAGAGTCCGCCCGGGCAAGGCGTGTCCGGACACGACCGGGCGAGTCCGGGCAAGTAACCGCCCGCCGGTTACGTCATCGGCCGGTGCAAGGAGATTGTGTCATGCTTCCGGTAACCACTACAATGCTATAAAAAAAACCGAGGTGAATTCCTTACTTCAGCGGTTGTTAGTCCGTACACCACTTATCATTGATTCATGAACCATACACCGCTTCAATCCATTAACCTTGTATTCAGAACATTTAGTCTAGTAGGAAGACTAGGTCCCCCTGCACCCCCCGGAGATATACTTCTAATCAGTGTTTCTAGATTGGAAACAATGTGTAGAAAATGACTAGCTATGGCCCCAAGCTGGAAAAATGTCCCACATACCATTTTTATGCAAATTACTGCTGCCATTATCAAAAAAAGACTAGGTCCCCCTGCACCCCCCCGGAGATATACTTCTAATCAGTGTTTCTAGATTGGAAAAAATGTGTAGAAAATGACTAGCTATGGCCCCAAGCTGAAACAATGTCCCACATACCATTTTTATGCAAATTACTGCTGCCATTATCAAAAAAACGATTTTTGACATATCTCAGCCAATATTGCAGATAATTGAAAAATGAAGGTGTCTAGACCCATGTTTTGAAGGGCATAGATCATGATAGAACTATTCATAACATGATTACATGTGTCTATGGTATACTAGTATGCTAATTAGTGCTTTATTTACAAAATAATCACAGTTTTACGAAATAATAGACTCATATTAAGGTCCGTCTACACAGACGTTAACACAAAGTTTTATTTTTCTAAATACCCTGTGAAATTCACCGAATGCCCTGTGAAACCTGGGATTCTTCTCCAGCTTTTTCAAGGGCCCGACTTTTCCCTTCCCTTTGAAGGCACTGGTGCAGTCTTCTCCGCTGAACACATAGTACCCCAGGAGAGTGGCACAGTAGTCCTCTCCCAGGGATTCTGCCAGCTCAGAGACGTTGACAAGTTGGCGATGCTTCCCTGACCCTGTATCCAGGTACACCGTCAGCTTGATGTTGTGGGCATGGTGGAGCAGGATCAGGAGGATGTCTGTGTCCGGTGTTCTGACTACAGCGTTCTTGTATCCGATGGTAGCAGCATGATGGAGGTACAGAACCACCCTGGTATCAGTCTCTTCCTGGTTGCTGTAGATCGTGGGGAGTTCACGTACCTCGACCTGAAACACAAAAAGGCACCGCATTTCAATCACCAGTCACTGCCAGTTTCAGTATATCTCCGGGGGGTGCAGGGGGACCTAGTCTTTTTTTGATAATGGCAGCAGTAATTTGCATAAAAATGGTATGTGGGACATTTTTTCAGCTTGGGGCCATAGCTAGTCATTTTCTACACATTTTTTCCAATCTAGAAACACTGATTAGAAGTATATCTCCGGGGGGTGCAGGGGGACCTAGTCTTTTTTTGATAATGGCAGCAGTAATTTGCATAAAAATGGTATGTGGGACATTTTGTCAGCTTGGGGCCATAGCTAGTCATTTTCTACACATTGTTTCCAATCTAGAAACACTGATTAGAAGTATATCTCCGGGGGGTGCAGGGGGACCTAGTCTTTTTTTGATAATGGCAGCAGTAATTTGCATAAAAATGGTATGTGGGACATTATTTCAGCTTGGGGCCATAGCTAGTCATTTTCTACACATTTTTTCCAATCTAGAAACACTGATTAGAAGTATATCTCCGGGGGGTGCAGGGGGACCTAGTCTTCCTACTAGACTAATTGGGATTAAAGCGTTCTAGTCATATTTACTATATTATTATTCTCCCCCGTCGCACCGCTGAGCGAAAGGGGGACTATGGTTTTCCCCTCCGTCCGTGTGTGCATCCGTCCGTGCGTGCGGACGGACGTGCGTGTGTCAGCGAAGGACCGAAGTCTAATTTGGTGTGTGGGTGCAACTAGGCATGAGGAAGAACGCTATTGAAAATTGGGGCGCCACCTCAAAATCCAGGATGGCCGCCACCATGTATGTCTGAACTTTGTGAGCGAAATATCTTGAAAAATAAGCGAAGTACCAACTTCTAATTTGGTGTGTAGGTGTATCTCGGCATAAGGAAGAACGCTATTGAAAATTGGGTCGCCACGTCAAAATCCAAGATGGCCGCCGCCATGTATGTCTGAACCCTGTGAGCGGAATATCTTGAAAAATAAACAAACTACTAACTTCTAATCTTGTGTGTGGGTGTGTCTACGCATAAGGAGGAACGCTATCCAAAATTGAGTCGCCATGTCAAAATCCAAGATGGCCGCCTTGTGTCTTCCACTTTGTCAACTCACATCACTTCACCAATGGGGGACCTAGGCGTAACGCTTGTTATTACTATTACGAAAACGATACTGCTGAAACGATACTACTGTATTAAGAAGCTTGGGCTTAATTTGTCCAAATGTCTCCGGTCCGAAGGTGAGGCATGAAGCCTAAGGCCTATACGTACCGTTTTGTTGCAAGAGACGTAACGCCGATGCTTTCGATATTTGATGGTCATTTTAACAATCGGTTTGTTTGTGTTTCACACAGAATGAAAAACGTAAAGGTTGAGCATGGCAATTGTGATATATGACAGGTTCGACGATATGTTCGGCCTGAACGAAATTGGAATCAAAATGCCGGAGTGTGGAGAGTCAGCCGCCGTACCACCGTAATGACATCAGACGTAATCACAGCACCCTGTCATGTGACCAGATCCTCAGCTCTGATTGATATACGTTTGAGGGGACATAAATACGGACGGACAAACACTGTTCTAGACGGCTTTGCCTTATGGGCTACGCCGTAAAAATGAACAGTGATTGGGAAACACACATTTAACGCGCTATTAAAAGATTAATCGACACCTCTTATCCACGTCAGCCTCCCCACGGTTATATCAGAACGTACCGATTCATCAGATGGTCACGGATAGTTTACCCCCAACAAGGGGCCGTTTAAAAATTACGTAACACTATTTTTATGGCATAGCCCGTAGAGCAATGCTGTGTAGCAAAGCATTTGTCTGTCTGTATGATCCACAAACGGACACCAACCAGAGCTGAGGATCTGGTCACATGATGGGGACAGCGTTTAATAACAATTCGTTTCATATTTTACAAAAAGGAAATATAATAACCTTCTGTGGAACGTGTTTGGGTCCCAATGGGTGTCGTAAAGCAAGTAGGAGGTTTCAGAAATTCCTCAATACAATTATGATTTTGAAATGCGATCGACGAACCTTACTCCAGAATCCGGAAGTGAACAGATGACGATGGTTAACTGGTTTGATATCGCAATGCAATTATGATTTAACATTATATTTTGATATATTGATACCATAGTATTAATATGTGATTGGAACGAAAATATAGTTTGTTTGTTTTTGGATACCAGGTTGAGGCTTGTGTCAGAGCTAACACAGAACATATAATAAAGGGAGCGGGAGAATAGAGGGAGAGAGAGAAAGGGAAGTACAACAACAGTAGAGAACAGGGACATCGGGAGATCTGTGGTAGGGAGAGGGCTGTGGAGGTGGGTGGGGGTAGGGGTGTTGGGGAAAGGGTACACGGTGGTATAAAAGAAATGGACACTACTAGGAATTTCAGGAAAGAAGTTGGAATTTGAAAGAGGTGGATTTGGGGTGTAATAACGGGAGTAGAAAAGATCAAGGTTTTGGATGGGGAAAGATAAGAGATGGTGGTGAACAGCTGTTTTAAAGACCTGAAGGCGAGGAGAGGGATTGAAGAGTGTGGGAGTTTGTTCCAGAGGAGGGAGAAAAGAGGAATGAAAGAGTGAAGGTGAACAGAGAGCCTAGATTTTGGCAGTTTAACCATAAGAGGGTTGCTGGCAGATGTTGTGCACCCTGCAGAAATATTTGGGGGACATAGCACAGACAGAGCAGGGGGAGCTAGGCAAGAGAGGAGTCGGTAGAAGACAGCCTGTCTGCGGTGAGAAAATGAAAGGCCCTCAGAATCAGCTTCATCATGGGAGATAACAATATTAATTTGAAAGGCCTTGGTTTCTACCGCTTGAGGCAGAGCTAGGTGTGACGCAGGAGCACCAGCCCAGAGAGGAGAGCAGTACTCCAAGCAGCGGATGAAAGCATTATATGTGGCGAGAAGCAAAATAGTGCCAAAGAAGGACTTTGCACGACGGAGAATGCTCAGTTTGCGACTGGCTTTGGAGGCCCGCTTGGAAATGTGGTTTTCCCAGGAAAGATCATGGCAGATAGTGAGATCCAAAATCTTGAGCGACAGAACTTCTTCGAGAGGATTGTTGAGAAAGTAGATGGGAGAGTTTACCAGACTGACGGTTTTCTAGATATTGAGTTGAAAGCAGAATGAGCAAATGATGTAGACTAGGCTAAATTTCTGATTTTTTTTTGGCAGAGGCATTTCTGAGTAAAAGTTGGTATCCGGGCGTTTTAGGTGGATATGAGGGTGCTGATCACGAAAAAAACGGATACCAAGCTGAAATGTGCATATTTAGGGCCTAAATCAGCAAAAAACAAAATGGCCGCCAAAAAAGTTTATGCGATATTTGTTTTTTTTCTTCAGAAAAGTGGAATGTCGTAGTAATACTTGGTATCCATGCTTATTAGCTGTATATGAGGGTGCTGATCACGATAAAAAATAATACCAAGCTGAATATTACATATTTAGGGCTTAAATCAGCCAAAAAACAAAATGGCCGTCAAAAAAAGTATACGCGATATTGACATTTCTAATTTTCTTTTAAAAATAGGAATGTCATAGTAGCACTTGGTATCTATGCTTATTAGCTGTATGTGAGCGTGCTGACCACGAAAAGATAGGATACCAAGCTGAATTGCAGGCTTTCAATGGAAGATGTTTCATACACCATATTGGCTTTTATTGCCGTTTTACCTTGATTGGCATTACATTGCTTTCAGATCACTGTCAACTGTATTTTCTAGTTAAGGTTGTTATCATGTCTAGTTAAGGACGGTTTATTTACCGGGACGGTGACATGCAACCTCTCTTTCTTTTATTTTCAGACTAAATCAAGATGGATCCTGTTGCTACTCTGAAACGACCATCATCGATTGACTTCGCCTTATGCATTTTATGCCAAACAGATGGGGATTTGCGATCTGCCAGCAATCAAGGTCTAGCCACACTCGCTAAGGCTTACGAAACCAGAAAGAAATTACGCGACCCAAAAAACCGCAATATAATTGAGCGTCTGGATCTGGCGTTGGGTTCGAATACCACCTCAATCGTATGGCACAAAAACTGTTATGTCCAATTCACCGATAAAAATAAACTTCTTCGCCTAGAAAGACTGGAAGATCATCATCAGGACCGAGAAAATGTACCAACATGCAGCTCAGTTGTTGGGTCTACCCAAGGTCGTGTCATACGTCGGAGCTCTGTCAAGCCAGTTGACTGGACGCTGTGCATGTTTTGTCAGGATCGTACGTCAAAACAACGATTAAGTTCAGTTATGACATTCAATGTCAGCAAAGATATTTTAGAGGCATCTAAATTACATCACAAGCTATGCTTCAGTTTGGCAGGCGTTAGTGACCTCATCGCAGCGGAAGGTAAATATCACCTTCCTTGCTTAAGTTCGTTCAAAAGAAGTACATCCAAAGTCAAAGAAGATTTTCACACCAGTCAAGACTTACCTTTGATATGGCTTTCTTCAGAACTTATGTATGCAGCCCAAAAGGGTCATGTGCTGAGGCTAAGTGACGTCTGGGATCGGTATGTAAATCTTTCAGAGGAAGCTAACACAGTTATTCCGAAGTCCTTTGTAAGTCGTCGGACAACATTCAGGGAAAAACTGCAATCTCGAGTAGGTGATACCATCCTCTTTGTTCGACCTGATGGTGGGACATCTCAGAGAGAAACGTTGTTGGTACCATCTAAGTATACCGGCAATGCTGTATCTGGACTGACGGATGAAGCAGACGAACAACTAACAATGCCTAGGTTCGGGCCTGAAGAGGACATCTTCCTGTCGCTGGTGCATGTTGCCCTAAAACTTCGAGGAGATTTGCTTGATAAGCCTGGCCACGTGGGATTTGAAGTGAGCATCGGAAACGCACTAAGTTGCGTACCAGAGACTGTCTACATGTTCCTCAAGCTCTTATATGGTGGTCCGTGTCAGCTTGAAATAGAACCATGCGTTGCCAAAGAAGATGATACGAAACTAGAACAACAAGTCCTCAGCAGTGCTCAGGACATGGTATATGGAGTGAGCGGAGGCAGTAAACTGACGCCGAAACATATAGGGCTCGGCAGCACCCTGCACCAAACTACACGATCTAAGGAGTTGGTGGAAATGTTCCATAAGGCAGGACACACCCTCAGTTACCATCAAGTGTTGCAGTTGGACACAACCTTAGCCAAGTCCACAATTAAGTCTATGAATCCAAACACCGGTGCCGTCATACCACCTAATCTAGTTCCTGACCGCTTTCTGTTCTACACTGCTGACAATATCGACATACTGGATGAGACATTGGACGGAAAAGAAACCTTCCATGCCACTCAGCTGGCAGCGTGGCAGAGAGGACCATCCGCAGACGTGAAGTGGGACAGCATGGTTCTTTCTAAAGACCGAATGCTGCATGTCCCAGAGGTCATGGACACCTTAAATGCTGCAACTATGCCTGCCGTCAGGGCCGAACCATCTTTCAGTGGCCAAGTGGAAAAAACTTGGTATCATCAACCGTCCAAGGACACTGATTGTGCAGCAAGGGCCCAATCGGTGGATTTAGCGTTCAATTTCATGCGACTCAACTCAACAACGGAAACCAGTTGGACAGTATTCAATGAGTCCCTGACACAAAATGATCCTCCACAAACTACAGTTGGCTATATGCCCATAAATCCTGGCACCAGCGCACGAGTTTGATACACTCAAAACAGTCGTGGAGCGATGTTTGGAAGTTTCATCTCGCTTCGGACAAGAATACACGGTACTGAGTGTGGATCAAGCACTTTATTGCAAGCTCATGGAGTTGAAGTGGTGCAATCCGGAGTACAAGAAGAGACTCATTCCACGTCTAGGAGGGCTACACATTTCAATGAACTTTTTAAAAGTTATTGGAGAACACATGCACGGATCTGGATTGGCAGAGGCCTGGGTTGAAGCTGGTCTAATGGGACAGAACACCATTGAAGCAGCATTGGCTGGCAAAAAGTTCAACAAAGCCATGCGAGCACACAAAATTACATGCCAGGCCCTATGGCGACTATTAGGACCCAATCTACTAGACTATGTGAAAGAAGCCGACGAGCAACTGCATATTCAAATATCCAAGGCTGCATCCGACCTGGCAGCTGTTGAGATCCTTGTCACCTTGCTGACAAACCCAACGTTTTCATCATTGATGTCAGATTTCCTGGAACGCAGAAAGGAGGACAATGTCAACTTCTCTTTCTGGTGGGGATACCTGGAAATGGTAGCAATTCTACTTATGTTCACAAGAGCCCAACGAGATGGACTTTGGGACCTTCACATCCATTCATTCACCTGCATGCTACCTTTCTTTCTCAGGTATGACCATGTAAACTATGGACGCTGGGGTCCTGTCTACTTGGCTGAAATGAGAAACCTACCAGAGTCAGTTCTCGAAGAATTCAAAAAAGGAAATTTTGTGGTCAAACGGTCGGCGCGTAAGTTCAATCAGGTTGATCCCGACCAGGCACAAGAGTGGTTGAATGGAACTGGTAAAAGGGCCGGAGGAATCGTTGGTATCACCAAAACCAATACAGCCTTGAACAGATGGGCATTGTCTTACAACCTGAGAGCACATATTGCAGCAGATACGCGTGAAATGTTGCAGATATATCCAAAAGACGTACTCAGCCATAACGAATCGAAACCAGCAAGACAACAACGTGACAATGCAGACGAGAACATTCTGCTCAGCATATTGGAACGCTTCCATGTGTTTGCACCTGATACGCATCACGCTGCGCTGCAAAACATTGCAACAAAAGACGTTGCTAGCGAAGAAATCCAAACATCGCTACTGAACGCACGAGTCATGGGTCAGAAACAACTGGATGAATTTGTGGAGGATAGACTTGTTGGAGACGCAGAAACCTCAGTGCCTCAGCACTCATTGTATGACACCATCAAGAAGAACAATGCTCCAACATTCGACGATCTTTATAAGGTAGTACAACACAGTGCCGAAAAGAACAAACGCACTGTTCTGAAAGCTGATCAAAACTTCCTCCAACGTTTGGTAACGGCATATGCATCTGGCCGCACGATCAACTTGGACAACGTGTTGAACCACGAACTTCTTCGAGTACCAGTCTCGCTGGCAGAGCTCAATGGCAATTTAAGGACAGGAAACAAATCGTTGCTGGCTGATATGTTGACAGCAGATGTTCCATGTCCTGCTACGCTCGATCTGCACGGGAAATCAGCTTGTCTTGTTATAGATGGACAGGCTCGAGTCGTGGCCATTGGGAAACCGGTTGCTGCCAAGACATTTGGAGACTTGGCAGACGTTTTCACAAGATCAATCTTCCAGTCAGGAATGCAATATCTTCGCATAGACGTTGTATTTGACAGATACCGAGATGAGTCGATCAAAGCAGGAACAAGAACCAAACGAACAAAGACAAGTCGTCCAATACGTCGTATTGTAGAAGGACGGGAGGTGCCACTGCCTAACTCCTGGATAAACTTCATTGCCCTTCCAGAAAACAAGGCAGCCCTTGCTCGCTTCCTCTCGGAAGAACTTCTGGCACATGCTCCTGGTGATACAGAGATTGTGGTTGCAGGGGGGTTTGACGATGAGCGTGAAATCAGGTCATCACGTGGCAATACTGACCTCACTCCACTAAAAGCAACACACGAAGAAGCGGACACACGCATAATTCTACATGTCATAGATAGTCGGCTGGACACTGTAGTTGTATGTGCGAGAGACACTGATGTCATGCTGTTGTTGGTGGCACATTTTCCGCGTGTCAGTTGCAGAAATCTATGGATGATGGCTGGTACTGCCCAGAAGAGAAAGTACATACCCATAGGTCCATTATATCACAACTTGCCATCAAATTCAGTCCAATCACTTCTGCCATTTCACGCTCTTACGGGATCGGACACGACATCGCACATCTGTGGACACACGAAACGTTCAGCATGGAAAGTCTTCCTTGAGTATCACCACCTTCTTGTGGGTTTGGGAGTAGGGAATTTGACCCTGAAGTGTCAAAATCGACAGAAATATTTGTCTGCAAAATCTACGGGATGAACAATCTGGAGACAACAGATAGCGTTCGTCGGGTCATGTTTGAGAAGGCCTGCAAACCAGAAGCGATGCCACCCACGAGCGATGCTCTCAAATTCCACATCCAGCGTGTGCATTACCAATCTCTGATATGGAAGGAGGCACACTGCCCACTTCCGAAACTGCCGAATGTCACGGAGTTGGGATGGAAAAGGGTCGCTACCAATTTGCAACCAGTGCTGATGACACTCCATCCAATTCCTGAGTCGTGTCTTGAACTTGTTTCTTGCAGTTGCAGGTCACGGTGTCGTACCATGCGCTGTAGCTGCCGTAAAGCAAAACTTGGCTGCACAGCTGCATGTGTATGTCGGCAAGAAACTGACCAGGACGGTTGCTTTAATGACAATGTGTAATGTGTTAACGACATTATTCAACTTACCGTTTCGCTCTTTCACGAGCCTCGATATTGTATACAAAAAAAAAAAAAAAAAAAAAAAAAAAAAAAGCCTGCATATCGTAAAAGACGTCATGACTGTGCTACCTGTATATAGTTAAACGTTCATATGTGATTGTTCACTGCATGTAATCGTATTAATCAATGAAGATCAAAAGTAAAGTTGTATTGCCTTGTAATCGTGTTGTTTATTATATGAGCTGTGTGGCACAAGGGTCCATGTGTAAGTGTCTGTAGATATCATTTTAGCTGCAGTTAGCCGATATTTAGAGCTATTTTGTGAGCAACCACCTTGAATGTGTCCTGTTTCAGTATATAGCTTTGGTCCAACACTAATAATAGTGCGCTCATATGCTTCCTTGACCTCGATAACCTGGGGCTAGACATCAAAATAATGATTCTATGTTCACTAGAACTGGAGATATCGTCAATATAAGATTTGATGGCGGCCATCTTGGAAAATGGACGAAACATCGATTTCTGCTAAAATAGTATATACAAATTTGATTGCCCGGAAATATTCATCTTGTTTCACGTAAAGTGTACTTGTTGAAATGTCTTCCTGTGTGATTCTGAGTTCAGCGGCTAAAAGTTAAATATTTTGGCGGCCATTTAGTTTTTTCCAGATTTGAGCATCAAATACCAAAAATTCAGCTTGGTATCCTATTTTTTCATGATCAGCACCCCCAAAATAGGTTAAAAACACTTGTTACCAACTTTTACTCAGAAATGCCCCTATAACTTGTATTAGATGCATTTCTGGAAATTTAGCCTAGTCTAATGTAAGGGTTTCCATCCGTGACATTTGCGGATTCCCCATTTGCAGTTTCCACATTGACTAGAGAAAGCAACATTCAGACTGGCTACATTTTTGTGCAAGTCCTCCACAACCTGCTGTCAATGGATGACGTTCAACTGAAGGTGGCACAGGAATGTGGAATTTATTGGGTCATCATTTTCCATTTGCCATTTTTTTTAAACCAGTCATTCACGATCCGGCTGTCCATGCCTAAAGTCGTTTTTTAATACTTACATTATTTGCTAATTTCTAACTGGTATCCCCATCCAGGTCATACTATCCTCTTCAACTAAAGTATCAAACAAGCCTGGCTACGCCATTGTTAGACTATCAGTCTTGTTTAGGGAGTCGTGCGTGTACCAGCTTCATTAAACCTTACGAATTTATTTAACACTCGACCCAAACAAAGCCTATATAAATCTGGTACAAAAAACGTCAGCAGTGTACCTAATCAGGAAAGGCCTACCAGAAAATAAAGATGGCTGCCATATTATTTTGTCTGGCTGCCATGGTGGGTGGAGTCAAGCGACAAATGTGGGTGGGATCCAGCAGCTGACCGACCAATGGGTGCACATTCCAAAAAAACGACCCCCAACAACACCAACAGCAAGAACAACCAAGTGGGGCTCTTGTAAACCTGTGACACGTCACAGGTAAAAATAGAATGAGGAGTACACATAACTCATTCATAAGGATGTTGGGTGTTGTTATAACATTGTTTTCCGCTGCAATAATATTGTTATGTCGGTGGGGTAGAGTGATATATCGAGTCAGGTAGATCTCTATAGGTAGTGTGCTCCGATTATCGTGATAGGGAACCCCAAATGTAATAAGTTCTGTTTAGGTGGTTTGTTCACGTAAGTGTATCTTTGTGGTCATACAAAGATGACCCTTGTGCTAATTATCATAGGGATTATGTTAATTCCCCGGCTTGTAAAACCTTGTGATCATTCCGTTGTGCCTTATGGCACTGCACATAGACACTAGTGAGAAAGGCCCATTCGTACACGAATTAAACAATTAAGAAATAATAACTAACCAGAAGACAGACATCAAGACCAGGGCTAACAACCCCACCTGGTTGAACACACATCGCACAGGCAGGCCAGGAGCCACACCCAGGACTCGCTATTGGGCAGGAGTCGACCAAACAAAGGCCAGGTTAAGGAGGGAGCCGTGACTGGTCGCCACGAAGCAAGAAGCTACCAGCCAATTGGGTGAAAGAAGGAGGAGGAGCAGTAAGCAGCGCGCCGGTTGGCCAGATACCATCGAGGACGTGAGAGGCGGGGCTGAGTGTGATTGGTGGAGAGCTAAACCTGTGGGGTTGGCTGGCAGGGATTGGTGGAGAAGCGCTGATGACATAGGAAGCCGACGTTAAAAGCACTCAAGGATAGACATTTTGTCTTCTCCTTGCGCTGGACCCTCTTCTTCTTGCCCTCCGCCTTGCTCGCTGACCCTGGACCCTTGCTTATTGCCCTTCCTTGCCTCTCGCTCACCCCTTGCCCTCGACACCCTTGCTGACACCGGCATCGTCTCCTCGTTCCCCTGTTCGACTGACGCAAGGAGAGAGCTGCAGTTTACCAGGCAGAAACGACGCGTGGACGAACGCCTGGGCCTTTGTGCTCGAGGCCTGTTTTGCCACCAACGACTAGATGGTTCCCGCCAACACCAGAGCCACGTCCGGACTGCACACTCGAGTTTGACGAACCCTGACGAGACCCCGAGCTGGTTGAGCTAAGTGCAATAAATCACACATCATTCCTTTCCACGTTATTTTATCCCTGTGTCTATGTTTAAATCTGGTGTGAAGGATCCTGTAGAAATTTGATTTACCGTCGCGGAGTTGTTACCAGCATTCCGTTCAATAAACCTGTTTATTTTTGTACATTTTAAATCCGTGTTTTGATCGAGTTTATCTTCCACAGGTTTGAAGACTGCCCGGCGGGATCGTAATAGGTAAGCTTCGGCTTCTTCTTCTGCTTTCTTCCCCCTTCCCCCCCCCCCCCCACCCACGTATATATAGTGAAATCCGTTAATTGAACTGAACGTCTTTGGAGTTAAAGCTGGCTTTGGCTATCCGTGATTTCCCCGGTATTAACCAAGGGGGAGTCACGCGACAATATTGTCACGCAACCACGATGAACACCACAGTTGCGGATGGCCAATTGCGAGGCTTTAACTCCCGAGGCGAGAACTCAATAGCGGATTCCAAATCAAACACTTAAAGTTAAACGCGCGGAATGGCGGACACAGCGAAGCTCCCCCCCGCCGCCTTATCTATTAAAATCAAACACCCAGGAAACTGCGTTCAGATATATACAGAAAATAATACAAGGATTTATTAATGAAAAGTATCGACAGTGAAAAAGCACGCGCCGGTAATACTAATAACTCTAATAAGCCTAAATTGGGATCCCACACACAACAGATATCAAACACGATACGAGGGAGATTAATACGAAAATAACACGTCTCGTCATGTAAAGTGTAAACGTGGAGATCGGGCTTATCTGGCTCCTTTCGTCTTCAGTGTAACACGGCCCCGCGGCCCTCTCCGTCCGCCTCCAAGCGCCACCAGGCCTCGTCGGTTCAACGGCACACCCACACCACGAGCTCCCTTGCTCCAACGGTCCAACGCAGGGCTGCACAAAGCAAACTAACTCCACTTGACCAGGGACAGGAAGGACTCCTTTGAACTCCACTCGACTCGACTCTCTGCGGGAGTGCTGGCAGCCAAGTGCCAACTGTTCAGTGCCAACTGCTAGTGCCAACTGCTCAGTGCCAACTGCCAACTGCTCTGTGCCAACTGCCAACTGCTCTAAAATGGCGTCCGACCGTCGATAATATCTCTCGCCGATGACGTCACATTGGCGCACTCCTCAGCCAATAATAGCCTCCCAACTCGCCGGCTCGCCCAGGTCACGCCCTCTGCGGCTTCGCTCCACTCTCCCGTCCCCGACCCCGCGGTCCTTGTGTTATAACATGTGCCAGGCGAGGTTTGTAGGCCTTGGAGGTGCAAACGGTGGCGGCCAATTGTGGCGGTGTTTTTGGCCTGGTTTCCTGTCCATTTGTTCCGAAGTCATTGTCAGGGAAAGGAATTATTTAATGTTGCGCTAAGGACCTAACTAATGTTTATGTGGTTTGCAGTGCCATAATGGACAAAGGTTTGACTACTAGGTGAGACTCACAGGGGCGTTACCTTTAATCCCTCACTACTTAACACTCGAATCTCCAGGTAGATCCACAATCATACATCTTACCCCGACAAACGCCTAAACACCAAGAACTTATTACATGTAGAGTCCCTGTCACGACAGGCGAATACCTACCTATACAGATCTACCTAGCTCTAGATGTTGCTCTACCAAATTCATAACAATATCTTTGCTGCACCCTTAGTTATACCCATTCCATATTATTATGCATTCCAGAAAATGTGGATTTGGTTTCCCAAATTATCATTAACAATGAGTGGAATGGACTTGCACTTGAAAAGAAGAGGAAAAAACAGGGAATATGCGGGTAAAATAACAATATAACGAATGTTTTTCATACACATGCTCTACACAAAATCCCAAACCCTGACTACCTCACCCCTACTCCCCAACCATTCCATTCTCCCCAAAACAATGGCTAGAGGCCGTCAATGTCAGACATGAGATCATGGCCATTTCTCCAGACATATCTCGTGCTTCCTATACAGTTCTGGCATCCCGTCTTACTCTCCAAACTCTCCACTTATGGCACCCAAGGCCAACTCCACTCTTTGGTTACTGACTTCCTCCACTCTCGTAACCAACATGTGGGTCTCCACAGAACCCTTCCATCATCTCTCCCTGTCAAGGCTGGAGTAACCCAAGGCAGTGTTCTAGACCCCATCCTATTCCTAATCCTCATCAACGACCTCTCGGACATTCTGGAAAATGATCTTTATCACTTTGCAGATGACTCTATTCTCTTCAGTGACATTCCTCATCCTTCAGGTAGACAGGCAGCAGCCTCTTTCCTCTCTTCAGACCTTGACAAAATCACAAGCTAGTCAAACACTTGGAATATGTCTTTCAATCCTGAGAAATCCCACAAAGTCGCTCTGTCTGTCTCTCTGAAGTTCAGTCACTCAAACTCTTGTGACTCACTCTAATATTTCTTAGGCAATTGCTCTCCCCTCTGGGTTGGCACACCTACCTCACACCTTGCTCAGTTTGACGTCATGGAAACCAAAGCCTTCAAGATCATTGAAATCTCCCAGAATGAAGTTGAGTCTGTGGGCAAATCACTTTGCCATTGGAGACAGGTCGGTGGTCTCCCTGTCTTTCACCCTCTGTCCTTTATCTGCTTTATCCCCACCCACAGGTTTCTGAAGGGCAAACATAGCCACCAGCAATCCCATTCTGGTGAAACTCCCAAAATCTATAATCGCTCCACACAAATTTCCAGTTTTCCCTTCCTGAAAGTTTGGTTCCTATTAATCTTATCCACCCTCTGCATGCTCCCCTCATCCTTACCCGCGCACATCCCGTGTTGTCCGTCTCCGTCTATTTTCTCCCTCGACTCTGCTGTTGGCATTCCCCCCTTCTTTTTCTGTTGTTCCTATTGTTCTGTTGCATCCTGATCCATTCTGTGTTTTCGCACTTTCACGAGCATTGACTGTATACAAGTAAAATAAATAAATAAAAAATAAGAAAAATTAATTAATTAATTAATAAAAATTACAACAAATCAAAATATCAACTAAGAAAAGTTTAAAGTGAAACTTGTCAGTTCTTCTTGTCAACTAAAAACTTGACAAATTGCTGTGGATTTGTACGTCACACTTGCAGTGCCACACTAGCAGCAATTATTTATTGCAGCATATGCCTGTCATATCTACTATTTTCAGTGTCCTCTTGTTGAGACAATTCTCTTTTCACTAACTATACTGCATCTCACGCCACTTGTAATTATCATGGCTAACCACAGTGTCAAAAAGCTTTCTAAAAAAAAAAAAAAATCAAAAGATGCCAAATCAAAGAAACCTCATCCTGATGATGATGATGATGATGATGCTCATCCAGGTGATCCAAATCGAATACACCTAATGATCATCCAAATCCTGATGCACTCAGCTAGTTTCCTTCGAATAAATGAATAAATAAGCAAAATAAGTAAATTCGCAAAATAATAAGTAAAACAAATAACCAAACAAATCAAAAAAATAAATAAATAATGGCCAAAAAATCGAATTTGTTTCTCTTGATTCTTTCTCAAATATTAAACCGAAACATACTATCTTGCAATCTTTGTGTCCTCTCCAGCTTTAATTGAGCTGTTCAAAAATATATCGTCAGAAAAAAACATTTTATAAAAAATGAAATAATATGTAGGGATGGAACACCAAAAAAAAAAAAACCAAAGTACAAAAACCAAAAAAAAACAAAGTAAAAAAAAAAACCATGAAGGAATAACAAGGAAGGAATAACAAGGTCGGAATAACACCAGAGTACCAACACGACATCTTTTGACCCCGAACTACTTCCTTAGTTTTGCGTCTATCCCCGCCAAACTTTCTGTGGAACCTTTTGGGGTACCAGCGGATGTCCGAAGGTGGGTGGGAGGTTTCATAAATTTCTCAATACAATAATGATTTCGAGTTTCCATACATATGAAATTATTTTCTCTCCACATGGAAGTACGTTCATGGGTTCGGCCTTCGCAGTTTTACCATTTACTGCTTGTGGAAACATTCGCTGGCTAAATAATCTTATAAAAGTAATGTCCGCTTCACACAAAAAAGGTGGAAAAACAGATCCTTGCAACTACAGACCAATCAGCCTGCTCCGAATCATCAGCAAAGTCATGGAATCAATCATCGCTTCGGATATCAAATCCTTCCTCTTCTCCAATGGCTTGATCTCCGATCATCAATTTGGATTCAGATCAGGTCACTCTACTCTGGACATACTGCTTCTGCTTTCTCAACAATGGATGGAGGTCCTCAATGCCAAACAGGAAATCAGAGCCGTCTCCCGTGACATAATCTAATCATAATCATAATCTGCAACACAACACATTTTGTAACAAGATACTCCAGCAGAGATTGGGGATACCCATGGGTTCAGATCCCAAGATACTCCAGCAGACATTGGGGATACCCATGGGTTCAGATCCCAAGATACTCCAACAGACAGTGGAGATACCCATGGGTTCAGACCCCAAGATACTCCAGCAGACAGAAAGGACTGGGGATACCCATGGGTTCAGATCCCAAGATACTCCAGCAGACAGTAAGGACTGGGGATACCCATGGGTTCAGATCCCAAGATACTTTCACCCATTCTGCTCCCTGGTTTACCCCTGAACTCCGCCTGATGAAAACTCGTGCTCGCCAACTTGAAAGACTCCGCAATAAAACAGGTCTCACAGTTCACTCCCAAGCCTACAAGGACCACCTACAACACTACAAAGATGCCCTCTCCCGCGCCCGCTCTGCCTACTACTCTCAAATTATCCACTCTGGCTCTGGAAACCCAAAAGCACTCTTCTCTACAATAAACAAACTCCTCAGCCCCCTGGACACCACCACCCAGTCATTCACAGTAGACAACTGCATCTCCTTCCTCTCTTTCTTCCAACGCAAAATTGACAACATCTACAACAGCTTGACCACCGCCACACCCGCTCCCCCTCCAACCACCTGCCCCCCCTTGTCCTGCCATCCCCTGTCTCGGTTCTCCCCAATCTCCCCTACTGACCTCTCTGAACTCCTCATAGGAATGAAAACTGCCACCTGCACTCTTGACCCCATCCCCTCCAGCTTTGTCAAGGCCTCCCTCCCTGCTCTCTCTCCACTTATCATTGCAACAATAAACTCCTCCCTGTCTACAGGCATCGTCCCACCTTCCCTCAAAATTGCTGCTGTTGCCCCCATTCTAAAAAAAAAAAAAAAAAAAAAAAAAAAACCTGGTCTAAACCCTGACACCCGAAACAACTTCAGACCCATCTCCAACCTACCCTTTCTGTCAAAAGTTTTGGAACGCGCTGTAGCCACAACTCAAACATCACCTCTCTGCCAATAACCTGTATGAAACATTCCAATCCGGCTTCCGCTCCAACCACAGTACTGAAACTGCTCTCCTCAAAATCACCAACGACCTTCTCCTCTCCTCTGACGCTGGCAACCTCAACATTCTCGTCCTCCTCGACCTCAGCGCTGCCTTTGACACCATCGATCACACCATCCTCCTCACCCGACTTGAATCCACCTTTAACGTTACCGGCACTGCCCTCTCTTGGATTAAATCATATCTCTCTGACAGACGCCAGTTCATCTCCATCAATAACTGCAAATCCCCCACTGCTCCCCTCCCCCAAGGTGTCCCCCAAGGTTCAGTTCTTGGCCCCCTCCTCTTCATCCTTTACCTGTCCCCCCTCGGTCACTTAATCCGCCGTCATGGTCTCCAATTTCACTGCTTCGCCGATGACATCCAGCTTTTCATCTCCACCAAGTCCGTCTCCACGGACACCCACTCTATCCTGACAAACAGCATCACTGAAATAAAATCCTGGCTTCAAATCAACTTCCTCAAGCTTAACTGTGATAAATCTGAAATAATCATCATTGGCCCAAAAACGCTCACAAAATCCACCCATAACTTTGCCCTCAACATCGACGGTATCCCAGTATCCACCTCCCCTCACATCCGGAATCTTGGCGTCATCTTTGACCAAACCCTCTCCTTCGACAAATACACGAAACAGATCACAAAGTCAGCCTTCTTTCACCTGAAAAACATTGCCCGTCTCCGCTCATCCCTCTCCTCCACGGCTGCAGAAACCCTCATCCACGCCTTCATCACCTCCCGTCTGGACTACTGCAATAGCCTCCTCTATGGTTCACCCTCAAAAATCACCAATAAACTCCAATACATTCAGAACTCCGCTGCCCGTCTACTCACCCATTCCCGGACCCGTGACCACATCACCCCCGTCCTTTACAAGCTTCACTGGCTCCCCATTCCCCAGAGAATCCAGTACAAAATCCTCCTCTTGACATACAAAGCCCTCCATAACCTGGCCCCATCCTACCTGGCTGACCTCCTCTCCAGACACACTCCCACCCGCAACCTCCGCTCTGCCGGTACCAACCTCCTGACTCCCTCCATTTGGACCAAATTCAGATCCTGGGGGGACAGGGCCTTCTCCATCACTGCTCCCACCCTCTGGAACTCACTACCTCACACCATCAGAGACTCCTCCTCACTCACCACATTCAAAACATCACTAAAGACCCACCTGTTCAGCACTGCATTCAACATTCAACCCACAGCATTTATCCCCTGACTATCTCTTCTCCTTCTCCCTCCTTTTGCTTTAAATATTTCCCTATTGATTCTTGTCTTTTTGCAATTGTTGTTTTCATGTATTGTTATCTATCTATAATTCCAGTAATCTCTGTGTGTTTGTTTGTTTGTACGTTTGTTTGTCTGTGACCGCTGTTTCTCGACAACCACGGGTCCGATATACTTTAAACTTGCCAGGTATATTGCTGGGGACCCGAGGATGTGCCTTTTCAAGGTTTCATATTAATCGGACAATTACTTACCGAGCTATGTCCAAAAAACGATTCAACCAATCAGAGAGCAGCGAGCTATCGCGTGTGCCGAACGTGGCGAACACACTCTGCCTCGGATGGCACATTTGAGAGCGTATTCATTTATTTCACGTTTGCAAACTATGTTGGCGCTATGTTGGCGTTAAACTATGTTTTAAAACTAATAAAAACCATTTCATGTAAATAGAGGGGGGGGGGGGGGGATTGTCACTGTACTCGCAAGCCGTTCGCCGTTCGCTTTGGCGTTGCGAATGGACCAAAACATTTCATGGGCCAAACCATTTCATGTAAAGCGTTCGCCGTTCGCTTTGGCGTTGCGAATGGACCAAAACATTTCATGAACCAAACCATTTCATGTAAATAGAGGGGGGGGGGTTGTCACCGTACTCGCACCCACGTACCCACGTACCCACGTACGGGCATTGCACCCACGTACGGGCATGCCCTAGTGCATTACAATGCAGGTTTTTGCACTCTGTCAAAGCGTCTTTGGGCTTCCTGAAAAGCGCTATATAAAATAAATGCATTATTATTATTATTATTATTACGTTTTCCACTCTGTCAAAGCGCCTTTTGGCTTCTTGAAAAGCGCTATACAAAATAAATAAAATATTATTATTATTATACTCCAGCAGACAGTGGGGATACCCATGGGTTCAGATCCCAAGATACTGCAGCAGACAGTGGGGATACCCATGGGTTCAGATCCCAAGATACTCCAACAGACAGTGGGGATACCCATGGGTTCAGATCCCAAGATACTCCAGCAGACAGTGGGTATACCCATGGGTTCAGATCCAAAGATACTCCAGCAGACAGTGGGGATACCCATGGATTCAGATCCCAAGATACTCCAACAGACATTGGGGATACCCATGGGTTCAGATACCAAGATACTCCACCAGACAGTGGGGATACCCATGGGTTCAGATCCCAAGATACTCCATTAGACAGTGGGGATACCCATAGGTTCAGATCCCAAAATACTCCAGCAGACAGTGGGGATACCCATGGATTCAGATCCTGTCCTTTCATTGCAGATTTGTTTCTGCACATGTACGAGTTTGATTGGGTCTATAACATGTGTAAGAATAAACCAACAAATGCACAAAGATGTGGAAACACCTTTAGATTAATTGATGATGTTTTGGCAATAAAGGATTGATTTGTATTTGATCGGCTTCATGATGACATATATCCAAAAGAACTTGAATTGAAAAAGGAAAAGCAAACTTCCACTTCAGTTTCCTTTTTAGAATTACAAATTGATATCAATCATAATAAACTTCACACCAAATTATTTGATAAACGAGATGCTTTTCCATTCCATATTGTCCGAATGTCTTTCTTAGATACAACATTTATGGTGCATCAAACACACAGTTTTTGAAAACTGTTTAATCACAGACTGGGTCACAGACTGTTTAATCACTGTTGAAGTTTAATCACAGACTGGGCAAACAAGTGGAACATGTCTTTCAATCCTGACAAATCCCACACTCTTACGATGTCTCTCCGAAAAGACCGACTGGACAACCCTCCCATCCACTTTCTGAATAATCCTCTCCAAGAAGTTCTGTCACTCAAGCTTTTGGGTCTCACTATCTGCTATGATCGTTCCTGGGAAAACCACATTTCAAATCTGGCCTCCAAAGCCAGTCGCCGACTGGGCATCCTCCGTCGTGCGAAGTCCTTCCTTGGCACACCTGAGCTCCTCACCACATACAAGGCTTTCATCCGCAGCTCAATGGAATACTGCTCTCCCCTCTGGGCTGGTGCACCTGCCTCACACCTAGCTCGTCTTCACGCTGTTGAAACCAAAGCTTTCAGAATCATTGGAATCTCCTGCGATGAAGCGAACTCCAAGGGCCTCTCACTCACCGCAGGCAGCTTGGTGGTCTTTCCGTCTTCTACCGACTCCTCTCTGGCCTTGCCCCCCCAGCTCTCTCTGGGCTCTGTCCCGCAAATATTCCTCCAGGTCGCACAATATCTGCCTGCAACCCTCTTATGGTTAAACTGCCAAAATCAAGACTCTCTGCTCACCTTCACTCATACATACACACATATATAGACTTGCGAGTCTATATATGTGTGTATGTATCACTCCTTCATTCCTCTTTTCTCCCACCTCTGGAACAAACTCCCTCATTCTCTTCAATCCCACTCCACCCTCCACGTCTTTAAAACAGCTGTTCACCACCATCTCTTATCTTCCCCCATCCAAAACCTTGATCTTTTCTACCCCCACTAATTTCACCCCAATTCCACTTTTTTGAAATACCAACTTCTGTCCTGGAAGTCCTTGCAGTGTCCTTGTGTTTTATACTTCTCCCACCCCCCCCCCCTTCCCATGCCTCCTCCCCCCAAGCCCTCTCCCTCCCACACATCTCTCTGCTCTCAAATGTTATGTTTGTGTGCTTCCCCTTCTCTCCCCATCTTGTCTTCCGCTCCCTCTTTTTATATATTTTGTTTGTCTGGTTGATTTGTTTGTGAAGTAAATGTTAGCTCTTTCGCGAGCCTCGATTCAGTATACAACAACAACAAAAAAAAAAAACATTCTCATATTGATCTGGTCATACTTGTTTTTATGTTGCACTATCCCTTCATAGCCTTTCTAAAATATTTGTGATTTCAATTTTGTTTCGAAAACCCACCTGGAGCGGCTAAAAGTGGCCAAATGGCCAAATGTGAGTTTTGTCGAATTTTATAACACTTTCCTGTCGTAATTCAGCGTCATGATTCCAAAAGTGGCCTCTAAAAGGTGGTGCTGTCAAAATTAGAAATTTTTTCGTTCATTTTCTTTAATTGGATTGTGTGTGTGTGTGTGTGTGTGTGTGTGTGTGTGTGTGTGTGTGTGTGTGTGTGTGTGTGTGTGTGTGTATATATATATATATATATATATATATATATATATATATATATATATATATATACATACTAGCTGAGGTACCCGGCTTCGCCCGGGTTGAATAAGAATAATACAAATATATGATGAAAAGAACATGTGTATTTTAGAGCAATATCACAGTACATTTCCTACATGACGTTTTGTCAATTGTCAATTTCTCAAAACCTCTTGGTATACAACATTTCTGGTTTTCTTACTTGGTGCCAAAACATAAAGATTGCTTGGTTTTCCAACCCTCCAGCAGCCCACGTACAGCTGGCCATGGGAAGTACCGGCATTGCTGGGCGGGGGAAGGGAGGGAGAAGGGGAGGGGAACGGGGGGGGAGGGGAGGAGAGTGTGGGGAGGGGAGAAGAGGGGGGGAGGGGAGAAGAGGGGGGGAGGGGAGAAGAGGAGGAGGGGGAGGAGGAGAGGAGAGAAGAGGGGGGGATGGGGAGGGGGAGGGGGAGGGATGGGGAGGGGGAGGGGGAAGGGGAGGGGCAAGGGGGGAGGGGAGAGGGGAGAAGGGGAGGGTGTAGGGTGGAGGGGAGGGGGGAGGGGAGAACGGGAGGGGGTAGGGTGGAGGGGAGGGGGGAGGGGGGAGGTGAGGGGGGAGGGGGGAGGTGAGGGGGGAGGGGGAAGGGGGAGGTGAGGGGGGAGGGGGGAGGGGGAGGGGAGAGGGGGAGGGGGAGGGGAGAGGGGGAGGGAAGGGGGAGGGTGGGAGGGAAGGGGGGAACGGCTAGCTTGGCAAGCGATAGCAGGCTTTTTACTTTTATTTTTACCTCAATGAGGGCTATATATATATTCCGTGCTTGGAGCCTTCAAGTTCAATATAAAGTTTTTTAAAGAAAAATAATGCAGATGTATAACAATCCACCAATGCAAGTTCAGGAATGAATGCAGATCCTTTACTTTGCGATACAAACGCAATTCCCGCCATTTGCACTCACGATCGAAGACTCCACAGTGCCCGCACCTCTTCTTCCTCCTACAACGTCGTCTCACTTCTTTCACTCAAAATGCACGAAATTCTGCCGCATGAAATTATGTAGAGGCCTCGTCGGGGGGATATAAGGTAGATAAGGAAGGCGTTGTAACAGAAGAATCAAAATAAAAGTGGAAGAACATAAGGAAATGGGAGCTATTCTGGACCCACAGCCAAACCCGACAAACCATTGCAATACACCCCGAACGTCTAGCGCCGCCAAAAACTACACCATGGAATTGCAGCTGGCGCGGTTTTTTAAACCATTGATATTAAAATAAAACGTAGCCTAAAACCACCGGGATTTTATGCTGATTCCGAATCTGTGTCGAAAACTTTTCTCCGATGTGTAGTTCTTGAGTTATAAGCGGACATCCAGACAGACACACACACAGACACTCCTCCTTTATATATCGAGATATATATATATATATATATATATATATATATATATATATATTGTTGCGGATATGGGATTTGGCCTCCATCCATATCCGCTTGTAAATATTCCCCTATTTCCCCAATACTCCCCAACTATCCCCAATCCCCCATTCCCTAGTCCCATTGTCTGTAAACAACACTCTGTAGCCCCGATGTTCCCCTTTTTCCCCCATTAAATGTCGTGCCCAGGTCCACCGCATCTCACGTAGCCAACTTTCGGACATCTTGCAAGTTATTCTTAGTCTATGTCAGTTAAGGACTCGTTTCCATTAATTCTGACTCTTCGTTGCACCAGAATGTGATTGTATGGCACCAGTAGTAAGTTTAGGACCTCCCAATACCTCCCCGCATCTCTTCCTCATGAAACAACAACACCAACAACAACAACAGCGGCGCGGGGAGTGCGCGTCCTCACTCCGGCTTGGTTAGCCGCCATTGACCATGTGCTCCGACGGGGTTACCACGCAGGGGCTGACTGTCAGCTCCTCGTCAAGGGCGGAGCCCGGTAACCCCCCGCACCCAATAAGAAGCGGCGGACCGATTCCATCTGGGGCGGAGCTAACGAGCCGAGGGCGTGTCACTCCCCGCTGGACATACGCAGCCACTTACCGGAGGTGACGTCAGATGCGCCTCAGCTACGAAGAAGAAAGGACGCCACCTCCTAGCGCTGAGAGATACCTCCCGCATCTCTGGACCGGACCGAGTCGATTCTGCCCCTGAGCCAAGGTGCACCTTGAGCCATCGACTACCTGCCCTTCCTTGCCATCAATCCCTGTGTGAGTCAGTCTTGTCCCGTTTGTCTGTGGTCTGTCGGGGCTAAGATAAGACCGTGTCTAAGTGCCCACCTTTCTGTGCTGTACCTCTTGTCCGTGTAATCTAAACGTTCTGCATACCCCATATTATATCCTCCTCCGGAGGTCTTGAGAACTGTACCCCTGGTGTCGTGTCATTTAACCCAGCCGTTGTGTCCTTTCCTTCATTGATTTAGCATAGCGCGATTCGGCCAACATTCGAGTGTAATCGGGTAACTTGTGCGAACACGGCGGCCATTCCGCTCGGCCCATCATAACATCTAAGTCGTGTCCGTAACAATTGGTGTCGGGAAGTGGGATCGGTCCCGGAGCGCGTTTCACGCGCTCGAAATTATAACGGCGAAATTTAATTGTGTTTTACAAAAAAAAATAAAAACCCGAATTTTGAAAGTCGCGCTATGGCAGATCAAGACGGCTGGGTTCCGGTAGAGGAGAGTGAGGCAGGGTCGATCCAGGACCAAATTGAGGGACATGAGGAGAGCGAAGCAGTGAGGGTAGCAGGGTCGCAAAATGGCGTCGTCGCGCACGAGGTTACGGGCGCGCAAAATGGCGCCTCGCACATGGCCACGGCGACCGCGCCCGCGACCGTGGTAGCGCCACCGGTGGATTTGAACCTTTTTTTAATGCAAATGAAGGCCCTTATGGACAAGAATAATGAAGAAATGGAAAGCAGAATTATGGGGCAAATGGGGGTAATGAGGGACGAAGCGAGGGGTACCGGTGAGGGATTAGACAAGAAATTAGAGGGGTTAGACAATGGGATAGAAGGGGTGAAACATGGGTTAATGGGGGTGGAAAATAGAATGGCTGCCCAGGAGAATCAGATAGAGGGAGTGAAAAATGGGTTAATGGGGTTAGAAAACAGTATGGAAGGCAAATTGAGGGACATGAGGGACCAAGCGGAAAGGGAAGTTAAACAAATGGGGCAGCAGATAGAGGGGGTTAGAATGGGGGTAGAAACTAAACTGGATGCTCACAGGGAGGAAATGGAGCAGATGAGAGTGGCATCTGGGCAGGAGATGCAAGTGATGGGAGAAGAGATCAGAAGAGGTGTGAGTGAGGAGGTCGGAGGAGTGCGCGAGGAGGTGAGGCACTGTAAGGAGCACATGGAGAAGGAGGTGAGAAAGGGGACTGTAAAGTTACAAGGGGGCATAGAGGACCTGACGCAGGAAGTAGAACAACTGACAGAGGGACAAAAAGAACTAACGGACCAGGTAAAGAAGAACACAGCGGTAATAGGAGGGTTAAAAGCGACACAAAATGACCTAAAAAATGACTTGGTAGCGACGAAGAGGGAGTGTCAGATGGTACGTGAGGGACTGACAACGAGGTTGGACGAGGTGACAGAGGTAATGGAGACGAAGGACCGGCAGGTGAGGACGCACATGGAAACGGTCAAGGTAGCCTTAGAGGATGAGCTTGAGGAGACGTACCGGGACATAAAAGAGGTGAAGCAGAAATTAGAAGAAGTGGAAGAAGGGGTGAGCGAAATTAAGAAGCGACGGAGAGAGGATAAGAAAGAGATAAAAGAGGAGGTAAAAGAATTGGTCCAAAGTCTGTGTTTGGATCGTGATGATGTGCTCATTAACCGGATGAGGGATTCGCAGGTGATGGAGGAGAAGCGAAGAGGAAGAGGACCCGGTGTAAGTGGTGACCAATATGGTCGTGCGTATGATGCGCCAGGTGATTTAAGAAGCTTGGGGGTCGAGATGGACCCGGGTGTTCGTGAGAGGCCGTTGGTGAAGTGTACGACAGGTCTGGTGTGCGAAAAAGGAGGTGTGCGAGAAAGTCCGACTCTGGGGTGTGTGAGGAAAAAGTGCGTGCCAAGGAGTGAGGGTGCTGGCGAGAGTGAGTCGGTCGTAGCGCGTGTGCGAGGGAGCACATGGAAGCGCGTAGTGAGGAGTGTTACGGAGGGTGTAAAGGGAGAATGCACGCCTGTGGTGAGTGTTACAGAGGAGGTAACGGGAGAGGGTGTGCGAGAAAGATGTGTGACGGACAGGTGCATGAGGAATGAGTGCGCTGTCAAGAGTGGAGGTGAAAGTAGTACGAGTGACACGGAGCGTGAGTTGGTTGTGACAGGTGAGCGAGGATGTACACCTGGAATGGAAGGATGCACACCTGGAATGGTAGCGCGTGAGTGGGAATGCACGCTGGAATTGGTAGTGAGGCACGTGGTTGGGTGTGCGAGTGAGAGCACACCTGTGATTGTCACAGAGGAGGTGACCGAGGAGGGGGCGCGAAGAGGTGTGTTGGTGAGGTGTGCGAGCGACGAATGTGTGCCAAGGTGTTCGGTGGTCAGGTGTGTGACCAAGTCGGTGAGCGGAATGAGTGTACCTGGGTGTGTAAGGAAAGGTACGAGGAGCATGGAAACGGCTGGATGTATGAGCACGAAAGGGGTAGCGTATGCTTGTAAGCATCCAGGTGAGGCATCGACGGTAACCGGGTTAGAGGTTAGGTCGACTTTTAGCCGAAGCGGGCCCTCGGTGCGTGCCGGGCCTCGCTTTGAACGGCCGCGTCCGTGCTCCACTAGGCGGAGCTGGCAGCCCGATAGGAAGGGTCGTCATGGCGACCACCTTTTGTTGAGGCATTCCGGCAGGTCGAGATCGGGCCATGGGATGGCTCCACGCCGAGGAGGTGCGTGGGATCTCGGCACGGGTAAGCCCCCGTCCCTGCACCGAGTGCCGGACGCATCCAGCCGCTGGCACCAAACAACCCGCATTCATTGCTCGGCTTTACGAAGCCGGGCTTTGGACAGGAATTGGCGCACCGAGAGGCATTAGTAAGTAGACTGTGTGATGAGGTTAGTGTTTTGGACCCAAAATTAGAAAAAAAACAAAATTTGATGATTGGCAAAGGATTGGCAGTAATGATTGGCAGATGATGGGTAGTGATTGGCAAATTTTTGATTTGTTGAAATTTGATGTGCAAAATTGGTAGTGGGAGATGCCCGATGTGGTGGGATGGCAACTCTGTCATCCCTCACAAACGTGGGGCAAATGCGCAATAGATTATGGGGTGTATGGCAGTGAAAACTAGCCCGGGTGGGTTAGGATATTGATAGGGCCCTAGAAGATGACATTAGGTGACGTTAAGGTTAGTTAGTGACAATGATACCTGTAGTGGGGACGCAGGTAGATTAGTGTGGATTATAATGACGAGGGAGCGCAATAGTTTAAAGGGGCGACTGGGAAGCGCAAGTTTCAGAGGGGAGTAGTTAGCTGAGATGATGCCGTGTGGTTGAGAATTGAACAGGTGTGATTGCACAGGTGTGCAACTGGACAGGTGTGTGGAGCAGTGTATGAGTAGTGAGTGTTGTGGATCAGCGCGAATGCGCTTTGGGGAGAGAAGGGTGCAGGTGGCACCAGGTGTGAGAGCACAGGTGTGCAAGTACAGGTGTGTGGAATATATGGAGCAGAGAATGAGTGGTGTGGAGAGAGTTGGAGTAAGTGGTACGGAGTGGTGTGCATGGTGCGAAGGTGTGGATGGGGGAAGAGTGGACCCCTTTCACGAGTACCCGGGGCGGGTAGTGTAAGTGTTAGGTAGAGGGTATAGGTAAATTGTGGTTGGATATTGGCATTTGTGGTGCGGTTGCAGAATGGTATTGTGGATGGGTGCATTAGTGTGTGGAAATGGCTGGGCGTGTAGCCTGTTAGTGTGTGTAGTTGGTTTGGGCACTCCACCACTGTGAGGATGTCGGCCAGGTGAGGCCGCAGGTGGGCTCTGGGAGCCGGTAGAGTTGTGGATGGGGCCCGAGGATCCGGAGGACGGACCCGGGTAGCCCAGTGCCAGAGAGGGCACCGAGTGGGGAGAGCGCCAGAGGGCCTTCCCCAGGTAGATAGGTTAGGGTAAGGAGCGGGTAAGCTCGGAGGCAACTGCAGTGGTGGAGGTGTGCAGGTGGGTAGACCTGCTGGGAGAGCTACACGTCGCAGCCCAGAAATTGTGCGAGGGCACCGGGAGATGAATCGGGGGAGTGAGACCCCAAATTGAGAGGCACCACAGTTTGGTCAATGGGAATTGGTTTTTAGAACCCATAGTGTAAGTTGGCCAATGGATTGGCAGGGAAAGACCCCGGGTAATGTAAAGTTGTTAAAGTCATTTAGGAAATAGTTAGGATTGATGAACCTGTCGCACCATACGCAGCCACTTACCTGAGGTGATGATGATGACTCCACACCTGTGTTCCTTTGTTCTGTGTTGCAGGAAGTGAGAATTGCTGTTGGATTTGTGAGATGCATCACGACGTGGATGAGACATTGGGGTGATTCCATCTCTCCCTCCCTAAGAGGGACTGATGATGAATTGGTGATGGCAAATTTTGATGTTGAGTTGGAAATGGCAAATTTGATTGGTTAGGAGGGAGAGAAGACGAATTTGGTTTATGGGAGGAACGGGGAAGACAGTAGGGACGTTGTTGATTTGTAAAGTAGATGTTTATGGGTAGTGTTGTGTTTTGTGGATACAGTAAGGGGTAAGGGAGGGGCAATGTAGGTTACCTGGTGGGGGTGGGGGGGGGCGTACGGTAGGAACGTACCTGTCTCACCTGGTTCCCATGTGCCCCCAGTGTGCATCACCTTGTATTGCGTGCACTTTTGCGCCCTTACCACCTTACTCACTTGTCTTCTTTTTTTTGTCTCCCACCTCCGAGGATCTGGCTTTGGGGCAGAGAGAGAGGAGAGAGAGGTGCTGGCTCCGCAGTTGTGGGCCTGCACTTTCGCTGCTTGCTGCCGGGATCGATACACCATATGGACCGCAATTTTTGTGGCCGCCCACCATGGACCGCAGTTCTCTTGCGGGCAAGCACCACCCGTGGATGGACCTCTGGGTCAACGTGGCACCTATGCCATACAGGTGAACCACTAATAGTTGGCTCCTGACGGCCACAATTTAGAAATGGACGCGGTTGGCGCCTTTCTTTATTTTTAAAGAAGCCAGAAGGCCAAGTACACCACATGAAGGCAAGACCAGCGGCAGAACATCGGCCGGCTGCGACACCACCGGTGATTATCGAACACTTTATTGGTGCACCGGATGGTGCTGACTGTACATGATGGGGTGGTGCTTTTGGGTGCTTGGATGGGGTGCTCTGCACATTATTAAAGGCCGTAAGGCCACAGAGCACTCGTGGGTTGGTGTATCGATGCTGGCATGCGTGCTCTCTCTATGCATAACATCTGCATGTGTTCCTCCAAAAACAGGTCCTGGATCGTAGTGTAAATATCAGTGTAGTCTTGTATAAATGATGCTCCCTACCGGCTGTATGTTTAGTTTGAGGATTCTTTCCGCGATTCGGTTATCCTGTGGGTGTGTTTCTGTGAGGAGAAGGGTGCAACGTCGCAGGGGGACATATTTACTCATTTGTGAACATCTGTAAAACTGTCGCACTCAGGGTTGAGTTAATAGTAGAGGGAACTACATCTGAGTGCCACACTAAAGCAAGTAAAAATTTATCGGGTCGGGACGCCCCGAGGTAGAGAAGGGTGCAATGTTGCGGATATGGGATTTGGCCTCCATCCATATCTGCTTGTAAATATTCCCCTATTTCCCCAATACTCCCCAACTATCCCCAATCCCCCATTCCCTAGTCCCATTGTCTGTAAACAACACTCTGTAGCCCCGACCTTCCCCTTTTTCCCCCATTAAATGTCGTGCCCAGGTCCACCGCATCTCACGTAGACAACTTTCGGACATCTTGCTAGTTATTCTTAGTCTATGTCAGTTAAGGACTCGTTTCCATTAATTCTGACTCTTCGTTGCACCAGAATGTGATTGTATGGCACCAGTAGTAAGTTTAGGACCTCACAATACCTCCCCGCATCTCTTCCTCATGAAACAACAACACCAACAACAACAACAGCGGCGCGGGGAGTGCGCGTCCTCACTCCGGCTTGGTTAGCCGCCATTGACCATGTGCTCCGACGGGGTTACCACGCAGGGGCTGACTGTCAGCTCCTCGTCAAGGGCAGAGCCCGGTAACCCCCCGCACCCAATAAGAAGCGGCAGACCGATTCCATCTGGGGCGGAGCTAACGAGCCGAGGGCGTGTCACTCCCCGCTGGACATACGCAGCCACTTACCGGAGGTGACGTCAGATGCGCCTCAGCTACGAAGAAGAAAGGACGCCACCTCCTAGCGCTGAGAGATACCTCCCGCATCTCTGGACCGGACCGAGTTGATTCTGCCCCTGAGCCAAGGTGCACCTTGAGCCATCGACTACCTGCCCTTCCTTGCCATCAATCCCTGTGTGAGTCAGTCTTGTCCCGTTTGTCTGTGGTCTGTCGGGGCTAAGATAAGACCGTGTCTAAGTGCCCACCTTTCTGTGCTGTACCTCTTGTGCCGTGTAATCTAAACGTTCTGCATACCCCATATTATATCCTCCTCCGGAGGTCTTGAGAACTGTACCCCTGGTGTCGTGTCATTTAACCCAGCCGTTGTGTCCTTTCCTTCATTGATTTAGCATAGCGCGATTCGGCCAACGTTCGAGTGTAATCGGGTAACTTGTGCGAACACGGCGGCCATTCCGCTCGGCCCATCATAACATCTAAGTCGTGTCCGTAACAATATATATATATATATATATGTGTGTGTGTATGTATATATGTGTGTGTGTATATGTGTGTGTATGTATATATGTGTGTATGTATTTTTGTGTGTATGTGTACGTCTGTTTATGTATATATGTGTGTATGTATATATGTGTGTATGTATATGTGTGTGTTTGTATATATGTGTGTTTATGTATAAGTGTGTTTATGTATATGTGTGTGCATGTATATGTGTGTTTATGTATATATGTGTGTATGTATAAGTGTGTTAATGTATATTTGTGTGTATGTATATGTGTGTATGTATGTGCGTTTCAATGTATACGTGTGTGTGTGTGTGTGTGTGTGTGTGTGTGTGTGTGTGTGTGTGTGTGTGTGTGTGTGTGTGTGTGTGTGTGCACCCTTCTCCCACTCACCCCTCCTCTCCAACCCCTCTCAATATTCCGGTCAAAGCGACTGTACGTTGCCTGGCAACGCCGGTACACTTGCGAGTCTATAATAATAAAAGGCAGTGTCCGTCCGTCCGTCTGTCTGTCTCCTCCATAACTCCAAAACTATGAAACCTAGCAGCCCCAAACTTTGCATGCATACACCTGGACCTCCAACAGATTGCAGTGATGAAAAATGTGTGTTTGGGTGTGTTACAACACACTTTTTGAAGATGATTAAAGAGGTACTCATAAGAAAAAAAACCTGATGTGGTGTTCTACCAATATGGTGGCCGGCCATCTTGGTCAGCCCACCGCTAATCGCTGGGTTCTTAAGCCGCCATTTTGTTTTGGCCTATTCACTGGCAGGGTTTGGGGGTGTAGGGCAAGCACTGCCTCCACCTTAATTTTTTTCAGAAGTTTACAATTAAGATTAAAACATCCTGTATTTAAACGTGAGTAACAAGAATGAACGTAATCTGTATTTGTGATTTCGCGAACATTTGAAAACCACATTTCCAAGCTGGCCTCCAAAGCCAGTCCCCCGCTGGGCATCCTCCATCGTGCGAAGTCCTTCCTTGGCACACCTGAGCTCTTCACCACATACAAGGCTTTCATCAGCAGCTCAATGGAATAATACTGTTCCTCCCTCTGGGCCGGTGCTCCTGCCTCACACTGAGCTCGGCTTCACGCTGTTGAAACCAAATCTTTCAGAATCATTGGAATCTCCCGCGATGAAGCTAACTCCGATGGCGACACAGTCGCACGGGCCTTTCACGCACTCACCGCAGGCAGGTTGGTGATCTTTCTGTCTTCTACTGACTCCTATCCGGCCTAGCTCCCCCAGTTCTTTCTGTGCTCTGTCCCCCAAATATTCCTACAGGTCGCACAAGAACTATCGGTATGTCAATGGGACCAGCAAGAGACCAATAGAATACCAATATCTAAATGAACTGGATTGACAAAAACAATTGACATGTATGGGAAAAATTACATACCCAGATTGGGAATTGAACCCAGATCATCTCGGGGAACTGTACCAGTGGTTAAGTTTTCTACTGAAAACTCGACTGGTTCCTGTCAAAACCAATATAAACCGTGATTTCCAATGGAGACCCATAGACATGTCCTACTGGTCTCTTATTGGTTTCTATGGGATTTTCGACCTGGGATGAGTTATAGGCCCTGGCATTGTTTGTGTCATATGGACCTTGATGGGTTTTTTTCAATTCGGCAGTATGATATGTACCATGAGTTGTAGGCCCTGACATTGCGTTCCACCATCAGGGAATGCACTAGGTATTGTCCTCGTCAGAAATACCCACAAGACAGGTGATCATTTACAACAAATAGAGGTCCGACTTCCTGCTGTACAGTGAATTTATCATCAGTAATATAAAGACATACTAGCTAACTTATTTCTGGAGTTGTATATACTGTATTTCACATATAGGACAAGATGATGAAAACCAGCATATTTGTTTCGATGAATTACCAAATTTTAATTACTTGGCCTTGAGTAGGATAGACAAGTCAAACTAATCCATGTGGGATTTGCACAAGTGCATTGAATATGATACTTGGGATCCTGATGATTCTATTAAGCAATAACTTCATTGAACAAAAGCGACTGCACTCAAACGTGAATTTTTAAATTTTTTTCATTTGGAGAAATTAATGGAAAACTTGTTTTTCTGTAAGCCTATTATGATGATGAATCGAATGGATTTTGTACTTAACACATGAGTATTGAAGCAATTTGGACATTTTTTGAGAAGTGTATTGGCACACATCTTCAGATGGCACTTTGCAACTAACACTCCAGAGTGGAGCTCTTTTAAATTCGAGCTTACACCTCAAACCTGCTCTCTTAATCTTCCAATTAATTTAGTTTAGAGCCTAATTGCACCTTAGAAGAGACACATGGCACCACTTTGATTGCAAATGGCTTATATAGGATTGGAGAGAATACAAGTCAGACCTGCTTGAAGGTTGTTGTGAGCAGGACATGGGGAACAAAAGCAAATCGAAAGAGAGAAAAACCTCTTTCAACCACGGCGACTCCACTTACAAGGCCGCAGTGGTCAAAGAGGATGCTTTGATACAATGGGAATACGCTGGAGGCATTGACAGTGTACAAGGTGCCAGAGTCAGCTTGAACAGAAAAGCTCTGAAGGGTTTCGAGACATACATACTAACTAAAGATGGGGGTAGGCCCAGCGGATCCCAGCCAGAAAGTCTTGTGAGTATCGGCAATATTTGAACAAACTGCATCAGTGATTAGATGAATTGACTTTCAAGGCTTGATGGCAGTGGAACAACAGTTAAACGCCATAAGTAAGTGAATGAATGAATAAGAAAATAGAAGAGGGGGAGACACCGTCACCTGCGAGAAGAGAATTCGGTTAGGTTAGGAGTAGTTAACAGTGGTAGAAAATATTTCAGGTAGTGATGGGCGATGACACCTCCAGATTGCTACTCGGTGCACTTTCTGTTTAAACCTCTGGAGGGAAGAATGGGATCGAACAGCCTCAGGAAGAAAAAAAAACTGATCAAAAGAGCTGAGTTGTGCAGTGAGCCTAAATTTTGGGTGTTTAATCCAGAGAGAGTTCCATTGGAAGAATGCGTGCATCCGGAAGTATCTGCGGAGAAGCAGAGGGCTGGAAGACCAGACGGATCTAGACCAGAAGAGAGGTGGTAAAAATGTATGCCGTCGACCAGTTAGCGATGCGAGAGCAACAGGTCTTGTGCTTTGGTCTCTTCGTTGGAGATTCCAATTATGTTGAGAGTTGTTCAATGAATAAAATCTGCCAAAAGAAAATCCATGCTGTGGCTGTTTGTATGGGTAATGTGATTGATTTACATCTCACTCTCAACTTGCTTGATTTCATCATGAATTTCATGTTTGTTTGGCCTGGAGTTTTGTTGGCCCGTTGGACTTAGTCCAAAACGGGGGTTTACGGATTGGGTCTCGTCCCTCCGTCTATCCGTCCGTGCATGTGTGCATCCACAACCCTACCGCCGACATGTATGGACCCGTTTTGTTCATATTTGGCACAAAGACAATACATTGTTGCGGTTTTGAAAAACACTAAAAAGCAATGGCAACCACCATACAGGTCCCTCAGAATAGTTATTTCATAGCAGACTATTATCTTAGTCCCTTCCCCTTATTTCGGGTTATTATGTCATGCATTGGGGAAAGGAAAGGGAGGTCCCCCACTTATAAGGGATAAGCTACCAGGCATTGCACCGGACTCCAAGGGACATCATGGTGTCCAGGTTCAGAAACCCACCAATCAGGGTGAAAGTTACTGTGGGGGGAGCTTGTGGTCGGAGTAACAGGCTCCACCAATCGGGAGCCAGGAGACCTCCAAGATTTCCCTCCCCCCTCCCCATAGGAGGTTGAACAAAGGATCTTGGAACACGTTTTTGATTCTCTTGGTTCGTGGCTGGCATCACAGGCGGTCATGGTTCATTTGTTCTCTTGGTCCAGGCTCTTGGTCACAGGCGGTCACAGTTGTGCTGGCTCTTGGACATTGTGGACCTAACACGTGCCTACATTGACTTTTTCTCTTTCTTTCTCTTTCTTTCTTTCTCTTTCTCTTTCTCTCTCTCTCTCTCTCTCTCTCTCTCTCTCTCTCTCTCTCTCTCTCTCTCTCTCTCTCTCTCTCTCTCTCTCTCTCTCTCTCTCTCTCTCTCTCTCTCTCTCACTCTCTAACTCTGTCGTAGCCACGACTTCGGGATGGCGGGGGTACACCATCCTAGATGTGCGGGATCTCTGGTTCGCCCTTGGGAGATCAATCATCTGTCTCTGTTCCACGGGCTTGTTCAAGAGAACTGTACGGGGCTATACAACAACACCCATGGTACGTATGATACTGCCAAATTGAAAACAAAAATCAAGGTCCATATGACACAAACAATGCCAAATATTCATTCTCTCTCACTTGTCAGGTTGTAAAAGTATGAGTTTATTAAGCCAGTAACAAACCTGTGTCGATGTATTGAACCGAAAAATCAACCAACCACTATATCATATTCAATTTAATGGACCACCTCTGGAGGCAATTTTTCCCCACAGAGCAGGGGTTGGCCTTTTTTGGACACCTTATCAATTTTTTTTGTTATCAATTTCTCAATTCAATATCAATCAATTTAATATCAATCAATTTAAATTTGTTATCAATTTTGGGCACAATTTTTTTTGTTATCAATTTCTCAATTCAATATCAATCAATTTAATATCAATCAATTTAAATTTGTTATCAATTTTGGGCACAATTTTTTTTATCAATTTCTCAATTCAATATCAATCAATTTAATATCAATCAATTTAAATTTGTTATCAATTTTGGGCACCTTAGTCCCCTTTTTGAAGGATCCGAGGATCCCAAGCCGCACCCTAACCGCTAAGCCAACACCAGGCTACCATATTCAATTTAATGCAACCTTTAAATTTAATTTTAATCTAATTTAATTTTAATTTAATGGAACAATTCAATGCAACATCTCCAGATGCAAATACAAACATGACAATATGACATGACAATCCAACCGCAGGGTGCCGCAATCTCCTGCAGGCACACCTGTAGATCACACATTATGCACCCCGCGTGAACTGAACCAATCTACGCAAACATATACCACTATTTATTCACCACTCAGCTCCTCGATCACAACTCATCAAATATTAGATGGTATCCACAGAACTAGATGGTATTCACAGACCATCCACCCTGCGCAGCCAAACTGCCACGAGCCAACTCCTCTGTTCCTGAACACCTCCCTTCCCCGATCCAACATGACTGCCAGACCAACCGAGCGATGACATCACAAATCTATACCCTCTAACACAATTGCTGCACAGATCATGCCCAACACATTTCAAACCGATCAGACCAAACGTTGTCTCTGCTGAATTGTGACGTCACTATATGATATCATAACCCCATCCATCTCTTGGTCGTTTTAACATCTAATTGAAAAAAGGAAGGACAAACATAGTTTGATACAAACTTAATGTTAAGCGAATTATTACGAACAGCAGTTCCAATACATATTTGTTTAATCATTATTTTTATACATGACAGACAGACAGACACATCATTATACATGTCATCACATTCACACTGGTCTGGACAGAGGGTGGGATCATTATTATTTAATCATTATACTTTATTAATCTGGATACCCTTGTTTAGGGAAGAAGAAGCTCCACATCTCCTAGCCATGCAATCCCTAAACATCTCTCAGACACCAAAATTGTGTCAGACCCCTGACCTTGTCAGTCAGACCACAGACCACAGGCCACAGACCTTGTCGGACATTGTCAGTCTTCAGACATCACACCACAGGATATATATTCTATTTAAAAGCTTACAAAACCTCCTACCTACTCTACAACACCGCTGTGACCCCCAAAAATTCTCTACAACCCGCCTGGCAGAGCCTGGCAGACTGGAACTCGAACCACTCTCACCTCTATTCCTCCATCTTTACCTTGATATTGTACACCTATTGTATAAAGCTTCCCTTCCTCATATCACTTGGTTGTGACTTTTGGTGGTCATCACTTGATATACCCGCAAGATATTACTGAAAAATCAACCTTCATTTATAAAATTCCCTTGCTTCTAATTTTACATTACCCAATCAATGATGTAACCAGCCGTCACACAATGCCTACCCCTGCCAAATTTCGTACGAATCCGTCCACACCTTCCTGAGACGTCCTGCCCACAGATAGACAGACAGACAGACAGACAGACAGACAAACAGACAAACTGTTTCGGTCCTGTGTTTCGTCTCCTGGAAAGCAAATCCAACGGAAGGAAATCTCATTTCCTTTCACAAAGCCCGAAACAAGTGTGTGTCCACGCTCAGGAGAGCCAGGAAACAATATCTCTCCGTTCTCAGGACCGAACTCTCTTATCTGTCTCCCTCTTCCAAATCCTGGTGGCGTCTGGTCAAATCTGTTTCTGGTGTTTGTTCCCCCTCCATCCCCTCCCTCACCTCAAATGGCCACACGGCTGACTCCGCACGCGAAAAAGCTGAATGCCTCAACTCTGTGTTTGCCTCTAAATCTTGTGTCCCAAACCCATCCCTCTCTGTACCCACCGTACCCAGTCGTACCCAGCTGCTCCTGGACTCTGTGTCCTTTCCTCCTGACAAGGTGGAAAAGTTTCTGTCAACCCTCGACTCGGATTCTGCAACTGGACCTGACGGCATCAGCCCACGGGTCCTAAAATCCTGTTCTTCCGCTCTTTCACTCCCTCTCTCTGTTCTCTTCACCCTCTCTTTTGCTCAAGGTCATCTTCCATCTGCTTGGAAATCTGCCAACATCACCGCTTTGCACAAAAAAGGTGCAAAAACAGATCCCAGCAACTACAGACCAATCAGCCTTCTCCCAATTATCAGCAAAGTCATGGAATCCATCATTGCTTCAGATATGAAATCTTTCCTCTTCTCCAATGGCTTGATCTCTGATCATCAATTTGGTTTCAGACCTGGACACTCTACTCTGGACATGCTGCTTCTGCTTTCTCAACAATGGATGGAGGTCCTCAATGCCAAACAGGAAATTAGAGCAGTCTCTCTTGACATATCACGTGCCTTCGATACGGTCTGGCACCCCGCTCTGCTCACCAAACTCTCCTCTTTTGGTATCCATGGAAATCTCCACGCATGGCTGGCGGACCTCCTCTCTAGTCGTAGTCAATGTGTGGCCCTGAATGGGTTTCTCTCATCTCCTCTTCCTGTTCAGGCTGGAGTTCCACAAGGCAGTGTTCTAGGCCCTGTCCTTTTTCTGGTCTTCATCAATGATCTCTCTGACTCTCTTGAAAATCCTCTGTATCTCTTTGCTGATGACTCTACTCTCTGTCGCTCCATTCTTCATCCCTCAGATCGGCAGTCTGCTGCCTCCTCACTCTCTGCAGACCTGGACAAAATCACAGACTGGGCAAACAAGTGGAACATGTCTTTCAATCCTGACAAATCTCACACTCTTACGATGTCTCTCCGAAAAGACCGACTGGACAACCCTCCCATCCACTTTCTGAATAATCCTCTCCAAGAAGTTCTGTCACTCAAGCTTTTGGGTCTCACTATCTGCCATGATCTTTCCTGGGAAAACCACATTTCAAATCTGGCCTCCAAAGCCAGTCGCCGACTGGGCATCCTCCGTCGTGCAAAGTCCTTCCTTGGCACACCTGAGCTCCTCACCACATACAAGGCTTTCATCCGCAGCTCAATGGAATACTGCTCTCCCCTCTGGGCTGGTGCTCCTGCCTCACACCTAGCTCGTCTTCACGCTGTTGAAACCAAAGCATTCAGAATCATTGGAATCTCCCGCGATGAAGCTAACTCCAAGGGCCTCTCACTCACTCACCGCAGGCAGGTTGGTGGTCTTTCCATCTTCTACCGACTCCTCTCTGGCCTTGCCCCCCCAGCTCTCTCTGGGCTCTGTCCCGCAAATATTCCTACAGGTCGCACAAGATCTGCCTGCAACCCTCTTATGGTCAAACTGCCAAAATCAAGACTCTCTGCTCACCTTCACTCCTTCATTCCTCTTTTCTCCCGCCTCTGGAACAAACTCCCTCACTCTCTTCAATCCCACTCCACCCTCCAGGTCTTTAAAACAGCTGTTCACCACCATCTCTTATCTTCCCCCATCCAAAACCTTGATCTTTTCTACCCCCGCTAATTTTCACCCCAATTCCACTTTTTTGAAATACCAACTTCTGTCCTGGAAGTCCTTGGTGTCCTTGTGTTTTATACTTCTCCCTCCACCCCCCCCCCCTTCCCATGCCTCCTCCCCCCAAGCCCTCTCCCTTCCACACATCTCCCTGCTCTCAAATGTTGTGTTTGTGTGCTTCACCTTCTCTCCCCATCTTGTTTTCCGCTCCCTCTTTTTATATATTTTGTTTGTCTGGTTGATTTGTTTGTGAAGTAAATGTTAGCTCTTTCACGAGCCTCGATTCAGTATACAAAAAAAACAAAAAAAAAAACAAAAAAAAAAACAGCCAGACAAAGGGGCTAGCTTGGATTTGAATCTTAACCCCATGATAAACTGTCATCCCTCGGATAGACGTTAAAACCGGCATCTCGTCTTCGTCGGTATCCGTCAAAGATCCCACGTTGTCCCTCTTATAGGGAAGGTGAGATATCTCCGGCACCCTGGTACAGATTGCAACTTTCTGCCATAATTCTGCCGTTTCTGGTACAAATGTGTGGAGGACAACACAGGACACTGCATCACCGGCACAGCTCCATTCTTACCATCGTAATTTTAACTTAGATTTCCTCTGTTCACAAATTACGTACACAATTTCAGTTTGAACCCCAAAAAATTATTTTGACCCGATTTAAGTCCCTCTTATGTGCTTAAATTAACATCCAGTGCGTTGACCCAGCCTATCATCCTTTCAATTAACTCTGACTTTTACTCCCATGCTAAATCTGTGGGGATATAATATTATATACATGTTTTAAAAACCCGTATACACACGCTCTCCATACACGCTCACTCTAGCCTGCCATTTTCCACAAGCAGACTGAATGGACATGGAATCTCAATATAAATATCCAAACTGACACCATCTATTTCTTAGCCCCAAATGTACTCAATTTAATTTTTACTTTTACATCATTCCATAACATCATATAATATCATTCCATCATACCCAATTTGGTCAGAATCTCATCACTAGTTCGCAAATTATCGCAACAACGGGATATCTGACCCTTGACCTCTTTGGCTTGGCTTTATTGAATATGAATAAAAATCCAAACCCTTGACCACAACTTGGACGAGACGAGACATTGGCATTCGACTTGGCGTTTGTCCTCAGGGAGTCCCTTCGCGTGCAGGCAAAAACGAGATTCAAGGGAGAATTATAATTCCACATGTGAGAAATATATATATATATATACGTTGAATATCAATCTGACGTGAGATTTATAGCCCATTATATCGACTCCGACACAGTCTACATCTCGATTAATGAAGTCAAAGTAACAACAAGCCAAAGCCTATCAGCGGTGTAGCCGGGCTTGTAAAATATTATAAAACACAAACACACATGATTAGCTTTTTAAACAGTCGCTCATGCTGTTTATGACATTAAACAAATAAATTTGGAGGAATCCCTACATCCGTGAGGTAAGTTTTACTTACAGAACTGAGGAAAGATCTACTGTAATATATATCAACATAAAAATACATATCATTGAAACTTGAATACGTCTATTATTTACATACTATTGCAACCTGACGACGTTGATTAATTACATACCATTGAAACCTGACTGAGTACGTATATTAATTACATACCATTGAAACCTGACGACATCTATTAATTTAATACGATTCAAATCAGACTGAGTACGTCTATTAATTACATACCATTGAAACCTGACTACATCTATTAATTACATACCATTGAAACCTAACTGAGTACGTCTATTAATTACATACCATTGAAACCTGACTATGTCTATTAATTACATACTATTGAAATATGAGTACGTCTTTTAATTATTACATACTATTGAAATATGACTACGTTGATTAATTACGTCCATTTAAAACCAGAGTACTGTACATCTATTAATCACATGCTATTGAAACATGAGTACATCTATTAATTAAATACCATTGGACCCGGACTGAGTACGTCTATTAAATACATACTATTGGAATATGGGTACAGTGCGTCCATTAATTACATGCTATTGAAACATCATTACATGGGTCTTCTGGGTATTTTGGGTCCCCTGGGTCCTTAAGAATCTTTTGGGTCTTTTGGGTCTTCAGTGTCTTTTGGGTCTTCAGGGTCTTTTGGGTCCTCTGGGTCTTTTGGGTCCTCTGGGTCTTTTGGGTCCTCTGGGTCTTTTGGGTCCTCTGGGTCTTTTGGGTCATCTGGGTCTTTTGGGTCTTTCAGGGTATTTTGGGTATTCGGGGTGTTTAAGGGTCTTTTGGGTCTTCAGGGTATTTTGGGTCTTTCGTGTTTTAAAGAGTATTTTGCGTATTTAGGGGTCTTGGTGGTCTTAAGGGTCTTGGGGGACTTAAAGGGTCGTCAAAGGTCTGAGGGGTCTCAGCAGTCTAAAGATTCATAAGGTATATTCCAACAGTACGTAATTAAGAGTTCATGGACTGTGTTTTTGGGTGTTATTTTAATTTGAAGAAGAAGACGTTTTGGTCACAAATATACAAACAAACAAACATAACCATATGCGTTTGCTGTATTATAAGATACAAACTGAGATGGTTTCATACTACACCAATGGCTGAAAACCCTTAAGATGGCTGTAGATCTTGTGGTTATTCACCACGAATGAGAAAGGATGCCATCCCCAACATTAGGCAGAAGAAACAGCCATCGCTCAAAAATGTAAGACCATCTCCACCCAGCGACCAGCACATGCACACAGGTGATTTGAGCGTTAAATCAAACACCTGAATTGCCCTGCCAGCAACCTATTTCGCCTCACCATCAACCCCCCCTCCCTTCTCCATTAGGGTGGGACATCAACACGGACATAGCACAGACATGACGTGGACCCGATGGTAATACACGACAGCACCAGCACAGAAACATGGCATCCCAGGAATGTATGAAACGGGATGATCCTGTAACATACAGGACACCGGGTCAGCCTACTACGGTGGGACAATGCATTTGTCGCCCATTTTGTCACCGGTGTCCGAGTGTGCTTGGGTCAGTCCATGCTGTGTCATGCCGTGTCTGTGCTGTGCTGTCATACCGTGTTGTGTCTGTGCCGTGTCCGTGCTGTGTCGTACCCGTGCCATGTCCATGCCGTGTCGTGCCTGTAACGTATCTCGACAAACTACGATCAATTGTCGTACGCGTTTATTCACTCTGCCGTTCAAGGCCCGATTCACAGCAGCGCCATCCGAGCTCTGGCGTAGGGATACAACCCGGTCCTGGTGTAGGGATACAACGGTGAACATTTGCACTGCATACATGACATCCTCCCCTTTAAGTCCAAAATTACCACGAGCAATACGTGCTAGATTTCCAGAATTGACATTTCAAAAGCAACATTTCCAAAACATGTGAAAATATGTGTGCAAACGGTTATGAGAATAATGAAAATACGTGAAAATAGAACATGTGTCAACGTGAAAAAAAACATCTTCAAAGATTCAACCGGTCGGGTGCTTTTCTCTCACGCATTGAGCGTCGCGGTGTACCAGTGGATACAGAGTCCGAGGTGATTCCTTTGGGTCGCGGTGTACCAGTGGATACAGAGTCCGAGGTGATTCCTTTGGTCTCCACGAAGGGTGTAGCGTTTGCAGAGGTTTTCGGGGCATCCGAGCCGGCTGGAGCGGCCACGACGATCTCCGGCAGTGGCGGGTCGAACTGTTGTCCTGACTGTGACGATGCTACAGGCTCCATCGACTCACAGTGACGGTAGGTTATGTGGTCCTGATGTCGACGAATTTCGCGGCCGTCCTGCAGGCGAATCACACAGGACAGTGGACCTGGCTTCTCGATGGTGTCTCCCGGTAGCCACGTCGCACCTGCACCAAAATTTCGGGCAAACACTGGATCTCCGATGTTGATACATTGACTGTTGGACGTCTTATCGTGCACCAACTTTTGATTAAACTGGCTCTGATAAACATTTGATGATATGTCTGGTTTGAGATTGTCAAGTGTCGATCTCACGTGTCGTTTCATCAATAACTCAGGCGGAGCTGCACCGGTTGTTGATTGTGGCGTGATGCGGTATTTGAACAGGAGACGAGACAGCTTTGTTTCCAGGGTTCCCTCCTGAAGTTTCTGCAATCCGGATTTGATGATTCCCACGGATCGTTCGGCCAAGCCATTTGAAGCCTGGTGATGTGGGCTGACAAACTTATGTTTGATGCCGTTCCGACGTGTGAACTCGGCAAACTCGGACTGGAAAAACACGAACCGTTATCACTCACGATCATCCTGGGCAGACCATGAGTGGCGAAACAGCGTCTGAGTCTTTCGATGACAATGGCTGACGTAGTACCACGCGTCACATAGGCATCAATCCATTTTGTGTGCGCGTCCGTGATGATTAGAATCATAATGCCATTAATCGGCCCGGCATAATCGAGATGTAGGCGATGCCACGGTTCGCTGGGCCATTCCCAGGGATGCAGTGGCGCTTTCGCAGGTGTATTCCGGGTGCTCTGGCAGGGGTAACAATGTCGAACATGATGTTCGATATCAGCATCAAGATTCGGCCACCACACATAGTTTCTGGCGAGTGACTTCATCTTCACAATCCCGGGGTGACGGTCATGGATTTCATCCATGACCCTGGAACGCAGATTTTTCGGGATCACGACACGACATCCCCAGAGTAGGCAACCAATCTTGTCAGCAGCTTTTCCTTTTCCCGATTTGCGAGTGATGCAAGCTGGAGCAATATGGCCAGTTTTCGAACAGAAATGGCAGGTGGCATCTTTGAACCGACACGTCTCCGGAGGGTGCTTTCCGTTGCACCGAAAACAGTTGTTGTGGGTTTGAGACTGCACTGGCTTCTGACGAGGATCCTTGTTCCAACGATTTGGCTGAACACGATCCAACCGATTCACAGCAGGGCTGGTACCAGACGAGCGAGTGGCACCGATGCTTGTGGCGTTGCGTTCAGCACTTTCTATGGAAATGGCGGTGTCTCTGGCATTTTGGAACGTCAGTCTTCTCTCAGCAAGCAGGCGTCTACGAGTGCGGTCATCGGACATGACAACCACCAGCAAATCACGAAGCATGTCATCGATCGTGTCCCCAAACTCACACAGATGTGACAGTTTTTTGAGGTGTGCAATGAAGTCTGCGATCGACTGACCTTGCTGCTGTCTGCACATGTAAAAATTAAACCGACACAGGATGACTGAAGGAGATGGATTGCAATGTTCCTTCAAAGCGGCCTTGAGCTCTGCATACGTGAGCTCCTGGATTGTCCGAGGCCGAATCAGGTTTTTAACGAGTGTGAACGTCTCACCTCCGCAAACGGACAGGAAGACGGCCTTCATCCGGCCTTCGGTCGCAATGCCGTTCGCCTCGAAGTAGAAAGACAACCGCTCAGAATACGTGTCAAAATCCCCCTCATGAGGGTCAAATTCATCGATATGGCCGAAAGATGTCATGGTCTAGATGTTTATCCTCGTCGCCATGTAACGTATCTCGGCAAACTACGATCAATTGTCGTACGCGTTTATTCACTCTGCCGATCAAGGCCCAATTCACAGCAGCGCCATCCGAGCTCTGGCGTAGGGATACAACCCGGTCCCGGTGTAGGGATACAACGGTGAATATTTGCACTGCATACATGACAGTGCCCTTGCTGTGTCGTGTCCATGCTGTGTTGTGCTGTGCCGTGTCCTTGCTATGTCGTGTCCGTGCCATGTCTTATCCATGCTGTGTTGTGCCATGTTCATGCTACAGACTGCTATGTTATGCCGTGTCAGCATGAGCCAGCAGTAGGTCATTCGCAGCAATATCTTGGTCCAGTGCTGCCAAGTCATTCAGAAGGACCAGCTTCATCCTATGTTCATCATCCATGATAGATGTTGGTAGAGAGACCCTTGGTAGACCTTGACCATACTGCAGTGAGCTGAAATGTCCACCCCTATTTATACCTGGCCTGAAAATCGTGGTATGTCGTAATGCAGTCGCCAGGCAGTCGTATCTCTGTCGCCAATGGCCGTAACTCGGCCGCCACTAGTCCTACTGCTGTCGTCGTCAGTCTCCCATAGCCGCAGAGGAGACGTGGCAGTTCTTCTGTAGTCGATATGCAGCCGCAACAGTGTCGGCCCGTAGTCGGGAAGATGCCGCAGGAAGGCCGTGTGGCATTCGCATCTCTGCCATGCTAGCTGCTGGGGCGATTGCGGAAGACTATGAGCGACTGGGTTGCGGCCGCTTTACGGTCTTATTACGGATACCGACGACAGCATGGCGGTTCCATCACGACAGCATGGCGGATTTTTTCCGAGTGCGACTGAGCGCGCCGTTTTTAAACATGAAAAAAAATATTTGGCCCCTTTGCGGCTCTTGCCGACTGCAGCCGACCTGGGGAGGATAACCACGACTACAGGCGACCGTCCATTACGGTTTCATTACGATTGTCGGCGGGTGGTGGCGATTTTTCCAGTCGCCAGTAGTCGCCGACAAATCCGCCTATCCCCTTTGCGGCTCTTGCCGACTGCAGCCGACCTGGGGAGGATAACCACGACTACAGGCGACCGTCCATTACGGTTTCATTACATTGTCGGCGGGTGGTGGCGATTTTTCCAGTCGCCAGTAGTCGCCGACAAATCCGCCTATCCCCTTTGCGGCTCTTGCCGACTGCAGCCGACATGGGGAGGATAACCACGACTACAGGCGACCGTCCATTACGGTTTCATTACGATTGTCGGCGGGTGGTGGCGATTTTTCCAGTCGCCAGTAGTCGCCGACAAATCCGCCTATCCCCTTTGCGGCTCTTGCCGACTGCAGCCGACATGGGGAGGATAACCACGACTACAGGCGACCGTCCATTACGGTTTCATTACATTGTCGGCGGGTGGTGGCGATTTTTCCAGTCGCCAGTAGAAGCATAATGAATGCTGTGTTGTGATGATCAATGGTTTTCAGATTTTTTTTTTTTTTTTTTTCATTTGGGTTCTCCTTTAAGGTATGTAGCAGATTGTAAGAATGAGAGAAAAACAAAGCTGCTGAACTTTGGACGTGACAGTCAAGGATTGAATGGCAATGTTGACAACAATGGTCGGTTGGTCTGGTTCAAAAGTCCACCAAGTCCAACCACCATTGGGGTTGAAGATAATGGATGATACTTCAAATGAGGAAGGCAAACCTCAGATGAGGATTTTTTTTTTTTTTTTTGTTGTATACTGAATCGAGGCTCGTGAAAGAGCTTACATTTATTTCACAAACAAATCAACCAGACAAACAAAATATATAAAAAGAGGGAGCGGAAGCCAAGATGGGGAGGGAAGGGCAAGCACACAACCACAACATTTGGGAGCAGGGAGAGGTGTGGGAGGGAGAGGGCTTGGGGGGAGGAGGCGTGGGAAGGGGCGGGGGGGGGGGGGGGAGGTATAAAACACAAGGGGACAAAAAGACTTCCAGGACAGAAGTTGGTATTTAAAAAAAAAAAAAAAAAAATTTATGATGACATGACAATGAATGACAATGATGATGACAAGATGATGACAATGAATAATTAATTTCCAGTAAAATGATAATGTACGTCTTATTATATAAGAATAATGCTAAATTAAAATAAAAGGTCATTCATATATTAATTTTTTTACTAGCAGGGGCTACCCAGCGCTGCAACGGGTGAAGGCCTCAAAACGGACGTCAAGGTAAACGTGTGGTAGCTCAAAATCTTGCTCAGATTCTGATCTACCTGCACGCAAAATTTGGGGCCTCTTGTTACGACAGTTTGGCCGGAAAAGAATAACGTACAAATGCACAAACGCACAAAAAGATTTACAAGATACGACACCTTTTAAATTACCCAGTGCTCGCGAAGCAAAAAGCGAGGTTAAGCGATCGGGTACGTATGCATACGTGCATTTATCACAAATTTCGTGATCATCACGAATCGTCACGAAACCGATTGACACGAAACATCATTGTATGCATCTACTCATGCACATTTTTTTGTGATAATTATAACATCATTGGTCACGTGGTAAGGGTGCCATCTTGGAAAACCGAAAAACTTAGGACCTCCATATCTCCGAAACTGCTCCATCGAAAAAATTTAAATGTGGTTCATTGTAAAGACCTCTGCATGGGGAATAACACATGTTAATGATGACGTCAATGCTGCCTTCATTGTAACGTCATACTTCGACAAGTACAACGCTTCGTCGGACCAATTTGAAATTTCTTGAGCGTGATCTACGAAACAATTATATTGGAGAATGTGAATTGATGATGTCATCAGTCACGTGGTCTGCCAGCCATATTGGATCAAAGAAAAAAATTATCGTCATTAAATGAATACCGTCTAGTTAATTTGTGTTTTCGATTTGAGCTGTCTATCTTATGAGATAGAGATTTTTTTAATGGCAAGTGTGGATACCACTAACCCATCCTGCCAGACCTCCTGTTTCACTATGTTCACATTTACATCAAATTCTTACATTGTTCATGGCACTCCAATAAAAAGGTTTCATCAATTATGCATTTCATTTTTTCCCTGAAAGAAATAAATCTTACATGATGGAATCTGATGATGACCTGACAATAAATAAATTTTACATGATGGGATCTGATGACCTGACAATAAATAAATTTTACATGATGGGATCTGATGATGACCTGACAATAAATAAATTTTACATGATGGGATCTGATGATGACCTGACAATAAATAAATTTTACATGATGGGATCTGATGTTGACCAGACAATAAATACATTTTACATGATGGAATCTGATGATGACCTGACAATAAATAAATCTTACATGATGGAATCTGATGATGACCTGACAATAAATAAATCTTACATGATGGATTCCGATGATGACCTGACAATAAATAAATTTTACATGATGGAATCTGATGATGACCTGACAATAAATAAATCTTACATGATGGAATCTGATGATGACCTGACAATAAATAAATCTTACATGATGGATTCCGATGATGACCTGACAATAAATAAATCTTACATGATGGAATCTGATGATGACCTGACAATAAATAAATCTTACATGATGGATTCTGATGATGACCTGACAATAAATAAATCTTACATGATGGAATCTGATGATGACCTGACAATAAATAAATCTTACATGATGGAATCTGATGATGACCTGACAATAAATAAATTTTACATGATGGAATCCGATGATGACCTGACAATAAATAAATCTTACATGATGGAATCTGATGATGACCTGACAATAAATAAATCTTACATGATGGATTCTGATGATGACCTGACAATAAATAAATCTTACATGATGGAATCTGATGATGACCTGACAATAAATAAATCTTACATGATGGAATCTGATGATGACCTGACAATAAATAAATCTGACATGATGGAATCTGATGATGACCTGACAATAAATAAATCTGACATGATGGGATCTGATGACCTGACAATAAATAAATTTTACATGATGGGATCTGATGATGACCTGACAATAAATAAACCTGACATGATGGAATCTGATGATGACCTGACAATAAATAAAACTGACATGATGGGATCTGATGATGACCTGACAATAAATAAATCTGACATGATGGAATCTGATGATGACATGACAATAAATAAATTTTACATGATGGGATCTGATGATGACCTGACAATAAATAAATTTTACATGATGGGATCTGATGATGACCAGACAATAAATACATTTTACATGATGGGATGTGATGATGACCTGACAATAAATAAATTTTACATGATGGAATCTGATGATGACCTGACAATAAATAAATCTTACATGATGGAATCTGATGATGACCTGACAATAAATAAATCTTACATGATGGATTCCGATGATGACCTGACAATAAATAAATCTTACATGATGGAATCTGATGATGACCTGACAATAAATAAATCTGACATGATGGAATCTGATCATGACCTGACAATAAATAAATCTGACATGATGGAATCTGATGATGACCTGACAATAAATAAATCTTGCATGATGGAATCTGATGATCACCTCCCTGACAATAAATAAATCTGACATGATAGAATCTGATGATCACCTCCCTGACAATAAATAAATCTGACATGATAGAATCTGATGATTACCTGACAATAAATAAATCTTGCATGATGGAATCTGATGATCACCGCACTGACAATAAATAAATTTTAAATGATGGAATCTGATGATGACCTGACAATAAATAAATCTGACATGATGGGATCTGATGATCACCTCCCTGGCAATAAATAAATTTTACATGATGGAATCTGATGATGACCGGACAATAAATAAATCTTGCATGATGGAATCTGATGATCACCTCCCTGACAATAAATAAATCTGACATGATAGAATCTGATGATTACCTGACAATAAATAAATCTGACATGATGTGATCTGATGATCACCTCCCTGACAATAAATAAATTTCACATGATGGAATCTGATGATGACCTGACAATAAATAAATCTGACATGATGGAATCTGATGATCACCTCCCTGACAATAAATAAATCTAACATGATAGAATCTGATGATCACCTCCCTGACAATAAATAAATCTGACATGATAGAATCTGATGATTACCTGACAATAAGTAAATCTGACATGATGGGATCTGATGATCACCTCCCTGACAATAAAGAAATCTGACATGATAGAATCTGATGATTACCTGACAATAAATAAATCTGACATGATGGAATCTGATGATTACCTGACAATAAAGAAATCTGACATGATAGAATCTGATGATTACCTGACAATAAATAAATCTGACATGATAGAATCTGATGATCACCTCCCTGACAATAAATAAATCTGACATGATGTGATCTGATGATCACCTCCCTGACAATAAATAAATTTCACATGATGGAATCTGATGATGACCTGACAATAAATAAATCTTGCATGATGGAATCTGATGATCACCTCCCTGACAATAAATAAATCATACATGATGGAATCTGATGATGACCTGACAATAAATAAATCTTGCATGATGGAATCTGATGATCACCTCCCTGACAATAAATAAATTTCACATGATGGAATCTGATGATGACCAGACAATAAATAAATCTGACATGATGGGATCTGATGATCACCTCCCTGACAATAAATAAATCATACATGATGGAATCTGATGATGACCTGACAATAAATAAATCTTGCATGATGGAATCTGATGATGACCTGACAATAAATAAATCCTACATGATGGAATCTGATGATGACCTGACAATAAATAAATCTGACGATGGGATCTGATGATGACCTGACAATAAATAAATCTGACGATAGGATCTGGTGATGACCTGACAATAAATAAATCTGACGATGGGATCTGGTGATGACCTGACAATAAATAAATCTTACATGATGGAATCTGATGATGACCTGACAATAAATAAATCTGACACGATGGGATCTGATGATCACCTCCCTGACAATAAATAAATTTTACATGATGGAATCTGATGATGACCTGACAATAAATAAATCTGACATGATGGAATCTGATGATGACCTGACAATAAATAAATCTGAAATGATGGAATCTGATGATGACCTGACAATAAATAAATCTGACACGATGGGATCTGATGATCACCTCCCTGACAATAAATAAATTTTACATGATGGAATCTGATGATGACCTGACAATAAATAAATCTGACATCATGGGATCTGATGATGACCTGACAATAAATAAATCTTACATTATGGAATCTGATGATGACCTGACAATAAATAAATCTTACATTATGGAATCTGATGATGACCTGACAATAAATAAATCTTACATGATGGAATCTAATGATGACCTGACAATAAATAAATCTTACATGATGGAATCTGATGATGACCTGACAATAAATAAATCTGACACGATGGGATCTGATGATCACCTCCCTGACAATAAATAAATTTTACATGATGGAATCTGATGATGACCTGACAATAAATAAATCTGACATGATGGAATCTGATGATGACCTGACAATAAATAAATCTGAAATGATGGAATCTGATGATGACCTGACAATAAATAAATCTGACACGATGGGATCTGATGATCACCTCCCTGACAATAAATAAATTTTACATGATGGAATCTGATGATGACCTGACAATAAATAAATCTGACATCATGGGATCTGATGATGACCTGACAATAAATAAATTTTACATGATGGGATCTGATGATGACCTGACAATAAATAAATCTTACATTATGGAATCTGATGATGACCTGACAATAAATAAATCTTACATGATGGAATCTAATGATGACCTGACAATAAATAAATCTGACATTGTGAAAACACAAAGTATGTGTGATCAAATTGAGTGATTATTTCCACAGTTCGTGATTCTTTCAATGCTACAGCAAGGTTGAATTTGCAATAGGACATCATTTTCTCCAAAATAATAAAAGATATGATAATTGCAATTTTGTCCACGTACGAGTAATCTGCATTTCACTCCTGCAAAAATCTCTTCCTTTGGAATCGTACGTCCTCCCTCCACATCCTTTTAAATAATTTCCCTCTTCTTCCACCTCTATCCCTCCCTTCTTCCATTCTCTTCTTCATTTTCACAGCACCCTTGAAACTCAACCCTCATCCCCCGAGTATCCAGTATGTAAATAGCCTCTTGCTAAATGAGCAGCCACCAATGGAATGTATTAATTGCTAAACCTAAAACGAGATGCACTAATAAAAACAAGACCAAAAGTCGAACAGTGGCCTAGCCGGGCTTGTAAAATATTATAAACCACAAACACACATGATTAGCTTTTTAAACAGTCGCTAATGCTGTTTATGACATTAAACAAACAAGAAAAAGAGCAATTGGAGATTGCAAACCCTTGCCAGGATGTATTTTCAGTGGTTTTTAAGGCTTTTGTGTTAAAACAAATATGGCGGCCGAACCACGTGACCGATGACGTCATCATTATTTATTTTCTAAACTAATTCATTCCTAGATTATACTCAAGAAATTTCATCTTGAGCGGATGAAGTTTTGTACTTGTCGAATTATGACATCATAATGGAGGCATCTATGACATCATCATTAACATATTTTATTCCCCATGGAGTATTTACAATGAGCCATGTCTCAGCTCTTTCTATTCAGCACAGTCAGAGATATAGAGGTGCAAAGTTTTTCGGTTTTTTCAAGATGGCGACGGAACCACGTGGCCAATGACATCATCATTATTTATTTTTTTTCTCCACCAGTTTATGCCGACATGGCGCTCAAGAAATTGCATCTTGATTGGATGAAGTTTTGTACTTGTCGAATTATCAAATTATGACATTAAAGCGCGGCGTTACGCGCGCTGCTTGCGAGCAAGGAGGAAGCGGACAAGCGGTAACTTATAAGCGTCTTTATTTCAGGAGCTCACTGTAACACTGGCGCGCTCCGGGCTGCGCGCCCGGTGTATATCATGAGGCCACGCCTACCCCTCGGGCGTGGCCACCGCCCACTTGGTGCGCGGAATGATGTCACCACGCCAGTGGGCTTTTGTGTCCGCCACACGCGCCCCCCCAGAATTCCCGCGCACCTGGAGGGCCAGTTTGCGGGGCAGATGAATGACCCGGCCGAAGCGCCCCCTGGCGATCGGCGGCGTCCGGGGTGCAGGGATGCCAGGTGGGATGCCCCTGGCTGCCCCTGGGATGGGTGCAGGACCGGGGGGCGGCGTGGCGGCGGGGCTGGGCGGTGCCGGGGGTCCGCCCGCAGGGGGGCGGCCCTGACGTGGGGGTCGGGCCACTGGCGGTGGATGGTCCACGTCGAGGTGGGCCGGCTTGAGGCGGTCCACCGAAACGCGGTCAGGAGTACCGCCGATGTCCAGGGTGAAGTGCTTCGCCCCGGTCTCCAGCACGCGGAAAGGCCCGTCGTACGGGGGCCGCAGTGGTGTCCGGTGGGCATCATGGCGGACAAAGACGTACTCCGCCGTGCGAAGCTCCGGGGCGACGTGCGTCGGTGGGTGCCCGTGGCATGCCGTTGGCACCGGGGCGAACCTCTGGGCGGTCTCTTGCAGAGCGGAGCGCTGCTGTGCCGCGTACCATGGTGCCGTGGAGTCGGGGAGGAACTCGCCCGGCACCCGCAGCGGTTGCCCGAAGACCAACTCTGCCGCGGATGCGCGCAGGTCCTCCTTGGGCGCCGTCCGGAGGCCCAGCAGGACCCAGGGGAGCCTGTCGACCCAGCCGCCGTCGCGGAGGGTGGCCCGGAGCGCGGCCTTCAATGAGCGGTGAAATCGCTCACACAGGCCGTTAGCCTGGGGATGTTAGGCCGTGGTTCGGTGCAGCCGGACCCCGAGCCCCTGCGCGACCGCCCCCCAGAGCTCCGAGGTGAACTGGGGGCCGCGGTCGGACGAGATGTCTGAGGGGGCGCCGAACCGGCGACCCAGGTGGCGATGAAAGCCTGCGCGACATCGGCCGCCGCGGTCGACGCCAAGGGCACGGCCTCCGGCCACCGGGTGGTGCAGTCCACCATGGTGAGGACGTAGGTGAAACCCCGCGAGGGGGGCAGAGGTCCCAACAGGTCCACGTGGACGTGGTCAAACCGGCGTTCCGGCACCGTGAACTGGGCCAACGGGGCCTGGGTGTGCCGGTGCACCTTGGCGCACTGGCACGCGAGGCACGTCCTGGCCCAGCCGCGGACGGCCTTCCGGAGGCCATGCCAGACGAACTTGTCGGCGATCAGCCTTTGGGAGGCCCTCGCGCCCGGGTGGGACAGGCCGTGGATGGCGTCAAACACCTGGTGCTGCCAGCCCGCGGGCACGATGGGGCGAGGACGCCCGAGGGAGACGTCGCACAAGAGGGCCGTGCGTGCGCCGTCGAACGGCACCTCGGTGACGCGGAGGCCCGTGACGGTGGTCCGCAAGGCCTGGACGTCGGGGTCAGCGGCCTGGTCCGCTGCCATCCGGGCATAGTCGATACCGAGGTGGACTGCGTGGGCGACGGCCCGGGAAAGGCAATCCGCCACCGGGTTGTCCCTCCCCGCGACGTGCTGGATGTCCGTCGTGTACTCGGACACGGCCGAGAGGTGACGCTGCTGCCGGGCCGACCACGGCTCGGTGACCTTGCCCATCGCGAAGATCAGCGGCTTGTTGTCGACGAAGGCAGTGAACGCACGGCCCTCGAGCAGATGGCGGAAGTGCCTGACCGCCAAGTGAAGCCCGAGCAACTCGCGGTCGAAGGTACTGTAACGGCGTTCGGGCGGGCGAAGCTGCCGGCTAAAGAACGCCAGTGGTTGCCAAGCTCCACGCACCCATTGCTCGTGCACCGCGCCCACCGTGTAGTCCGAGGCATCGGTGGTGAGGGCGATCGGTGCATCGGGCGCCGGGTGCGCAAGCATGGTGGCGTTAGCCAAGGCGAGCTTCGCGCCCGTGAACGCCGTGTCCATCTGCTCAGTCCAGGTAACGTCGCCTTTGCCCGGCTTACCTCGGAGAGCTTCGTGCAGGGGGCGCAGGCGCTGGGCGATACGGGGCAGGAACCGATGGTAAAAGTTCACCATGCCCAGGAACTCCTGCAGCCCTCTGATCGTGCGGGGGCGCGGAAACCCCTTCACCGCCTCCACCTTGGCCGGCAGGGGGACGGCTCCGTGCCTGGTGACACGGTGCCCCAGAAAATCGATTATGGCGGCGCCGAACCGGCACTTTGCGGGGTTCACAATCAGGCCATGCTGGCCCAGGCATTCGAAGAGCGTGCGGAGGTGGCGTAGGTGCTCTTCGCGGGACGCGCTGGTGACGAGGATATCGTCCAGGTAGACATAGACAAAATCCAAGTCGCGCAGGACGCTGTCCATCAGTCGCTGGAATGCCTGAGCCGCATTCTTCAGACCGAAGGGCATGCGCAGGAACTCGAAGAGTCCGAATGGCGTGATGACCGCCGTCTTCGGGACGTCCTCCGGCCTGACGGGGACCTGATGGTAGCCGCGTATGAGGTCCACCTTCGAGAAGAAGGACATGCCCGCCAAACGGGCGGAAAAGTCCTGAATGTGGGGGACGGGGTAGCGGTCGGGAGTCGTGGCGTCATTGAGACGGCGATAGTCCCCGCACGGTCGCCATCCCCCGCCGGGCTTCGGCACGATGTGCAGCGGCGACGCCCAAGCGCTCTCTGAGCGCCGAACGATGCCGAGTCGCTCCAGGGTAGCGAACACCGCTTTTGCCACCGCCAGCTTCGTCGGCTCGAGGCGGCGTGCCCGGGCGTAGACCGGTGGCCCGACGGTGGGGATGTGATGGGCCACCCCGTGCTTGACGGCCCCCGCCGAGAAGGTGGGCCGCGTGAGGGCCGGGAAGCCGGCGAGGAGGCGGGTGAATGCGTCCGCTGCCGGAAGCGTACAGACCAACGTGGCTGGAACCGAACCGTTCGGCAAGCCGCTTGGCAAGCCGCTCGTTGAGCTGCTCGCCGAGCTGGGCAACGCACAAGCGAGCGAGCTGAATGTCTCGGCCTGGACAAGACGTCTGCGCTTGACGTCGACCAGGAGCCCATTAGCGCACAGGAAGTCCGCGCCAAGCAGTGCCATGGGCACGTCGGCGGTGACGAACATCCACCGGAAAACCTGCCCTCCGAACCGCAGAGAGAGGCAGCGTTTTCCGTACGTACGGATGGGCGTCCCGTTCGCGGCAAGCAGCGCGGGGCCCCCACCCGTGGCGTGCTTGTCTGACGTGCCGGCGGGAACGACACTCACCTGTGCTCCCGTGTCGCGCAGGTAACGGCGCCCGGAGAAGGTGTCCGTTATGAACAGCAGGCTGCTCGAATGGCCGGCGCTCATCGCCACTATTGAGCGCCGGCCCGGGCGTTTCCCGACCTGTTGAAGGAGCATGGCGGATGACATTGCCGAGCTTCGTGGCCGAACTTGGCGTGGAACCAGCACCAGGTGGTGGAGCTGGAGGAGCGCGGCTGGCTCCGCCAGGCCGGTGGAGTTGGCGGGTTTCCCCGCGGTGGCGGTTTTCGCCGCGGCGGTGGGCGGGGCGTGGCGGCGGTCACGAGGTGCGTATCAGCATGCTGCGTATGCTGTATAAGCTGATGCTGTGGATCAGCAGCATTAGCAGCATCAGCAGCATTAGCAGCATCAGCCACGAGGGCCGTGACGGCCACGCCGACTCTCGCCCGCGTGTCCGAAGCAGCGAAGTACTTGTCCGCCTCGGCCGCCAATGCTCGGGGTTCCGTTAGCCCGGTCCCGGCCAACGCGAGGCGAACCTGCGCTGGAAGTTGGCGACGGAAAAGCGCCCGGAATAGAGAACCGGGGGCTTCGTCGCCCAACAGTGACAGCATATGGTCCATTCGGACCGACGGGCGCGTCTCACCGAGCTCGGGGAGATCCAGGAGGCGGTCGGCCCGTGCGTCGTCCGTGAGGCCGAACGTGGCTAGGAGTAGCCGCTTGAGTGCCTCGTACTTGTGGCCGTCCGGTGGCTGGCGAAGGACGACGGACACAACTCGAGCGGCCGTGCCAGGCCCGAGGGAGGCGACGACGTGGCAATAGCGCGTGTCATCGCCGGTGAGGCGCTGAAGCTGAAATTGGGCTTCGGCCTGGACGAACCAGACTTCGGCCTGAGCCTCCCAAAATTCGGGAAGTTTGATGAAGTTGGCCATGGCAATGGCGTCGCGTGTGGAAGGATCGCTCCGGCAGATCCAACATCGAGGGGGTCACCAGTAAAGTGCGGCGTTACGCGCGCTGCTTGCGAGCAAGGAGGAAGCGGACAAGCGGTAACTTATAAGCGTCTTTATTTCAGGAGCTCACTGTAACACTGGCGCGCTCCGGGCTGCGCGCCCGGTGTATATCATGAGGCCACGCCTACCCCTCGGGCGTGGCCACCGCCCACTTGGTGCGCGGAATGATGTCACCACGCCAGTGGGCTTTTGTGTCCGCCACAACATCATAATGGAGGCTTTGGGCCTAGAGAGTTAAAAATTGGGCACAGTCTATTCCAGGGCAAGACAAAATGTGTGTAAAGTATGGCAATGCTATGTGCAACGTTATAGACATAGTACTGCGCACAAACAGACCAACCAATCAACATACTTGCCGGAATCTTTTCCGGAAAGTAACAAACAAACGGACTCAAATGCAATACCCTCTCCTCTGGGTAATAAATTTGGAGGAATCTCGACATCCGTGAGGTACGTTTTACTTACAGAAATGAGGGAAGATCTACTGTAATCTAGATTATACCCCACTGAGTTGATTAGGTACCGTTTTGTTGGAAGAGACGTAACGCCGATGCTTTCGATATTTGATGGTCATTTTAACAATCGGTCTGTTTGTGTTTCACTCTGAATGAAAAACGTGAAGGTAGAGCATGGCGATTGTGATATATGACGTGTTCGACGATATGTTCATCATAAACGGCATATAAATCAAATTCCTAAAATCCTCAATTTTCATCTGATTGACTTGAAATTTGAAGAGGATTGACATATCGGCTAATTGAATTCAACCACCAACTATTTTTGAGATCAGCATCGACCAAAAGGTCAACATAGGCCAAAGGTCAACAACAATATTAAATTTCTAAAATCCTCAATTTTCATCCGATTGACTTGGAATTTGAATGTGATTTTCATATCCGCTAACTGAATTCAACCACCAACAATTTTTGAGATCAGCGTAGGCCAAAAGGTCAACATAGGCCAAAGGTCAACCACTTTTTTCAAATTCCTAAAATCCTCAATTTTAATCCAATTGACTTGAAATTTGATTCGGATTTTCATTTCAGCGAACTCAATTCAACCACCAACTATTTTTGAGATCAGCATAGGCCAAAAGGTCAACATAGGCCAAAGGTCAACAACAATTTCAAATTTCTAAAATCCTCAATTTTCATCTGATTGACTTGAAATTTGAATAGGATTTTCATATCAGCGAACTGAATTCAACCACCAACTATTTTTGAGATCAACATAGGTCATAAGGTCAACATAGGCTAAAGGTCAACCACTTTTTTCAAATTTCTAAAATCCTAAATTTTTATCCGATTGACTTGAAATCTGAATATGATTTGCATATCAGTTTACTGAAACCAACCACCAACTATTTTTGAGCTCAACATAGGCCAAAAGGTCAACATAGGCCAAATTTCTAAAGTTGACAATTTTCATCAGATTAACTTAAACTTTGAAGGCGATTTTCTAAACAGGTCACTGAATTCAACCACTAATTATTCTTGAGGTCAAAAGGATGCTGTACTGAATGCCATTCTCCGTTGTTCTGTTTTGCCAAGTGTCGCTCTATGGGTGATTTTTCATTTATTTGTTTGTTTGTTTATTTGTTTGTTTTTTGTTTGTGAACAAGATATCTCAAAAAGTTTTGGACAGATTCGGACGAAATGGTTATATTTTGGTGAAGATTCGGATCCGGCTAGTATAATTTTTTAATGATTCTTCACCATTGGGAGATAGGGACAAAAACTATACGTACCAGGTTATCTCAAAAAGTTGTGTACGGATTTGGACGAAACTTGGTGGACAGGTTGGTTGTCTGACAAGGACTAATCAATTCGATTTTGGAGAAGATCTGAACATGGATTCGGATATGAGAATTATTTAATTTTAAAGTGATTCTTCACCATTGGGAGATAGGGCCAAAAACTATACATAGCAGGATATCTCAAAAAGTTGTTGACGGATTTGGACAAAACTTAGTGGACCGTTTGGGTATCTGACAAGGACGATTCGACTCAATTTTGGTGAATATCTGAATATGGATTCGGATATGAGTGAGGGATCCCTGGTGTTGGGCTAGCGGCTAGGGTGCCGGCTTAGGATCCTAGGATCCTGGGTTCGAATCCCGGTCGATTGCTGAATTAACGCCAGGGGGGTTGACTCAGCCTGTCATATCGGACCTTCCGAGGTCGGCTAATTGAGTACCAGTTCACTGGTAATTCCCTGTTTGTCGTTAAAGGTGGCAAAAAGGGTTGGCGTCAGGAAGGGCATCCGGCTGTAAAACATTGCTTCAAAAAGGGGACCGAAAAACAACAACAACCACGGTTCCCGAAAAAGGCCAACCCCTGCTTTGCGGGGAAAAATGGCCTCTAAAGGTGGTTTATTTATATATGAGAATTATTTAATTTGTTAAGTGATTCTTCACCATTGTGAGATCGGGCCAGAAACGGTACATCGCAGAATATCTCAAAAGGTTATTGATGGATTTGGACGAAACTTGTTGGACAGGTTGCGTGTGTGACAAGGAAGGATCGATTCAATTTTGTTGAAGATCCGGATCCGGATCCAACCAGTAGAATTTTTTAAGTGATTCTTCACCATTGAGTGATATGGCCAACCAGGTGGAGGTATGCTCTCTAATGAGTGCCGTTCTAGTTATTATTGTTATTAGCAGGCATTTCCACCCTCCTGGCAGGAGTTCCCTTCTCAGCTCATCATTCTTGGAAATAGTTTTTGTAATTAAAAAAAAAAGAAATTATATATTGTTTAAGACATATTCTCCATAATCATAAGATAAAGAAGATGATTTGTAATACCAGCTACCACCAAAAGTGGCACTATTTCCTCCACGCGTCATTTTTGGAGTTTTGGTAATATCCACATTTTCTCTTATAGTAAAAATATTATTATGTTTTATTTGTTATTTCAAAGATTGTCAGGAAAACTGATTATAGGGTGCATGGATGTTATAAATTCATCGTACCGTTTTTGGCTCAAGTTTTTGGCCACTGCAGCAAATCAACTTAAAATGTGAGTGAAGCATAAAACACCTTGAAATCTGTCAAGGACACATTTTTTCACACAGTCAGAATTCCTTGCCATCCTAACCTTTAAAACCAAAACATGTAAACTGAACTCTTCAACATTCTCATTCTCCAAACTCCAAACAACTTCGCTACTTAATCATATCGTCATGCATCTCTGGGCAGCAGTTTGCAAGACCCCGAGGGCAGAGCTCTTATAATTACAAGCTCGGATAACTGATCAGGTAAAGCGCATACACGTTCCCTTAATCTCCCAAATGGTTTGATTTAGGGCCTAATTAAACCATTCAAGCGAACTAGTAATACCACCATGATAACAAAAAAAAAAAGGAAATTAATGGATCCAGAACGATTACAAAAAAATAATTAATTTCAACTACACATAATTACAAGAGCAATTCCCATTTGTGATTTGATTCACAGAGAAATTTTGAGAGATTTTATCCTCATTCAAAGTTAAGGTACTTTTTCTTAACAACTACATACTTGCATGAGTCATATAAAAATACAAACATACAGAGACTACAAATCCTTCACTCTCAGGTATCACATATACCGTAGTAATCGAAGTGACAACTTTTGCTTGTATAAACATATATATATATATATATATATATATATATATATATACTAGCTTGGCTCAGCTCGCTGCGCTCGCCTCACCAAGCGTCGATACTGAGGAACGGGCTTATTTTAGCTGAGGATAATGACTGCACCTGAGTTGCTGTGTTATCATGATTTTCACCAATCATAATACAAACAATTACTTTGCACAAATGTATTTGTTGTGTTGGTGATATTACATTTTATAGGCAATTTAGGTTGAAGATTTAGGTTTTTTTTTTTGTTTTTTTTTTTGTATACAAGATCGAAGCTCGTGAAAGAGCGAACATTAATCACACAGAAAGACAAACCGACACATAAAACATATAACATCGGGAGCGGTAGACAAGATGGGGAGAGAGGGGGAAGGTCACAAACACAACATTTGAGAGCAGGGACCGAGAGACATGGAGACATCGAGAGATCTGAGAGAGGGCGAGGGCTTTGGGGGGGGAGGCATGGGAAGGGGGCGGTGGGAGAGGTATAAAACATATGGACACTGCCAGGACTTCCAGGAAAGAAGTTGGAATTTCAAACAAGGTGGATCTGGGGTGAATTAGCGGGGGTAGAAAAGATCAAGGTTTTGGATGGGGGAAGATAAGAGATGGTGGTGAACAGCTGTTTTAAAGACCTGGAGGGAGGAGTGGGATTGAAGGGAGTGAGGGAGTTTGTTCCAGAGGCGGGAGAAAAGAGGAATGAAAGAGTGAAGGTGAGCAGAGAGCCGAGATTTCGGCAGTTTAACCATCAGAGGGTTGCTGGCAGATCTTGTGCGACCTGTAGGAATATTTGGGGGACAGAGCACAGAGAGAGCTGGGGGTGCAAGGCCGGAGAGGAGTCGGTAGAAGACAGAAAGACCACCTACCTGCCTGCGGTGAGTGAGTGAAAGGCCCTCAGAGATAGCTTCATCGCGGGAGATTCCAATAATTCTGAAAGCTTTGGTTTCAACAGCGTGAAGCCGAGCTAGGTGTGAGGCAGGAGCACCGGCCCATAGGGGAGAACAGTATTCCATTGAGCTGCGGATGAAAGCCTTGTATGTGGTGAGGAGCTCAGGTGTGCCGAGGAAGGACTTCGCACGACGGAGGATGCCCAGTCGGCGACTGGCTTTGGAGGCCAGCTTGGAAATGTGGTTTTCCCAAGAAAGATCATGGCAGATAGTGAGACCCAAAAGCTTGAGCGACAGAACTTCTTGGAGAGGATTGTTGAGAAAGTAGATGGGAGGGTTGTCCAGTCGATCTTTTCGGAGAGACATAGTAAGAGTGTGAGATTTGTCAGGATTGAAAGACATGTTCCACTTGTTTGACCAGTCTGTGATTTTGTCCAAGTCTTCAGAGAGTGAGGAGGCTGCAGACTGCCGATCTGAGGGAAGAGGAATGGAGCGGCAGAGAGTGGAGTCATCAGCAAAGAGATAGAGAGGATTTTCAAGAGAGTCAGAGAGATCATTGATGAAGACCAGAAAAAGCACGGGGCCCAGAACACTGCCTTGGGGAACTCCAGCCTGAACAGGAAGAGGAGATGAGAGAAACCCATTCAGGGCCACACGTTGATGACGACTAGAGAGGAAGTCCGCCAGCCATGCGTGGAGATTTCCATGGATACCAAAGGAGGAGAGTTTGGTGAGCAGAGCGGGGTGCCAGACCGTGTCGAAGGCACGTGATATGTCGAGGGAGACAGCTCTAATTTCCTGTTTGGCATTGAGGACCTCCATCCATTGTTGAGACAGCAGAAGCAGCATGTCCAGAGTAGAGTGACCTGGTCTGAAACCAAATTGATGATCAGAGATCAAGCCATTGGAGAAGAGGAAAGATTTCATATCTGAAGCAATGATGGATTCCTTGACTTTGCTGATAATTGGGAGAAGGCTGATTGGTCTGTAGTTGCTAGGATCTGTTTTTGCACCTTTTTTGTGCAAAGCGGTGATGTTGGCTGATTTCCAAGCAGATGGCAGTTGACCTTGAGCAAAAGAGAGGGTGAAGAGAACAGAGAGAGGGTGAGATAGAGCGGCAGAGCAGGATTTTAGGACCCGTGGGCTGATGCCGTCGGGTCCAGTTGCAGAATCAGAGTCGAGGGTTGACAGAAACTTTCCACCTTGTCAGGAGGAAAGGACACGGAGTCCAGGAGCAGCAGGGTACGACTGGGTATGGTGGGTACAGAGAGGGATGGGTTTGGGACACAAGATTTAGAGGCAAACACAGAGTTGAGGCATTCAGCCTTTTCACGTGCAGAGTCAGCTGTGTAGCCGTTTGAGGTAAGGGAGGGGATGGAGGGGGAACAAACACCAGAAACGGATTTGACCAGACACCACCAGGATTTGGAAGAGGGAGACAGATAAGAGAGTTCGGTCTTGAGGACGGAGAGATATTGTTTCCTGGCTCTCCTGAAGGTGGACACACACTTGTTTCGGGCTTTGTGAAAGGAAATGAGATTTCCTTCCGTTGGATTTGCTTTCCAGGAGACGAAGGCAAGTTGTTTCTGGGCAACAGCCTCACCACAAGATTCCATGTACCATGGACGGGAGGAAGGGTATGACAACTGAAGACGAGATGGGATAAATCTGTGCATGAGAGAGAGCAATTTACTTTGGAAGAATTCCCAGGATGAGTTGATGTCAGAGGTGGTAGAGATGGGAGACCAGTCCAGATGATTGATGGCTGCTTGAAGACCGTGCCAGTTGGCCTGAGTGAAATGCCAGACTCGTCGACGCTGAGCAGGCTCCCTGAGGATGGTCAGAGAGATGTCCACTTTAACAAGGACATGATCAGATGATCCGATTGGAGCAGAAGAAGAGCAGCAGACATTTTCAGGGAAGTTAGTCATAACCAAGTCCAGAAGAGAAGATGTTCCGTTGACTGAGATCCGGGTCGGGAAATTGACAGATTGTGTCAGTCCCAGTGAGTCGCAGAAGTCCTTTGCTGAGGAGCCATGGCTGGTGAGAAAGGTACTGTTATGTGGTCCTCCTGGTAACTACCTGGTCTCGGTGACCCCCGGACCGTGGGAGGCACCCCGCCAGAAAGATATATGACTTAGACGCTTTCGTAACGCAATCAATATGAATTCCAGTCAATAAGAAACCCCACACCAAGGATCTGGAGTAATCAGTAATATATTCCCCCAAGGAATCAACAACAATCAACAATCAACAATCAATCACTAAGATGGCCATCTTACATATGTGTCCCCCCCTGTCCCCACTCATGACCACTTGGGTCACGGTCACTGTCCCTCACAATGTCTCTCTTCTCCGCACACGGGCGGTTGAACGAACCCCGGGCGGACGTGCTCCAAACGTGCACGTCTCGTACCGGGGACAGCTGCTGCAGCGCACACCTCCTTGCCAAGCAACGGGGCAAAACCAAGCGCGGCTTGCAACGCACGCGAGGCCCAAGGTGCGACCCGTACGCGTCCTTGTAGACGGTGAGGCGAACTGTGCCGGACGCTTGGTTCCGTGCACGAACCCATGGCGACTTGACGTGTAAATGGGTAATTACACGTCCAGGTAACTCCTCTCGCCAGACGGGCTTTCAAACGCAGTGTTCCCCACGCTGCTCAATATCGATACCGCTCTTCTCGGCGCTGGGCGAGGAAGAGGAAGAAGATCGCCGCTTCTCCCGGACCTCGTGTCTTTTCTTCTTCCGTTTCCGGTCTCCTTTTTCCCAGAAGGCCTCCTGACCCTTTAATCACAACAACCTTTAATCGACTACACATTAATAAGCAAAGACCTGAATAGTAATTCACATCAATTCACATAAATCCGTAACACTCCCCCCCTTCAAGAAAGAAAGTTTGAACCCAGCGAAAACTTTCTTTGCCGGCCAACTTGGATAAACAAATCAGATAACTCACACCCCCAAATCATCAGTTCCCCCCGGGCACAGTTACCACTGAAAAATAAAGCAACAAAATTTCACACAATCCCCTCGATTAATTCCCTCTGGACCAAGCGTCAACCACTTCTAGTTTCTCTTGAATGACGGTTCAGAGGTGGTGACCAAAGCCCCAAAGTTAAACCTCTCGATAGCACTTTTTCGGGAGGCCCAGCTGAGTATTCCCTACATGGACGCCTTAAGGAATGTGGAGTTCACGGTTAGTCCGTGCAGGAAAGTTCACTACCTGGACGCCTTTAAGAACGTGGCGTTCACGGTTAGTCCGTGTAGGAGCCCCGGCTCGGCGGCTCCCCCGTATATAGTGCTTCAACTTCTCCAGACTCCTAACAGTTACGGTGGGACCCCTTGTCCCAGCCGTTACCTGACTGGCGGTCTCCTTCTCGGCCAGTGCTCTGACATTCATTCTTTCGGGAGATGCCGTAACTCTGGGAGCCTCCATAGTAATATCGGCTGCTGCCAACACCAAAACTACCGCCAAATTGTCCTCTTCTGTAGACCTCTCGACGCCTACGAAATGCCTTCCCTACTGTTATGGTCCGACCTTCCAAATCCTTACCATTCCAATTCTTCTCTGCCTCCCTGGCGTCTCTTGTGCTTGCAAACGTGGCAAAGCCGAACCCTCTTGACCATTGCGTTTCCCTGTCTTTTACCACCCGCACTTCCACCAGCGCCCATATCTGTTGAAGACAGAGGTCAGAACTTCTTCCTCTGTGTTGAAGTTCAGTCCCCCTACAAATAACTTGGAACTTTTGTCGCCATCCCGAGCTGGTGTGGTGTTATTTTCCCTGCTGTGCTCTTTACCAACCCTCGGGTTACCATAAATTTGCCCCCCGGCAAAATCATTCCCGATAATCACAGATACTCCCTCCACAGGAAGCGTGGCTTGTAAACCGACGGTGACCGGTTCTGACACCAAATCGGATTCCAAATGGATGACATGAAGTGGGGCACTAACACAGCCACCGATCCCTTGTAACCGAACACTATCACCAGTTGCGGTACTCTTTGACAATGGCAAAATGCCTTCAAGCATTAAGGATTGATGGGCTCCTGTGTCCCTCAAAACCCTAACCGGTCTTGGGTTAGTCAAGTCTCCCTTGAGTGAGACCAACCCCTCATAAATAAATGGTTGGTAACTCTTCTGTGGGCGATTTCGTACGCTTGCCATCGCATTCGGAGTGGTAATAGTCGGACTCCGCTCTGGGTTTTCCCTTTTCATGAGGTAACAACTGGACATCAAGTGTCCAGGTTTCTTGCAAAAAGCGCAAGTAAGCCCGGAGGAAAAACTCGTGGTCTGCCTCGGGCCCCCCGAAAAATAAGTTTGTCTTGGGCCCGTAGCCCCCTGATTTCGAACAGTTCGGGTTTCAGCGTTGTCCCCATAATCATCTCGATGCCGCCGCCATGTATTGTATCGTTCTCCGCACCTGCTGTTCCACACCTCCCCTGCGGAGATATAGGCGAGGAGTTAGGTTCGTGGACCCCTATCCGGTGTGTTAAGGCATAATCATCTGCCATGGTGGCTGCGTCCCACAACTTCGGTACTTTCTTTTCCTGCAGGTACACTTTGATGTCCTCGTGGACACACTGTTGAAATTCCTCCACCAGCATCAGGTCACGCAATGCTTCGAAGTCGTTCCCGACTCCTTTTGACTCACACCACCGATCAAACATATTTTCTTTCACTCTGGCAAACTCCACATGGGTCTCACTCTCCCTCTTCCTGGCATTCCTGAATTTTTGCCGGTAAGCTTCCGGAACCAACTCATAGGCTTTGAGGATGTGCTTCTTCAATACCTCATAATCTGCACATTGGTCAATTGGTAGCGCCGAATAAATCTCTTGAGCTTTACCCACCAGCACACTTTGCACTAGTATGGTCCAGGCCTCCTCCGGCCAGTTTAACTGTCGAGCCACTTTCTCAAAGTGTGGAAAAAATTGAGTGACTTCCTTTTCACTGAAGGGTGGAACCAGCCTCACATGTCTGCCCACCTCCCAGGTGTTCTGGCTAGGTGTCGACCCCGTCAGCAAGGGTGGTACCTCTCCCCGTTCTCTCATTAAATCCAGCTCCTTGCCAAACGTGCACGTCTTGTACAGGGGACAGCTGCTGCAGCGCACACCTCCTTGCCAAGCAACGGGGCAAAACCAAGCGCGGCTTGCAACACGCGCGAGGCCCAAGGTGCGACCCGTACGCGTCCTTGTAGACGGTGAGGCGAACTGTGCCGGACGCTTGGTTCCGTGCACGAACCCACGGCGACTTGACGTGTAAATGGGTAATTACACGTCCAGGTAACTCCTCTCGCCAGACGGGCTTTCAAACGCAGTGTTCCCCACGCTGCTCAATATCGATACCGCTCTTCTCGGCGCTGGGCGAGGAAGAGGAAGAAGATCGCCGCTTCTCCCGGACCTCGTGTCTTTTCTTCTTCCGTTTCCGGTCTCCTTTTTCCCAGAAGGGCTCCTGACCCTTTAATCACAACAACCTTTAATCGACTACACATTAATAAGCAAAGACCTGAATAGTAATTCACATCAATTCACATAAATCCGTAACAGGTACCCACACCCAGCCAACTCGCATGATGACAGTTGAAATCACCACATATGAGGAAGAGAGAGTTGGGATGAGTAGATAGAAGTTGGTCCATATTATCAGACAGCGAGATGTAGATGGAGTCATCACTGTTTGGTGGACGGTACAACACACATATGAACAAAAGGTGGGAGCGAAGGGGAAGCCGTAGCCAGAGGTATTCCTGGGGGTGAGGTGGAGAGAGTGCAGTGCAGGGCGAGTGAGGAAGAGAGTTTTTGATAAAGATAGCAACCCCGCCTCCAGGACGAGGCTCAGGTCTATCATACCGGAGGAGGGAGTAGCCCGGGAGAGATACTAAGGAATCAGAGACATCATAAAGGAGGAAAGTTTCTGTTAAGCAGATCACGTCTGGTTTGACAGAAGCAACCTGTATGGAGAGATCAGTTAAGTTTGAACGAAGGTCCCGGATGTTTGAGGTCCATACCGTTAATGAAGAGGAAGGGGGAGCATCAGATACAGAACAGGGGGGAGGAGGGGTAGGGTAAGATGTGGAAGAGGTGGAAGAGGTAGGGAGAGCTGTTGAAGGTGTGTCAGAGATTTCAGAATAGCTCGGAGAAAGGGAAGGATGGGGCGGACAAAAGGTTTGATGGTGATTGGGTGAGGCACAATGAGGTGTTATTTGAGGAGGGGGAAGAGCGAGGCAGAAGGTTGGGGGAGGTGGAGGTGAGAGTTGGAAGGGGGAAGAAGCGGGGAGGACGCTTTGAGGAGGGGGAGAGAGAGGGGGGAAATTGAGAAGCAATGAGGGTGGGGAGATTTGAAGGGGAGGGGTGAGGGGGGAGTTTGGGAGGGAAGGGACAAGGGGAGGGATTTGAAAGGGATGGGATATGGGGGAGATTTGGAGGGGAGGGGTGAGGGAGGAGTCTAGGAGGGGAGGGGCGAGGGGGCGTCTTGGCGGGGAGGGGTGAGGGGGTAGTTTAGGAGGGAGGGGGCAAAGGGGGAGATTTGAAAGGGATGGGTGATGGGGAAGATTTGGAGCGGAGGGGTGATGGGGAAGATTTGGAGGGGAGGGGTTATGGGGAAGATTTGGAGGGGAGGGGTGAGATTGGATTTTAGAAAGTGTACGATTTATGGGAAACGAACATTTATTGCAAAATGAGTTTCTTGTGACCTTCGAGTTAAAAATACGTTTAAGGACGCTGGATGGAGGATGGAGTGCAGGAGAGTTTAGGGAATGTAGAAAAAAGGCACTATAGGAGATGGATATTTTTTTTGGGATGAATTGATTTGGTGAGCAAGTCGAAAGCAGCCTTTTAAAGAAGAAGAAGAAAAAGGTGTTTTAAAATATGACGGAATACATAACTTGAGGGGAAAGTGTAAACATTGAAGGTTAATAACAGTGAAAACTATCTGGGGAAATGGGGGAGAAACACGTGGTCGAAGAACGAACGAACGAATAAGAATGAATAAACGAATGAGAACAGAGAAGGAAATGTTGTTTTTTTGTTTTTTTTTTAGTTGAGATTTACACAAGGAAGTAGGCTATGGGTGAAAAGACTGGGAATACAGAGAACGAAAGTTATTGGATCACAAACGACAGACCGCTGAGAGAAAAACAAAGCCTCAAGGTTGTACAGTGTACACTGTACAAGGCCTCAAGACACGACACGAATTAACACGATTTTCAATACAGGTATGAAAGATTTGCACCGAAAAATCTTCGTCGGGACACAATATACGTACAACACCATAAATAAATACAGTTTTAACGAAAATACAAATGGGAACAATCACTTAACTTCGATTTCAAATCGTTCGCGACGCGGCAAAGGCCTTGCTCGCGACACGGCAAACAGACGATCAATTTTTGTTTTTTTTTGTTTTTTGTATACAAGATCGAGGCTCGTGAAAGAGCGAACATTAATCACACAGAAAGACAAACAGACACACAAAACAAATAACATCGGGAGCGGTAGACAAGATGGGGAGAGAGGGGGAAGGACACAAACACAACATTTGAGAGCAGGGACCGAGAGACATGGAGACATCGAGAGAACTATGGGAGGGAGAGGGCTTTGGGGGGAAGGCATGGGAAGGGGGGGGGGGGTGGGAGAGGTATAAAACGTATGGACACTGCCAAGACTTCCAGGAAAGAAGTTGGAATTTCAAACAAAGTGGATCTGGGGTGAATTAGTGGGGGTAGAAAAGATCAAGGTTTTGGATGGGGGAAGATAAGAGATGGTGGTGAACAGCTGTTTTAAAGACCTGGAGGGAGGAGAGGGATTGAAGGGAGTGTGGGAGTTTGTTCCACAGGCGGGAGAATAGAGGAATGAAAGAGTGAAGGTGAGCAGAGAGCCGAGACTTCGGCAGTTTAACCATCAGAGGGTGGCTGGCAGATCTTGTGCGACCTGTAGGAATATTTGGGGGACAGAGCACAGAGAGAGCTGGGGGAGCAAGGCCGGAGAGGAGTCGGTAGAAGACAGAAAGACCACCTACCTGCCTGCGGTGAGTGAGTGAAAGGCCCTCAGAGATAGCTTCATCGCGGGAGATTCCAATGATTCTGAAAGCTTTGGATTCAACAGCGTGAAGCCGAGCCAGGTGTGAGGCAGGAGCACCAGCCCATAGGGGAGAGCAGTATTCCATTGAGCTGCGGATGAAAGCCTTGTATGTGGTGAGGAGCTCAGGTGTGCCGAGGAAGGACTTCGCACGACGGAGGATGCCCAGTCGGCGACTGGCTTTGGAGGCCAGCTTGGAAATGTGGTTTTCCCAAGAAAGATCATGGCAGATGGTGAGACCCAAAAGCTTGAGCGACAGAACTTCTTGGAGAGTATTGTTGAGAAAGTAGATGGGAGGGTTGTCCAGTCGATCTTTTCGGAGAGACATAGTAAGAGAGTGAGATTTGTCAGGATTGATTTATGAATTTATGAAAGATAAACACCGAGAAACAACCAAAGTTGCAGGTTGAATGTTTTTTTTTCAAGAAAGAACCCCTCAGCACATACATAGGGGAGGGGTAGGTGCAGATTGGAGGTTTGGGACGATTACACCTCACCACCACGTAATTCAAAACACCTCACCACCAAGTAATTCAAAACACCGCACCACCACATAATTCAAAACACCTCACCACCAAGTAATTCAAAACACCGCACCACCACATAATTCAAAACACCTCACCACCACGTAATTCAAAACACCTCACCACCAAGTAATTCAAAACACCTCACCACCAAGTAATTCAAAACACCTCACCACCACGTAATTCAAAACACCTCACCACCAAGTAATTCAAAACACCTCACCACCACGTAATTCAAAACACCTCACCACCACGTAATTCAAAACACCTCACCACCACATAATTCAAAACACCTCACCACCAAGTAATTCAAAACACCTCACCACCACGTAATTCAAAACACCTCACCACCAAGTAATTCAAAACACCGCACCACCACATAATTCGAAACACCTCACCACCACGTAATTCAAAACACCTCACCTCCAAGTAATTCAAAACACCGCACCACCACGTAATTCAAAACACCTCACCACCAAGTAATTCAAAACACCTCACCACCGAGTAATTCAAAACACCTCACCACCACGTAATTCAAAACACCTCACCACCACGTAATTCAAAACACCGCACCACCACATAATTCGAAACACCTCACCACCACGTAATTCAAAACACCTCACCACCAAGTAATTCAAAACACCGCACCACCACGTAATTCAAAACACCTCACCACCAAGTAATTCAAAACACCTCACCACCAAGTAATTCAAAACACCTCACCACCACGTAATTCAAAACACCTCACCACCAAGTAATTCAAAACACCGCACCACCACATAATTCGAAACACCTCACCACCACGTAATTCAAAACACCTCACCACCAAGTAATTCAAGACACCGCACCACCACGTAATTCGAAACACCTCACCACCACGTAATTCAAAACACCTCACCACCAAGTAATTCAAAACACCTCACTACCACGTAATTCAAAACACCTCACCACCAAGTAATTCAAAACACCGCACCACCACGTAATTCAAAACACCTCACCACCACGTAATTCAAAATACCTCACCACCAAGTAATTCAAAACACCTCACCACCATAAAACTCGTAATAAAAACACCTCACCACCACGAAATTAAAAACACCTCACCACCACGAAATTAAAAACACCTCACCACCACGAAATTGAAAACATCCCACAGCCATAAAACACGTAATAAAAACACCTCACAGCCATAAAACACGTACTAAAAACACCTCACCACCACGAAAATAAAAACACCTCACAGACATAAAACACGTAATAAAAACACCTCACAGCCATAAAACACGTAATAAAAACACCTCACAGCCATAAAACACGTAATAAAAACACCTCACCACAACGAAATTAAAAACACCCCACAGCCAAAAAACACGTAATAAAAACACCTCACCACAACGAAATTAAAAACACCTCACAGCCAAAAAACACATAATGAAAACACCTCACCACCACGAAAATAAAAACACCTCACAGACATAAAACACGTAATAAAAACACCTCACCACCACAAAATTAAAAACACCTCACAGGCATAAAACACGTAATAAAAACACCTCACAGCCATAAAACACGTAATAAAAACACCTCACCCCCACAAAATGAAAAACACCTCACAGCCATAAAACACGTAATAAAAACACCTCACCCCCACAAAATTAAAAACACCTCACAGCCAAAAAACACATAATGAAAACACCTCACCACCACGAAAATAAAAACACCTCACAGCCATAAAACACGTAATAAAAACACCTCACCACAACGAAATTAAAAACACCTCACAGACATAAAACACGTAATAAAAACACCTCACCACAACGAAATTAAAAACACCTCACAGCCAAAAAACACATAATGAAAACACCTCACCACCACGAAAATAAAAACACCTCACAGCCATAAAACACGTAATAAAAACACCTCACATCCATAAAACACGAAATAAAAACACCTCACCACCACGAAAATAAAAACACCTCACAGACATAAAACACATAATGAAAACACCTCACCACCACGAAATTAAAAACACCTCACAGCCATAAAACACGAAATAAAAACACCTCACATCAACGAAAATAAAAACACCTCACAGCCATAAAACACGAAATAAAAACACCTCACCACCACGAAAATAAAAACACCTCACAGACATAAAACACGAAATAAAAACACCTCACCACCACGAAAATAAAAACACCTCACAGACATAAAACACATAATGAAAACACCTCACCACCACGAAATTAAAAACACCTCACAGCCATAAAACACGAAATAAAAACACCTCACATCCACGAAAATAAAAACACCTCACAGCCATAAAACACGAAATAAAAACACCTCACAGCCATAAAACACGTAATAAAAACACCTCACATCCACAAAATTAAAAACACCACACAGCCATAAAACACGTAATAAAAACACCTCACATCCACGAAACTAAAAACACCTCACCACCACGTCATTTATAAACACCTCACCACCACATAATTCAAAACACCTCATTACCAACTAATAAAAACACCCCACCACCACCTAATTAAAAACACCTCACCACCACGTAATTATAAATACCTCACCACCACATAATTCAAAACACCTCACCACCATGTGATTTAAAAACACCTTACCACCATGTGATTTAAAAACACCTCACCACCATGTGATTTAAAAACACCTCACCACCACGTGATTCAAAACACCTCATTACCAACTAATAAAAACACCCCACCACCACCTAATTAAAAACACCTCACCACCACGTAATTATAAATACCTCACCACCACATAATTCAAAACACCTCACCACCATGTGATTTAAAAACACCTCACCACCATGTGATTTAAAAACACCTCACCACCACGTGATTCAAAACACCTCACCACCATGTGATTTAAAAACACCTCACCACCATGTGATTTAAAAACACCTCACCACCATGTGATTTAAAAACACCTCACCACCATGTGATTTAAAAACACCTCACCACCATGTGATTTAAAAACACCTCACCACCATGTGATATTAAAACACCTCACCACCACATCATTTAAAAACACCTCACCACCACATAATTCAAAATACCTCACCACCACGTGATTCAAAACCACCACAACGTTATTAAAATCACTTCACAACCACGGAAACAAACGTTTGAAGGAGTCGTTAAGTGACAACACAGACACTGCCCAGATGTGTCGATATATAGATAATTGACTGTACCCGAGTTGCCGTTTTGTCATGGTTTAAACCAATCATAATTCAAAGAATTATTTTGCACAAATGTATTTGTAATATACGTGATATCACATTTTATAAACAATTGAAGTTGAAAAAAAAAAATTCCCCAAAAAATTCCCCCCCAGAAAAAAAAAATTTGCTTAGAAAAAAAATAAAGAAATACCCTTAGGACATACCGACGGGAGAGATATGTGCATACCAAAGTTTGGTACGATTTCACAAAAGTTTGAGAAAGTAGTTCAGTGACAACACAAGACAACACAACACAACACAGGACAGGACAGACGCTGCACAAATACATATATATATATATTTCTGTCAGTTGATTGTTTGATTGCCATTTGTATTACAGTGTACAAGAAGGTAGAAATAAATGAATGACATGTTTATCTAACCATTTATTCAGGGGAAAATTATTACGGAAGTGTACCAAGCAGTTTTACTTGCGATTTTCAAAGTGCCCTCCCTCGTGATCGATGCACAATTGCAGCCGAGCAGGCACAGAGTGGCACACACGCTTGCAGAGTTCGATATCAATTTCCTCAAACTTTACAGTGATTTGAGCCTTCAATTCCTGAATGGTACGAGGCTTTTCACGATAAACAAGGTCTTTCATGAGCCCGCAAAGAAAGAAATCTGGAGGTGTAAGGTCTGGGGAGCATGCCGGCCACTCGATCGGACCGCGGCGGCCGATCCACTTTCCGGGAAAGTTTTCATCAAGCCACTGACGAACATGACGTCCATAATGAGGTGGAGCTCCATCTTGCTGGAAATAACAGTCCTGATCTTGTACCCTGGGCCAAAAGAAGGTTTGCAGCATATCCAGGTAAATTTCTGCAGTGACAGATCCCTCAAAGAAAAAGGGTCCAATTATCCCTAATGGAGATATGGCTGCCCAAACTGTCACGCCAGGTAAATTTACCTCCTTCTCAACTGTCACTCTTTGGTTCTCTGCAGCCCAGTATACACAATTGTGTCTGTTAATTGTGCCGTTAAGCTTAAAACATGCCTCATCTGACCACCAGATGTTGTCTAGCATTGTGTCCTCTTCGTCAAGTTTAGCTAAGAACTCTTCGCAAAATTGAAGACGGCGGTCGTCATCTCCATCATGAAGGGCATGCAATAAGCGTGGAATGTAAGGTTTCCAGTTTTTCTGGTGAAGGATATGGATAACACTTGGTTGGCTCACTTCCAACTCTGCAGATAAACGGCGAGTTGACTTTTGCGGACTTTGTTCCAGTCTCCTGATGGCTTCTTCAGCCTTAGCTACATTAGTTGCCGTTTTCGGACGACCGGACTTCTTTGCAGTGGCTACCGACCCTGTTGCTTCAAATTTCTCGACAATCAATCGTATGTTTCTTCCCTGGGGTGGGTTAATATCAAAATCCTGTGCCAAACGGCGTGCCGCCATCGTTGGTTGTTTATTACATTTGTAGTAATGTTTCACGGCCGCAATGCGTTGATTCATTGAAAGGTAATTCATTGTTCAATTTGGTGCAAATTCAGTAACTTTCCAAACTCTCAGCAACAACCTGCAAAACAAAAACAAAAATAAATAAATTAAGAAAATTAATAATCTGCAAGACAATTATTAACAACATGACATCCCAGAAAGAATCTGACAGCCGAAAAAACAGAAATGGGGCGTGGGCGCTACTTTTGATTCACCTTGTATATATGTATATATATATATATATATATATATATATATATATATATATATATATATATATCCAGACTTGGCATTTAATATGGAATATTTTTTTTGTGGGGGTGAACTTACTTTTCAAGTTGACTTTAAACCAAAAGTTCATTGGAATTATGTTGAAATTATTCTAGATTTTGTTAATGTGACCTTTTTTTTTTTTTTTTGTATACTGAATCGAGGCTCGTGAAAGAGCTAACATTTACTTCACAAACAAATCAACCAGACAAACAAAATATATAAAAAGAGGGAGCGGAAGACAAGATGGGGAGAGAAGGGGAAGCACACAAACACAACATTTGAGAGCAGGGAGATGTGTGGGAGGGAGAGGGCTTGGGGGGAGGAGGCGTGGGAAGGGGGGAAGGGCTTAGAGGTAAAAATGGACGCATGGACACTGCTAGGACTTCCAGGAAAGAAGTTGGTATTTCAGAAAAGTGAATTTGGGGTGAAATTAGCAGGGGTAGAAAATATCAAGGTTAAAAGAAACAAAAACCACATTTGACATTTCGAAGCAAATAAATTGATCCTTGAAAGTGATGTAAACTGATATTGAACTCAATTCACGGACAGTACTGTGTTAAACTTCTGTACGTGTTCCAGAAGTATTTCTTTATTTTGCACATTAGACAATTTTTTTTTGAGCAAAAACAAAAGTTAAATTACCACTGGGATTACGGACAGTAAAATTACAGTTCAGTACGCCGTGTAACCCCCACGAGCATTCAGGAGAGCACGCACACGTTGAGGAATGCTGTTCACGAGATTTGCCAAGCTTTGGACAGGAATCGCTTGCCATGCAGTGACAATAGCCTGCTGCAATTCATGCACAGAGGTCGGCTGCTGGTCCAAGTTGTCGATTTGACGCGATAATTCTGCCCACAAGTTCTCTATCGGATTCATATCAGCGGACATGGCAGGCCACTCCATATGCCACTACACCACGATCAGCAAGAAAGTGTTGGATCATGCAAGCACGATGAGGCCATGCATTATCATCTTGGAAGACAAAGTTTCCTCGAAAGGCTGCACGAGCAAATGGAAGCAATGTTTCTTCCAGAATGGCCCTGTACTTGAACTGGTTCAGGTTTCCATTCAGAACAACCAGGTCAGTTTTGCCCCCTGCATGAAAAGCAGCCCAAACGGTCACCCAACCACCTCCAGCTTGGACTCTTGGCACTATACAATCTTCGTTGTAGGCTTCATGCACTTGTCTGCACACTCGGACATGGCCATCTTGACGATAGACCAGAAATCAAGACTCGTCACTGAAGATCACGTGATTCCAGTGTCCTGCCTGCCATTGACGGTGCTCTCTGGCCCACTGCAATCGGCGCTGGCGGTGTTGTCTTGTCAGGCGTGGCTTTCTCAGGGGACGCCTGGCACGATAGCCTGCTTGAACCAGTCGTTGGTTGACCAGCCTTCTGGATACAGGCACATTTATCAGTTGCTACCACTCAGCCCTAAGCCGATTAGCTGACTTGGTACGGCCATTGTGGACTAACCGGTGCAGCTGGTGATCATCCCTCCTTGTGGTTCTGCGGGGACGTCCTGGCCTCAATATTGGAGTAGGGACACCCCTCTGAGCATTTCCTTTCGGGATCTTTGACACCTGACCTTGAGTGATGCCATACTGCCGAGCAATAGCACGCTGTTTCATTCCGGAATTTCGTAAAGCCACCACTCCATGACAAACAGCATTGTCGAGTTGAAGGACCATCTCCAGAGGAAGCGGCAATAACTTTTGTTGATGTGCAGCAGTTGTTTTCCAATAATACAGAACGCAACAACCCTTATATACCCGATTGTGAAACCAATCATCAAATGTACCTGTCCGTACATTTTGTCATGCCACCTGTGATATAATCCTGTTATTGACTTCTTGCTGCGACAGACAATCAGTGACATGGTTCTTTCAACAAAGACATCACCGAAGGGTAAAAGAAACTCACCAGATTGATATACTGAGTGCAGAAAGTAAACCCAAGTCAAGAAAAAAAAATATTCCATATTAAATGCCAAGTCTGTATTTATATATATACAGTCACGTGAAAAAGTAAGTACACCCCACGTAAAGTTTTGACTTTTTCAACATATTTCAACATGCAGCTATTTGATCTTCATTTCAACAATATTGATCGATAAAGGTGATATAATATAAGAAATATCATGAAACATTTACATTTTGTAGTCCATTGTATAATTTAAATAAACATAAATGCAAATTTCGCATGTGGAAAAAGTAAGTACACCCCTTCATTTATCACTACTTCAAATTCCTAAAATTAGAATCAGGTGCACCAGCTCAGGTGCAAATGATTAGAACATTGTTCGAGAAGATCTTGGAGGAACCTGTCTTATTTAAACCTCAGACATTTCGTTTGGATTGCTCTTTGTTGTTGAAGTGTGCGGCGTCACCATGTCTAGATCAAAAGAGCTCTCTGAGGCCTTCAGAAAGAAGGTTATAGATGCCTATGAGTCTGGGAAGGGATTTATAAGACTCTCCAAACAATTTGAAATCAATCATTCGACTGTCCGGTAGATCATCTACAAGTGGAGAAGATTCCAAACAATAATTGCCAACTTGTTCAGGCCAGGCTGCCCCAGCAAGTTCAACCCGAGAGCAGACCGCAAGATGCTGAAAGAAGTCTCTAAGAAGCCCAGAATGTCATCACGGGACCTACAGGTAGCTCTTGCCACTGTTGATGTCAAAGTGCACGAGTCTACCATGAGAAAGAGGCTGCACAAATTTGATCTACATGGGAGGTGTGCCAGGAGGTAACCTTTGCTGTCCAGAAAGAACATCAGGGCAAGATTTAAGTTTTGCCAATGAACACATCGGCAAAGACCAGCACTTCTGGAACAATGTGCTCTGGACAGATGAGTCAAAGGTTGAGCTATTTGGCCACAGTACCAGAAGACATGTTTGTCAAAAACCAAAGATAGCATTTGACCACAAGAACCTGATACCAACTGTAAAGCATGGTGGTGGAAATATTATGGTTTGGGGCAGCTATGCTGCATCGGGGCCTGGGCAGCTCACCATCATAGAATCCATTTTAGGAATTCTTCATTGTACCAGACGATGCTTAAGGATAATGTGAAGCCATCTGTCAGAAAGTTGAAGCTCAACCGAAGGTGGACCTTGCAACATGACAATGACCTTAAACATACCAGTAAATCCACCAAGGAATGGCTGAAAAAAAGAAATGGAGGGATCTGGAATGGCCAAGTCAAAGCCCGGATCTAAATCCCATCGAGATGTTGTGGGGGGGGGGGGGGGGGAGGGGGGGGATTTGAAACGAGCTGTGCATGCAAGAAACCCCTCAAACATCGCACAGCTGAAAGAATTCTGCATGGAGGAGTGGGCAAAAATTTCTCCCAGTCGATGTCAAAGACTGGTAGACAGCTATAAGAAACGCCTACTTGAGGTTGTTTCTGCCAAAGGAGGCAATACCACCTATTAGAGCCAAGGGTGTACTTACTTTTTTCACATGCGAAATTTGTATTTATGTTTATTTAAATTATACAATGGACTACAAAATATAAATGTTTCATGATATTTGTTGTATTATATCACCTTTATCTATCAATATTGTTGAAATAAAGATCAAATAGCTGTATGTTGAAATATGTTGAAAAAGTCAAAACTTTACATGGGGTGTACTTACTTTTTCACATGACTGTATATACATACATATGTTCACGTGTTTCTCTGTGTGTTTGTGCGTTTGTATGTTGTTCTTTCACGGCTGAACTGTGGCAACCAGGGCCCCAAATTTTGGGTGTAGGTATTCAGAATGTGGGCAAGGTTTAAAGCTACTACACACATTGGCCTTGACATCCGTTTTGAGGCCACCAAAGGCGCTATAAAGTATATATTGGGATGTGGGGTCAGGCAGTGTTAAACGCCTGATGTTAACCACCATGAGGCCAATAACTCCATAGCTTTTCAATGTCCAACACATCCCGAAACCACCGCCAGGAAAATGTCACCCAGCCGGGCAGCGCAAGTATATCAAAAAGACTCAGACATACAACACAACAATTTAATTTTAGGACCTACTTTTACTAATTAACTTGGATCAAAAATTTCTGAAACATTCCAGCGGACGGAAAGGAAAAAAATGAGGCGCAAGCTTAGCTCATTGCTTATCCGGTGAAATTTAGAAAATTAACCCTTGCTAACGATGTTCAACTACCAACACATGAGAGTACAGATTTGCTTCCTTCACAAAGCCTCAGCACAGTGAAGTGGAACATGAGTCGAGAGGTATGTACACTCACCTAGCTTGGGTTACATTCTTTGCACCCAGATATTTCACAGGCAGGGCAACACATCAATGCACCTTGTCAAGCCCATCCATTTTATATAACCCCACTGTTTATCCCCTTAAAGTCAAAATATACGCAGCAACTAATAAAATGTAATAATAAAAAAATTATACCAACATTTTACATACAATAGCAATAAATCACAAGACATTCCATAACCCATATCCTGTGAACTCATTACATGATACTGCTATCAAATTTCATCAGGTGCTGTACCAAGACGAGACAACTCAAATGTAAATGTGTTGCCTCAGGGCTATTTTTACAGATCCACCCACTAGTGTCTGCATATTATTTGATATTTCACCTTTATCACAAGCACAACACAATCTAATTTCAAACTCTCCAAACAATCTGCAATAAACATTTGAAACCACAGACACAGCAGTTCAAAAAAGATATCCAGGAAGTAAAATAAATAATATTGTCGTGTGACTACCCTTGGTGAATACCATAGCGTAGCACAGAAGGCCAAACACAAGCTTTAACTCAGAGGCGATGATCAAATGCAGATTTTACTCTACTAGCAATGGTACCCACCCTACGGGTGGGGCTTCATTTGGGAGGCCCAAATGAAAAGGCAAAATATCAGAAATTGAAGACTTTTTTTTATATAAACGATTTATATAAACATCCGTTAAATCATATCACATGCAAGTCATCAAAATCTAAACAGTATTTGTAGAATTTCAATAAAAGCCAAAACACTGTTCATATCGGTAAATATTATTCCATCGTGTTTGGAAAAACTGGAAAATTGGAAAAATTGGAAATTGGAAAAAATTGGAAAAACAATATAGTCTATTTTACTCCAGGTGGTCCCAGGATTACCCACCCAAAATTTCGTTGCGATCGGTTCAGCCATTTTTGCGGTACCTGGGACAGATGGACGGACGGACAGACAGACAGACATTTGGTGAATTATAGTAAGATGCACCGGGGAAGAAAGGGGAGGAGAAGATGATGCTTACCTGGCGCGATCGCCAGCGGGCAGTCCCAAAGCCTGCAAAGAAATAACTCAAACGGGAACCGGATTTAGAAATGTACAAAAAATAACGAAGGGGTTTATTAAACGGAATGCCGGTAACAAGAAAAACGCAACGGTAAAACTAAATTCCGAACCGAGACGTCCCCCACACCAGACTTAAACACAGATGAAGGGAAAGGTAAACTGGTTAAATAAAAAGGTGTGCTTTATCGTGCACTTAGCTCTGATCGGCTGTCCTGGCACCTCGTCAGGAATAGTGTCGGCCCCAAACTCACCGTCCAGACGCGGCTCTGTGCTTGGCGAGAAGGAAAGCTGCAGGCAGGCATTTCCTGCACTATGGTGCGGTGCCAAAAGAGACAAAGGATATAAATTACTGAGGTTTGACGAACAGGGGAATTAACATAATCCCTATACCTAGTTAACATGCCCCATACCTCGTAATGGGGACGAAGATACACCTTAATCCGACATCTGGGCTAAACAAGTACTTATTACATGGTGGGTCCTACACAACATTCGGAGCACCTACCTATACAAATCTACCTGGTCTAAGGTAATCACCGACATAACAATATTTTTATAATTATAATATTTTAATAATGTTTTTAAAATAATAATAATTTTAATAATAATAATATCTATAATAAATTAATATAAAGCAGTTGTTGTTGATTGACTCTCACAATGGTGATTCGGCACACAGGTTGCCTCAAGAAATTTTAGATTTTCCCAAATGACTTTTTGCTTCTGCTTTAGCTAAACGCGACTGATAGATGTTCATGATGAAGGTTTTCAATGCCAAAAAGGGTCTTTTATATTAATGCTTCAGGGACACAAATCTCATTCGTTGATGGATCAAACAGGAGCTCGAATACATGCAGATAATAATTCAAATTTCTGTGAAAGTCAATTTAATATCACAGTTATGTTTCAGGATATTAAATAAATGATGAAATCCAAAAAGTTTAATTTTTGCTATACTGCACATTTTATATTTTTTTGCTCATGTGCTCGTAATATCCACTTACCACAAAGAAAATATCCAGGAAACAGTTTATGGATTTATGTTTAATGCAAATTGCAAATTTGTTAATACAGTTTGTGAAATTCGTTGTATCAGCTTTTTCTCTTATTTGAAACTCTATGAGTGGGATCTGAATGGTGTCAAGGAAGCAATGCGTGTGGAGATCCAAACTCTGTGAGATAAAGGGACACACTATGAATGAAATAGCAAAAAAAGATTAAGATCTCCTCCAGTGGTGTGAGGTATACTTTGTGCCGCATGAAAGAAACTGGCTCGGTACAAGACAAGAAAAGGCCAGGAAGACCCGGAAGAACCTCACCAAGGCAAGACGAGTACTTGAAGTTTCAAGGAATACACGATAGATCACGAAACATCGCATGCAGCACTGTGCACAGAGGTCTAATTGCAGCATATCCACATGGCAGATTTGCAGCAAAGAAGCCACTGCTGAGACCACAGAATAAGGTGAAAATACTGAAATTTGCAAGACGAAGGGTGATTGGGTGACTGGACAATGGATTCGGTACTCCGATGTGATGAATCGAAGTCTGAACTTTTGGGTTCTAAGAGATGCTAGTTTGTATGCTGAAGACCTGCAGAAAGTTCCGGCATGAAATGTTTACAGCCTACTGTTAAACAAGGGGGAGGCTTTGTCACTGTCTGGGTGTTGTATCTCAGCATTTCGTGTTGGAAAACTTGTTAAAATCAGTGGGACGTTAACTAAAGAGAAGTACAAGCAGATACTGCAGCACCATGCAGTTCCTAGTGGAAATCATTTCTTCAGATGCGGATTCATCTTCCAAAAAAGATAATGATCCAAAACACAATTCCAAGATCGTAAAACGTTTAATGAGCGTTCTTCCATTTGAAATCCTCCGCAGATAACTGGCAGGTATTTTACAGGTTTATAAATTTGTACCTTGGTCTATTTTTTTGGAGGATTTTTGTTATATGAAACCGATTGAATGTTCATGCCATCTCTACCTAGGATGTCTCGTGACTTCCTGATAACTGGTAATGATCAACTTCCCTAATAACCTCTTCTGCTCTTCTTCACTCCCATTTGGCTGGAAGGAGCATGTTTTCACGAAGGTTTCAATTTACTTGGCTGTAGTCAGAGATAGCTGTCCAAACACTATGGAGTCGAGTCTATTCACACAAGATAATGACAGGATCCTCAATGTCCTATTGCATAAAAGACAGCTCTATCATCTTTTTAATTAAATTCTGCGCTGTCCTACCAATCTTCTGGGCCTTAGTAAACATAGACCTGTGGCGAGGAAGTTATGTCCAAACAACTCACTTCATCAAGAAGAAATTGATATATATGGGAAAAGTTGATATAAGTTATTACAAATAAGATATTACAAATAAGATATTACATGCCCAGACCAGGAATCGAACCCAAGTCCTTTGGAAAACCATACCAGTGCTCTGCCATCTGGGCGCCCCTGAGTCATAGGAGCACCAATGGCCTGAACAGAAGAGGGTCTTCCTCCAATGGGGGGACAAATCCATGTCCTCTATTATAAACACCACTGGGGCATAGTGAAGGAATTACATTAATGAACAGGTTTAAATAATTAAATTGACAAGTCAGGAGTCGACGATGGTTCACGAGCGAGCGGTATTCAATGACAAAGGACGGACTATAACCGAAACAGGCCCGGACAGGCCAGGCCCGGAAATGTCAAAATGAAGGTTACTGACCTTGAAATGAGATAGAAAATAATGTATAATCAGTTATGAGGTTAGTTAGCTACACAATACCGAAAATACGGTGAAAATGAAATAAATAAATAAAAATGAAAAAAAAAAAAATGAAAAATCCAGCTCCGTGGGGCTAGACACATGACATTGGCCTAACCAAATATCGAAACCCCTGTCAGATTCCACCAACTCCCTCGGAGAAGATGTAGCTTGAACTCGATTACCCCCTAAAAAGACATCTTTTTCGGGCGTGGCTCCGCCCACAATGGGCGCAATACGCCCACTCTAGGCAGGACACAACTAGATCATGATATCAACCTCCCACCCAAGTTTCATCAAGATCGGATGATATCATCGGGTAGTTATGCTGCGGACAGACAGACACACACACAGACACACACACAGACAGACGCACACACATGACGAATATAGTGGTCACTTGATAACTCGTGAACCAAAATATGTGGGAAAATTACATGCCCAGACCACTGGTCGTCTTCAGACCTCTGGTGCTCCGATGGTATCGTCATTGCAATGGGTGTCGTGTGATGGCATTGCCAAAGGATGGCATCATCATTGGAAAAAATTTGTGGCTTGGGAAGGCATTATCATTGGAACAATGGCGTGGGATGGCATCATCATAGGATGGCATCGTCACAGGATGGCATCATCATAGGAATGGGCATCGGTCGGTACCCGGCATAACTGCTCGCAGTTATAAGCAGCATTTATAGTTCGCTTTGAATTTTTTCTCCACAACCCGCTTGAGTGATTGACATGAAACTTTAAAAATAGGATTGCCTACCCATGTAGAAATATTTAACAAGGTTATATGATTATTGGATGGAAAATATACACCGGCTTTCGAAAAAGTCATGGGTTGCAGGTTTCTGGTTGCAGGGAATTTCACATATTTCAAGAACTAGGGCGTGCCCGTACTATATATATATCTAAAATTATATCCCCCCCCTCTATTTACATGAAATGGTTTGGTCCATTCGCAAAGCCAAAGCGAACGGCTTGCGAGTACGGTGACAATCCCCCCCCTCTATTTACATGAAATGGTTTGGTCCATTCGCAAAGCCAAAGCGAACGGCTTGCGAGTACGGTGACAATCCCCCCCCCCCTCTATTTACATGAAATGGTTTGGTCCATTCGCAAAGCCAAAGCGAACGGCTTGCGGAGTTTGGTAAATAAATCGCCATAGCTCGGTAACTACTTCTCCGATTAATATGAAACCTTGAAAAGGCACATCCTCGGGTCCCCAGCAATATACCTTGCAAGTTTCAAGTATATCGGACCGGTAGTTGTCGAGAAACAGCGGTCACAGACAAACACACACACACACAGACACACACACACACAGAGATTACTGGAATTATAGATAGATAAACAGAATATCAACAATATATAAAAAAAATTCACATTTGCATTATTTACTGTAATCAAAGAATCAAGATGGAGTTTGTACATAAATTACACGAATGTGCAATTGCAGTTACGAACTAGAACGGCACTCAGTAGAGAGCAAACCTCCGCCTGGTTGGTCACTTCACTTAATGGTGAAGAATCACGTAAAAAAAAGAAAAAAATTCTCATATCCGAATCCATATTCAGATCTCCACCAAAATCGAATTTATTTGTCCTTGTCAGACACCCAACCAGTCCACCAAGTTTTGTCCAAATCCGTCCACAACTTTTTGAGATATCCTGCTATGTGTCGTTTTTGGCCCAATCTCCCAATGGGGACTACAAAATAAAGTACAAAATAACTTTAAAAAATTATACCAGCCGGATCCGAATCCGTATCTACACCAAAACCTAATCATTTCGTCCTTGTACATACGCTATATCTCTGCAAAATTTCGTCCGAATCCGTCCACAACATTTTGAGATATTTTGATCACAAAGACAGACAAACAGATTTTCACACCAGACAGGGGTGAAAACATAACCTCCATCCACCTTTTAGTCCTTGAGCCAGACCAAAAGTAATGCTCCGGCGGGGGGAGTAATTCTCATTATGATTTTCCATTAGACCAATGTCTCAAGTGTCAGAAAAGGTGTGATGGACATCTGAGAACGGTAGCTTAGTGCCCGGATGGACGCCATCTTTGAAACCACCCAGCTCGAAAATGCCCATTTGGTGGGGTACATTGTTGCACGTGTATCTGGACTTCTATACTAGCTATCGATGTGCGGTTGACGACTAAATATACGTCCGATGTGTACCGTCTAAATAAAAAATAATATGAAGCATTTTGTTTTAGATTAATTATTATAAAAATCAATTATCGAAAAAAAATCATATATTTTTCAATATTTTATTATTAGACTTGTACTTTTTTTAGTGAAACAACACTGGTATGATTTTCCAAATTATGCATTGTGCTACACCGTTTATCTGTCTATAAAAATAACTCAAAAACTAAAACATATCATCCACCACGAGTTTACAACAAATAAATGTAAAGAGGCATAAAATGACTTAGGCCGCCGCTGGCATTATCTATTCTGACGATAACGCAAGTTAGGAATGTCGTACGGAGAGGATTTTAACACCATACGATATCTAATAAGCAGGCGGAAATTGTTACATAGGAAATCTGCACTTTGGTGGCCATCTTGGATTTCAAAATGGCCGCCAATTATATTAATTATTCATTACTAGAGTTTGGAAAGACGTATGGAGCTGATTTTAACCCCATACGATGTATATTCCTAATAAGCAAGCGGAGGTATCATTGAACATGTCATGTTTTAGTCAAATAACACCGGTATGATCTTCCAAATTATACATTTTGCTAAACCGTTTATCTGTCTATAAAGATTTTCAGGCAATTTGGCCTGCATTATAATAGAGAACAACATATGCTATACAATATACAGTGCACACAAAGTTAATCATCAGAGTCGCCATCAGAGTCATTGGCATCCTGAGCCACGATAGCATCGATATCCTGCACCATGTTGGAGCATCCCTGCAGCTTACACACAACAGTGCACTTCAACCCATTCAGTATGCAGGAGCAATCTGACGGTCGACACGTCCTTCTGCATGTGCATGAGATGAGATTCAAGACGACATCTGGAGCTGGTAGACCCGCCATCCATCGGATTGTGAGCGAACCGCCATCATCGAGTTCCCAACCATGTCCTGCTGATGGTGTTGGGACGTCTGGTAGGTTTTCAAGGCTGCGTCGCCAGATAGCCGCCTGATAGTTGGCCCTAAGCGTATGCTGCATCAAGGAGTCTTCACAAGGCGGCAATTGTCCAGATTCGATCTGGCCCTTCTTTGCACAGAACATGTGATAACGGAGCGAATTAACACCGACGATCTTCGTGTTCTTGGCGTACAGCTGACACGTGAAGGCCTGAATGCTATTGAAGACGTCTGTTGGTACATTCCACGAAGATCCCAGATCTGTGAATGCTTGAAGATACAGCTCATTCGCTTGCACAAGCTTCAAAGCCTTTATCTTTCCTTGGCTAGCCAGAGCACTCACAGTGTCACACCCGCTCCATGCATGAAGCCCTGGCAATGCACTGCAAACTCCAGACCCCAATACCGCAGCCAACTTTCCAACGTCGATCATTCTGACTCGAACCTTTGTTCCTCGTCTGATGAAGAGCTGACTATCGATGGTTCTGCTGAGATGAAGACTGATGATCAGAACGTCGGTGTCATCTGCCACTAAGATGATCGTCTTGTAGTGGGTAGCGGCGTGCTTTGCGTGGAGAAACATACGCGTGTCTGCTTCCTCGTGGCTACATTCGAGTGCTTGCACCAACTTCCACCTATCGCGGGTCAGTACCAGACATTTTTCACCACAGGTGACATACAGTGTTCTGTTGCCTAGCTTTTCGCGATTTGTTTCATGTTTCCACGACTCCGCCAGAAACACAACCAGTTTCTCCTTTGTCTGGCTGCAAGCAAGGAGACGCCGCCAGTTCATGATTTTGTGTGCGGGTCTGATCTCGCTGAAACTGATGCCTTCATTTGAACCGCGGTTCACACGCTCAGCTGCTTTGATGGATTCTTCTGTGTATGTGTCAAAGACAACATCGATGCGCTCACTGCCTTGACCAGCGTGAAGCGCTGCAGCAAGGATGCGGTCAGATAGTTCTTCGAACGTGTCGTTCTCGCCATGCATCTTTTGTATGAGAGCCATCGCATCAATTATTGTTGCACTTCGCTTGTCAACGTTCTCGGCTGGTTCCACAAGACCTTCCATGTGTTTCGCAAGTGCAGCTTTGTTCGTTTTTTTCATTCACCCATCAACGTTTGCCAAAGACCATGGTAACGGCCCTAGTGGGTGACAAAGGACAAGTTGCATGTCGAGGTTCCTTGTCTTGGCGATGAGTATCATGGTGGCAAACAGTTGATTGTCAGCTCTCAGGACGATCTCCTTGTTTGTGCCCTTCACAACTTTCTGCTTGATCTTACCAAAGGTCTTCAAGTTTAGCTTGTTCAATGTGTCATGAAAGCCTGTTCCCTCTTCAAGACGTTTCTGGAAGCTTTGATACGCCGCTTCCCCCTTTTGCAGGGTGTTGAGTAGGTCATTAGAAACGTCCTCCCTCGCAGCCGCTCCGGTAGATATACTGAGAAGACATGACGGATCATCGGCGAATGGATTGGTCCAGTCATTTTCCAGTAGATCACAGATAGCTGTGACGCCAGACTCATCACGTTTGATGCGAGAAGTAGACAAGTCAGGGTGCTTGGCGTGAGATGTGTCGCTGCCATTCACAAGGATAGTTTCTCGTAGTTGCCTCAGTGCAGTAGCCCGATTTTCTGCAGTTAGATAGTATCGTGACACAGCCCCTTGTCGAAGACTAAAACCTCGTGTTCCTCCAGCTGTTTGCGTATCTTTGTTTACTGTTTCTTCTGTTGTCTGATCAACAGCGATTCTGGCAAATGGATTCCCTGGTCTAAGCTGTACGGAGAAGTAGCCTTGATTGAAATGCCTGTACAACTCGGGGCATGTTTCGTGGAGTTGCGTCATCTGTGCATAGTACACTGGTAGATATCTAGCATAGTTCACCTTGTTCATTGCGAAACACCAAGGGATCACTCTTCTGACACAAGCCAAGTGAAGCATCCAGTCGCCTTCTCTATCCGCACGAATCAACCCCAGCAGGGTCTCTACCATATCAATATACATCATCCAGAAGCGAGCCAGGTCTCCATGTTTGGTTCGCAGAAAATGTAGGTATTTCGCGAACATGTCAAAGCTCTGTACACATGAATCATCATCGAGAGCAGCAGCGAGAGTCTCGTGGCAAACATCCTCCTTGATGCTGCGAATTTTGAGGTCAGTGCTTCGAATCTGGGGTTCCTTGTCAGGATGATTGCTTTCTATCCACACCTGGAAGCCCTTCCAAATGATGCGCATTAGTGCCTCGTACATCAACTTGTGGAGTCGCACAGCACGGTTGTATTGCTTGCCTTCCAGAACCCTGTTGATGGAACCTTCAGCGATTACTCCTGACTCAACAGCTACATCCCGAAGGCCTGCATCTCCAAACATTTTCCCAATGCTCGACATGAAGTTACAGATGGTATGGAAGTTCCCCATCATGAGCACGATTCTTCCATATCGATCGACATCTTTCCATGCTATTTCGGTCGCCTTAGCAAATAGTGCCTGGTCTAGCACCACCGGTATACGCTCAAGCTGAAGTGATGACATGATGTTCAGAGCTTCTCTGAGGATTTCTTGCACTGTTGCCATATCTGTGGCAGGCGCGTTTATAGTCGGCAGGTAGCCAACTACATCTTCCGTCACCTGAACACGATCTCTAGTCATGATGTTGAAACCAGTCCACGAACTGATTGTCTGGTCGCATGGTTCCAGCATGCGAGTCATAATCCATACGTGATTTCGGCGCTGCGCAAGGGATGTTGCGCCTGCAAGAGTGTCAGAAAGATCTGCAGGCTTGATTGCAGGTGGGCCCTCTCGTTTCCCACCGCTGTATATTGGAACTAAATCGCTGGATGACGGGATAGATCGCTTCTTATCTGCTTTGGATACTGCCGATGGAGGTTGGGGCGGCAAACACGACTGCGACTTCGGTTGGACGATGATACCGTTGACGCGATGCGATGTTCCGCCACCACTCAGCGATTCCTCTAGCCTGTCGATGTTATCGAATGCTAATACAGTCGGGACCGAAGGGTGCACATGTGACGGAAGTGGTACTGTATCTTTCTCCACACTTGCTAATTTGTCTATGCATAGCGCTGTCTCGATTTCTTCCAGAACTGTGTACGAACATCCGTGCCCGAGTCGATTCAATATTCTGATGACCTCTGTATTACCGGTGAGCGTTTTCATGACCCACGGAAGTAGGACATGCTTCGATGTTCTGATGGTACCCCGGTGTACAGCATTGATGATATCTTGAGCCATCGACCATACCAGTGTGTCGGCACGCGCAGAGCTACCCCCACTCCCGCAAATCAAAGTATGCAGAAATACACGAAGAGAATCTGGTATCTTCACGTAATCTGAAGTGAGTTCTGCTGGCTGAGGCGGCCAACGTTCATTGTAATGAGCATCTTTGATCTGGTGTCGCAGTGAAGTAGCTGCACGCACAATGTTACTTTCACCGTCCGTTCGTTCAAATGCTTTCACTTCTGCTTTCAGGTTTACGCACTCTGCAGCAATCTCTCGCTTTGTCAGATTATCGGGCATCAAGTATACACGGTGTTTCACATTGAAGAAGATGAGCGATTCTCCAAACTCTCTTTGTAATGTGCGCTGCAGATTCTTCTTGATGGAGTCACGAACATCAACTGAAAATGTATCTGAAGACAGGATATCTGTTGCAACATCAACTATTGGAACAATCCTCGGGTTCAAGAACAAGTCAGTGCGAATGAAATTGAATATACATCGTATCATTTCTTTTTTCTCGATATTATCTTCAATGTCAGTTTCTACTTGAGGTTTTTGGGGCCGTGTGTAGTTTCTATAGCAGGAGAAGTGGTAGTGAGCCTCAGCTGCAACCATATCTCGTGTAGTCAATGCCAAAACTCTCTCATCATTGCGAGCTGTCGCAGCATCTCTTATTGTCTTATCTGCTCGAAGTTCAACAGCCAAGACAACTGTTTCACGGGTACGACTGCCTTTTATGAATTTTGAAGCACGCTGGCAAAAAATGCATTTATCATCGTAGACCGTTGAAGTTGATCCTGTCTCTTCCCGTGATGATCGCCGTCGCACCGCATCGCCAGTATCAACTGAAGAACTTCTAGCTGCATTGGTCAAAGTAGCTAGGTGGTTTTTGTGAGTGAAGTCTGATCTACAAGCCCTATGGTATAATATTGGAATATTAGGAAGTTCAACTGCGCCTTCTTGGACTAGCTTTAGAATTGGATAAAAGTTTCTAACTGCGGCTGCGTCACACAATGTCTTCCAAGAACTGTTGCCCGCTGCCTTGCTTAGTTCAGAGAGTGGCGACTTCTTGCTGCACAGGATGCACGTTCCAGACTCAGGTTCAATCTTCGCCCATTTCGCCTCGACACCGGCCATCTCAGCTGAAAGAACAAAAAGACTGACGTTAGATTACTCCGATATCCGAAAAGCTCGCCAGCTTACATAGACATACTCATCCAAGTCAGTGAACATGTTAGATGGCGCCACAATACAACTCTATAATAGAGTTGTATGTGGCGCCATCTAACATGTTCACTTTTAGTTCTTAGGCCCCCCCCCCCCCCCCTCAGAAATTAATCAGGTCACCGCAACAAATCTCAGACAGATATAGAATATAGAATATAGATATAGAATAGACTGACGTCACTTTCGGCACTGGGTTCTGTGGGTTGATTATCGGCGGGAAATTCCAACTGACATAGTTTCGGTTTGTGGAAAGTGCATGCCTTTTCATATATTTTTTGTGTAAACTCGTGGTGGATGATATGTTTTAGTTTTTGAGTTATTTTTATAGACAGATAAACGGTGTAGCACAATGCATAATTTGGAAAATCATACCAGTGTTGTTTCACTAAAAAAAGTACAAGTCTAATAATAAAATATTGAAAAATATATGATTTTTTTTCGATAATTGATTTTTATAATAATTAATCTAAAACAAAATGCTTCATATTATTTTTTATTTAGACGGTACACATCGGACGTATATTTAGTCGTCAACCGCACATCGATAGCTAGTATAGAAGTCCAGATACACGTGCAACAATGTACCCCACCAAATGGGCATTTTCGAGCTGGGTGGTTTCAAAGATGGCGTCCATCCGGGCACTAAGCTACCGTTCTCAGATGTCCATCACACCTTTTCTGACACTTGAGACATTGGTCTAATGGAAAATCATAATGAGAATTACTCCCCCCCCCCCCCCCCCCCCCGGAGCATTCACTTCAAAAAATGGCCGGTTGGCTCAAGGACTATTTGGTGGCGGAGGTAATTACACGTATGTTTACAAGGGAAAAAAAACAATTGACAAATATTTGCAGCATCTGAGAAAAGTACACAAGATTGTATTGCTGGTCAGAAACTACGGTATAATGATGTCTTGAAATGGCTAAAAGCGGCTGATATAGATGATTGAGGTTAACAATTCGGGGAAACACAAAAAAATAGGAAATTGGCAAACGAGTCTTTCCAGGTTACCTTTTCCCTTTTTTAAAGGCCATTTCCCCTTTTTTAAGGCCATTTTCCCTTTTTAAAGGCCATTTTCCTTTTTTAAGGCCATTTCCCCTTTTTAAAGGCCATTTTCTCTTTTTTAAAGGCCATTTCCCCTTTTTTAAAGGCCATTTCCCCTTTTTTAAAGGCCATTTCCCCTTTTTTAAAGGCCATTTCCCCTTTTTTAAAGGCCATTTACCCTTTTTTAAAGGCCATTTACCCTTTTTAAAGGCCATTTTCTCTTTTTTAAAGGCCATTTTCTCTTTTTTAAAGGCCATTTTCTCTTTTTTAAAGGCCATTTCCCCTTTTTTAAAGGCCATTTCCCCTTTTTTAAAGGCCATTTACCCTTTTTAAAGGCCATTTTCTCTTTTTTAAAGGCCATTTTCTCTTTTTTAAAGGCCATTTTCTCTTTTTTAAAGGCCATTTCCCCTTTTTTAAAGGCCATTTCCCCTTTTTTAAAGGCCATTTCCCCTTTTTTAAAGGCCATTTACCCTTTTTAAAGGCCATTTTCTCTTTTTTAAAGGCCATTTCCCCTTTTTTAAGGCCATTTTCCCTTTTTAAAGGCCATTTTCCTTTTTTAAGGCCATTTCCCCTTTTTAAAGGCCATTTTCTCTTTTTTAAAGGCCATTTTCTCTTTTTTAAAGGCCATTTCCCCTTTTTTAAAGGCCATTTACCCTTTTTTAAAGGCCATTTACCCTTTTTAAAGGCCATTTTCTCTTTTTTAAAGGCCATTTTCTCTTTTTTAAAGGCCATTTTCTCTTTTTTAAAGGCCATTTCCCCTTTTTTAAAGGCCATTTCCCCTTTTTTAAAGGCCATTTCCCCTTTTTTAAAGGCCATTTCCCCTTTTTTAAAGGCCATTTCCCCTTTTTTAAAGGCCATTTTCTCTTTTTTAAAGGCCATTTCCCCTTTTTTAAAGGCCATTTCCCCTTTTTTAAAGGCCATTTTCTCTTTTTTAAAGGCCATTTCCCCTTTTTTAAAGGCCATTTCCCCTTTTTTAAAGGCCATTTCCCCTTTTTTAAAGGCCATTTCCCATTTTTTAAAGGCCATTTACCCTTTTTTAAAGGCCATTTCCCCTTTTTTAAGGCCATTTACCCTTTTTTAGGCCAGTTACCCTTTTTAAAGGCCATTTACCCTTTTTAAGGCCATTTTCCCGTTTTTAAGGCCATTTTCCCTTTTTTAAGGCCATTTCCCCTTTTTAAGGCCATTTCCCCTTTTTTTAAGGCCATTTTCCCTGCTAGAGCGGGGGTTAGCCTTGACAATCATCATGGTTCCCTGTTTGAGGCAATGTTTTTATGCCGGGATGCCCTTCTTGACACCAACCCTTTAGTCGCCTCTTACGCCGCGCAGGGATACGGTGTACCTATTCTAAACCGGGGCACATACCGGTACATTCATCCCAGCAAGCTGGTACTCAATTAGCCGACCTCGGAAGGATGACAGGCTGAGTCAACCCCCCCGGCGATAATTCAGCGATCGACCGGGATTACAAACTCAGAAACATAGGATCCCAAGCTGGCACCGTAACCGCTAAGCCAACACCAGGCTGAATCTTTCCAGGTTATGATGTTGTATTTGGTCATCAATGTGTTTCACTATCAAAATTGTTGTGGCATAACAATGTGAGATTGTTTTCCACCATCCAATAACAGAAAGGGAGTGTATTCACCGCAGTGGATAAGGGGAGCATGCAGTCTGCGGGTCCCATGAGACGTCACGTGTGGATCATGTGCTGCTGCCAGGGACTTGTGACATACGATTGAAACTTTCCCCTGTTTTGTAACCACTATACCCTCCATTTTCCTTCACAACAAGGTTGCCTCTGCATACAAACGATGGTATGTCTTACAATCAGTAAACTGCCAGAATTGCATTACAGAACAAACAGGCCCCAGTACAATTTGATGATTGTAATAATGCTGGGCAATTCCATGACGTCATGACAGCAAGAATCTTTATCAATGATATTGTCTTCGATTCATTTGGTTACGTCATGGAGTAAATTAATCAAGGTTGTATATTTGCTCCAACACTGTTAACATTGTTTTTTGCAGCTGTATTTCAAACAACCTCGTTAAACTTTCAAGCTCGAGTTTGCATTTGATCAATTTTTTTTTTCCAATTTTTTTCCAACAGCCAATTCCAAGACCTGTATAATTTGTACAGGTGAACTAGGCCTACTTTTTTGTTTACTTAGTCTCAGCTCGTATTTGCTTATGATGCCGCACTAGTAGCTCATTCACTTGAGAATATTCCAAACATAACCGATCATGGTAATATATTGGATGGAGCATATATCACTAGCGGGGTCACCCGTGGGATTCCCACGGGTGACCCCGCAAGTTTGCATTGACGTTCGTCGATGGACTCGTTCGCCCGTCTCATTCGTTTTCTTGCTGCATCCTGTTCAAGTCTGCGTTCTTCATCGATCGTCTCATTCATTTTGGAAATAGAAGTTTCCACGCAGCGCATGAATTGTCACGATCCTCAAGAGGAATTTGTCTCGTAATCATCAAATGATAAATGGCAAGTAAATTATATTGTGGAAAATTAAAGATTTCAAATAAACCTATTTAAAGTGTATTCGCACATAACTAATTTTAAAAAACGAAGAAATATCTCTCGGTAATTTCCTGAAACATATTTTACTTCCGGCTAATAATGTTGAATTAAATAAAAACGAAGAAATATATGTCGGCATCATTGTTGACGTTTTTGTGACGACTGTCATCAAACGAAAAAGTAATATATCTTAACGGAAAAGCAAAAGCGAATTTTTAATATATATCGACACGTTGCCGTCGGTGTCATGTTGGGCGGTGTATGATACACCATGACGCGATTTTTAAAAATATATCTCTGCATTTTCCCGCGTGTGTGGAATGTTCTCAATTATTGCTGACACCGAGTCCAAAACCATCGATAAAAATGAAATCATATGGTGAGTTAGATTGGAGATAAAGGCGTGAGAGAGACTCAATGGCCTTGAAGTTGAAGTTACAGGCGTTTGAGAATTCATTTCGTTCTATAAACGGCAACTTTCATTGGATTTCCTTCCCGTTTTTTTTCAACCGAGTCGAAAACTATGTTAGCGACTGTGATAAATGAAATGATATATCGAATTTTTAATATGTATCGACACGTTGCCGTCGGTGTCATGTTAGGCGGTGTATGATACACCATGACGCGATTTAAAAATATATATCTGCATTTTCCCGCGTGTGTGGAATGTTCTCAATTATTGCTGACACCGACTCTAAAACCATCGATAAAAATGAAATCATATGGTGAGTTAGATTGGAGATAAAGGCGTGAGAGAGACTCAATGGCCTTGAAGTTACAGGCATTTGAGAATTCATTTCGTTCTATAAACGGCAACTTTCATCGGATTTTCTTCTCGTTTTTTTTCAACCGAGTCTAAAACTATGTTAGCGACTGTGAAAAATGAAATGATATATCGAATTTAAAATAGATATCGACACATTGCCGTCGGTGTCATGTTGGGCGGTGTATGATACACCATGACGCGATTTTAAAAAATATATCTCTGCATTTTCCCGCGTGTGTGGAATGTTTGTGGAAAATTAAAGATTTCAAATAAACCTATTTAAAGTGTATGCGCACATAACTAATAAAAAAAACGAAGAAATATCTCGGTAATTTCCTGAAACATATTTTACTTCCGGCTAATATGTTGAATGAAATAAAAACGAAGAAATATATGTCGGCATCATTGTTGACGTTTTTGTGACGACTATCATCAAACGAAATAGTAATAAATCATAACGGAAAAGCAAAAGCGAATTTTTAATATATATCGACACATTGCCGGCGGTGTCATGTTGGGCGGTGTATGATACACCATGACGCGATTTTTAAAAATATATCTCTGCATTTTCCCGCGTGTGTGGATTGTTCTCAATTATTGCTGACACCGAGTCTGAAAGTAAAACCATCGATAAAAATGAAATCATATGGTGAGTTAGATTGGAGATAAAGGCGTGAGAGAGACTCAATGGCCTTGAAGTTACAGGCCTTTGAGAATTCATTTCGTTCTATAAACGGCAACTTTCATTGGATTTTCTTCCCGTTTTTTTTCAACCGAGTCTAAAACTATGTTAGCGACTGTGAAAAATCAAATGATTTATCGAATTTGATTTGAAATAAAACTGGGGGAGAGCAAGACACCACGGGCCTACAAAACAGGACTCAAAGCTATGCGAGTTAATAAAATGGTGGATATTTGTTTATAGCCACTCCCAGAATGGGTGGAGCTATGGGTGGAGCTACTCTGCAAACCGAGTAAGCCACACCCCGGACAGACACCCAACAGATAGACAGACAGACAGACAGACAGAATCATCTACGGCTATTATAATATAGATATCATACTAGTGGTGTAAGCTGACACATATGTAAGCAATAACAAACAGTGCTTCATACTCGTACATGGATAGGTATATAATAAATAGAAGCTTTATGATGACAGGACTCCTTTTAGATATCAATTTAGGTTTATTTATTGATTTATTTTACGGACGCGTTGACGGTTTTTAGGTAAATTTTCATTGAGATTTTTAATTCACAGTTCACACTTATAGAAATTGCAATTTCCAAATGCTAGATATCGATTGAGATTTTTAATTCACAGTTTACACTTGTAGAAATTGCAATTTTCAAATGCTAGATATAGATTGAGATTTTTAATTCACAGTTTACACTTATAGAAATTGCAATTTTCAAATGCTAGATATCGATTGAGATTTTTAATTCACAGTTTACACTTATGGAAATTAGAATTTTCAAATGCTAGATATCGATTGAGATTTTTAATTCACAGTTTACACTTATAGAAATTGAAATGCTAGATATCGATTGAGATTTTTAATTCACAGTTCACACTTTTAGAAATTGCAATTTTCAAATGCTAGATATCGATTGAGATTTTTAATTCACAGTTTACACATATAGAAATTGCAATTTTCAAATGCTCGATATCGATTGAGATTTTTAATTCACAGTTCGCACTTATAGAAATTGCAATTTTCAAATGCTAGAAATCGATTGAGATTTTTAATTCACAGTTTACACTTATAGAAATTGCAATTTTCAAATGCTAGATATCGATTGAGATTTTTAATTCACAGTTTGCACTTATAGAAATTGCAATTTTCAAATGCTAGATATCGATTGAGATTTTTAATTTACAGTTTACAGTGATAGAAATTGCAATTTTCAAATGCTAGATATCGATTGAGATTTTTAATTCACAGTTCACACTTATAGAAATTGCAATTTTCAAATGCTAGATATCGATTGAGATTTTTAATTCACAGTTCACACTTAGAAATTGCAATTTTCAAATGCTAGATATTGATTGAGATTTTTAATTCACAGTTCACACTTAGAAATTGCAATTTTCAAATGCTAGATATCGATTGAGGTTTTTATTTTACGACAGAGCGTTTAGTTTTTTACGTAAATTTTCATTTACATACGCTTTTTCTTTTTTTCCCATTTATGGACATTATTGTCACGTTTATTTCACAGTTTACCCTTATAGAATTGCAATTTTCAAATGCAAGATAACGATTGAGCTTTTTATTTTATTACGGAAGCGTTTACTGTTATTAACGTAAATTTTCATTTACAGACGCTTTTTCTTTTTTTCATTTATGGACATTGTTGTCACGTTTATTTCACAGTTTACCCTTATAGAAATTGCAATTTTCAAATGCAAGATATTGATTGAGCTTTTTATTTTATTACGGAAGCGTTTAAAGTTTTTAACGTAAATTTTCATTTACAGATGCTTTTTCATTTTTTCATTTATGGACATTGTTGTCACGTTTATTTCACAGTTTACCCTTATAGAAATTGCAATTTCCAAATGCAAGATATCAATTGAGCTTTTTATTTTATTATGGAAGCGTTTAAAGTTTTTTCCGTAAATTTTCATTTACAAACGCTTTTTCTTTTTTTCCTTTATGGACAATGTTGTCACGTTTATTTCAAAGTTTACCCTTATAGAAATTGCAATTTTCAAATGCAAGATATCGATTGAGCTTTTTATTTTATTACGGAAGCGTTTAAATTTTTTACGTAAATTTTCATTTACAGATGCTTTTTCTTTTTTTCATTTATGGACATTGTTGTCACGTTTATTTCACAGTTTACCCTTATAGAAATTGCAATTTTCAAATGCAAGATATCGATTGAGCTTTTTATTTTATTACAGAAGCGTTTAAAGTTTTTTCCGTAAATTTTCATTTACAGACGCTTTTTCTTTTTTTCATTTATGGACGTTGTTGTCACGTTTATTTCACAGTTTACCCTTATATAAATTGCAATTTTCAAATGCAAGATATCGATTGAGCTTTTTATTTTATTACGGAAGCGTTTAAAGTTATTTACGTAAATTTTCATTTACAGACGCTTTTTCTTTTTTTCATTTATGGACATTGTTGTCACGTTTATTTCACAGTTTACCCTTATAGAAATTGCAATTTTCAAATGCAAGATATCGATTGAGCTTTTTATTTTATTACAGAAGCGTTTAAAGTTTTTTCCGTAAATTTTCATTTACAGACGCTTTTTCTTTTTTTCATTTATGGACGTTGTTGTCACGTTTATTTCACAGTTTACCCTTATATAAATTGCAATTTTCAAATGCAAGATATCGATTGAGCTTTTTATTTTATTACGGAAGCGTTTAAAGTTATTTACGTAAATTTTCATTTACAGACGCTTTTTCTTTTTTTCATTTATGGACGTTGTTGTCACGTTTATTTCACAGTTTACCCTTATATAAATTGCAATTTTCAAATGCAAGATATCGATTGAGCTTTTTATTTTATTACGGAAGCGTTTAAAGTTATTTACGTAAATTTTCATTTACAGACGCTTTTTCTTTTTTTCATTTATGGACATTGTTGTCACGTTTATTTCAAAGTTTACCGTTATAGAAATTGCAATTTTCAAATGCAAGATATCGATTGAGCTTTTTATTTTATTACGGAAGCGTTTAAAGTTTTTTACGTAAATTTTCATTTACAGACGCTTTTTCTTTTTTTCATTTATGGACATTATTGTCACGTTTATTTCACAGTTTACAATGAAATAAATTACAATTTTCGAATGCTAGATATCGATTGAGGTGCTTTTTATGCCTCCACCCCCAAAGGTGGCCAGGGGCATTATGTTTTCGGGTTGTCCGTCTGTCCGTTCGTATGGGCTAAACTTCGTTTTTCTCAGCAACCACATGTCCAATTGAGACGAAACTATCAGGGTAGGAGTGACACCCGATGCAGAATGTTTTTGTGCTCATTGTGACGTCATAGGTCACGTGGTATGGCAGCCATTCTGGATTAAACACAAAGAATTAAAAATATATTTCTCGGAAACCGCTGAATGGAAAAATTTGAAACTTGGCACATTGCAAAGTACTCCCAATGGGGAACAACCGCATGATAATGATGCACCATAGGTGGTCAAATTCCTTAATCGGCATTTCTCTGAAGATTTGTATTACTTATTAATGGAATTCCTTATCCTAAAAATCTGAAATTGCATGCACATGATCTATGACCCATTTGTATTGAAATATTAAATTATTACATCATAGGTCACATCGTTTGGCAGCCATATTGGATTTAACCGAAAACCCTTTTAAAAAAAACATCTTCTCCCAAACCACCAAATCGATTGACCAAACCTTTATGTGTGTCATTGACTAGGAATGGCGATTAAAACATGACCACTAAAACGTTATTGGTCACATGTTTTGGCAGCCATGTTTGGATTGAAGGAAAATATTAAATAATTATATCTCGGAAACCTCTTACCCTATCGATGTGAAATTTTACAAATATCATCGAACACCATTGTTGCATATAGTTTGAAAATGATGTCATAGGTCACATGGTTTGGCAGCCATATTGGACAGAACAACCAACATCATCCGATCAACACAAAACTTCACAAACGTGATCCTACCCATACATATGGAGAGTGTAAAAAAATTTTAAGGTCATATGTCACGTGGTGTGGCAGCCATATTAGCTTGAAAGCCGATATTTAAAAAAAATCTCTTTGAAACCGCTTCACTGATCGATGTGAAACCTGTCATGCCTGGTGAAAATGTGATACTTGATAATAGCTAAAGGGATTTAAATCAAACTTGTTTATTTTTAGGACAGTGAACGAGGCCTCTCCGACTCTCGAGGAGATCCTCTATCTTTTTGTTGATGAATCCACTCTCTGCCGCTCCATATCTCCATCCTCAGATCGGCAGTCTGCAGCCTCCTCACTCCCTGCAGACCTGGACAAAATCACAGACTGGTCAAACAAGTGGAACATGTCTTTCAATCCTGACAAATCGCACACTCTCACTATGTCTCTCCGAAAATACCGACTGGAAAACCCTCCCATCTACTTTCGCAACAATCCTCTTGAAGAAGTTCTGTCACTCAAGATTTTGGATCTCACTATCTGCCATGATCTTTCCTGGGAAAACCACATTTCCAAGCTGGCCTCCAAAGCCAGTCGCCGGCTGGGCATCCTCCGTCGTGCGAAGTCCTTCCTTGGCACACCTGAGCTCCTCACCACATACAAGGCTTTCATCCGCCGCTCAATGGAATACTGCTATCCCCTCTGTGCTGCTGCTCCTGCCTCACACCTAGCTCGGCTCTAAGCTGTAGAAACCAAAGCATTCAGAATCATTGGAATCTCCCGCGATGAAGCTAAGTCTGTGGGCCTCTCACTTACTCACCGCAGGCAGGTTCGTGGTCTTTTTATCTTCTACCGACTCCTATCCGGCCTTGCTCCTCCAGCTCTCTCTGGGCTCTGTCCCCCAAATATTCCTGCAGGTCGCACAAGATCTGCCTGCAACCCTCTTATGGTTAAACTGCCAAAATCAAGACTCTCTGCTCACCTTCACTCTTTCATTCCTCTTTTCCCCCGCCTCTGGAAAAAACTCCCTCACTCTGTTCAATCCCACTCCTCCCTCCAGGTCTTCAAAACAGCTGTTCACCACCATCTCTTATCTTCCCCCATCCAAAACCTTTATGTTTTCTACCCTCATTAATCCACCCCAAATCTATCTCCTTAAAATTCCCCGTTTTCTTTCCTGGAATTCCTCGTGGTGTCCATCTTGTTTATCCCGTCTACCCCGCCCCAGCCCTCTCCTTTCCACAGATCTTCCGATATCTCTGTTCTTGACGGATGTTGTGCTTTCCTCTCTCCCTCCCCTCTCTCTTGTCTCTCAATCCCTTTATTATATGGTTTGTATCTCTTACACAAGCCTCAAATTAATATACAAAAAATAATTAAATCATTTCTCACCAGTATGGCTGCTGATGTGCTTATGTCAAGGAACTGCCTGCCTCAAGCAACTGAGATACAGCAAAATAAGCAATCTGAAACCTTTTATTTCACTGACATATAATTAAAGTTTGAAGGATAAATTGAGCAAGTGCTTCCAGTCAAGGGATAACTATCTTGAAAAATAACACGGAAAAGTTTGTGTCATGGACTGTTGTGAATGTATCCTTGAACTTTGGAACCCTTCGACAGACTAAGGCACAAACTCGTGAGCAAATGTTGTTGCAAATCTTACCACTTACATAGTCACATAGCTGAGGTCGCAAACCTCTTTGGTGAATGTTTAACCCGAAGAGAAGATGAAGAGGATAGCTCAAAGGTTGCGTGCTCGCCATTGAACCATCGAGTCTGCGTTCATTTATAAACCGTGCAGGCCATAACACCAATGAATGCGCTATCCTTCAGATAAATCTTAAACGGGATGTTCAATCTGTTGGTATTCACTGGTGGAGATCGAAGATCTCATAGTGTCTTTCACAAGATGAGGCAATTGGGTGGCAGCACCCTGGCCAAGTTCAAAATTCCTCTCCGAATGTTCGTTCACAAGATGAGATGAGATGATCCAAAGAGAAAGTTACCTTCAGGAATGGCTCAGCCAGGAGTTTGCCCGTGATTGAGCTGTCTGGTCAGAGTGTGAAGATTCGATCTAATGAAAAACTAAAATCTTGGTACAGTACCAAAAACAAGTACCGCGTCTCAAAACATGCCATACTTCAGACATCAAGACATCAAGACAAAAAGCCAACTGTCAGCATTTAGGTTGTAGATGTTATGGATTTCAAAAATGTCTTTCCGAAATTGAAGGCTGATGTTTGCAACACCCTCACCAAATTCACTGCCTAAAGGATAACAGAGGTATCTGACTTCTATATATATAAAGTAGAGTTGGCCTCTATCTATGATCTCTAAGATCTCGAGAACCCGTGGACGGATTTGCGAGCGGAAAGTACTGTTCGACTCGGGATGGTCCCAGGAATGTCACGGAGACATAAACATTTAAAAAATTTCGGGTTTTAAAATTAGCGTATTATTAGCACTAGCAGAAGAGAGAGGGATTCGAAGGGAGGGAGCGCAGCGCTTCTAGCGCTTCTGACTACAGCACACCTTAAAATTAAAAAAACTTCGGGTCTACAATCTCTAAGATCTCGAGAACCCGTGGACGGATTTGCGAGCGGAAAGTACTGTTCGACTCGGGATGGTCCCAGGAATGTCACGGAGACATAAACATTTAAAAAATTTCGGGTTTTAAAATTAGCGTAGCAGAAGCATTGCCGGCGCAGAAGCGGCAGAAGAGAGAGGGATTCGAAGGGAGGGAGTGCAGCGCTTCTCGCGCTTCTGACTACAGCACACCTTAAAATTAAAAAAACTTCGGGTTTTAAAATTAGTGTGTTACGCGTAATTAGCGCTAGCAGAAGAGGGAGGGAATCTAAGGGAGGGAGCGCAGTGCTCCCTCCAGCGCTTCTGTTAGCGTAATTAGCGTATTTCGGAACGTTAACCACAGACTAACGTCTACCGTCTACAACACCACTACCGTCTACCGGACCGCCTGCAACCCCACTTCCATTAACCAGCCCGCCGGCAACCCCACTACCGTCTACCAGGCCACCTACAACACCGGTAACAGGTGAGTTAACAATATTAACTTACAAAATATGTTAAGTGTTCAAGTTTTTGTAAATTTGCATCATTTAACAAGCCGCAATTTTACATTGTCAATTAAACCACCCAACCCCACTACCGTCTACTAGCCCGCCTACCAGTGTTCACAATAATCATAATTTTTAGAATTATGTATCCCGATAACGTCTGCCAGCCCGCATACACTCTCCACTACGCCCAGTTTTGACTTGCGCATTTTTTTTTTTACTACGCCGCTGAACTATTGTTGCTATAATCTCTGCTTAACTTAAGGCAGTTAAATTTAACATTTATGGTTATTGTTCACTTCAGATATGCCAAGAAAGAGGCCAGCTCTCGGACGCAATACGGCTGCCGCCAAAAGATTCCGTGCTGCGCGGGAAGCAGAACAGCCAGAGCAACGGCAAGTACGACTTGATGCAAATCGCCGTCGCAACGCCGCAGCTCTACAGACTTCACAAGCACGAGCCAGTGAGACCGTCGAGCAACACCGTCACTCCAATAGCATGGCCTTCACCTATGACCGCGGTAACCCAGTGAATTTTGCAAATGTTGGACAAATGAACGACAAGTGCAGGCATTGTGCAGCTATGAAGTTTAATGGAGAGACAAAAGGGGTGTGCTGCAGTGATGGCAAAGTCATCCTTACCCCTTACCCAGCCCTACCACCATTTCTCAATGAGCTCATCTCTGGTACAGATGCCACCAGCAGGCACTTCCTTGCCAACATCAGAAGGTACAATGGATCATTTGCGATGACAAGCTTTGGTCACAAAGACGCAGCAGTCCAGGGTTGGAACCCCAGCTTCCGCATTCAGGGCCAGGCCTTTCATCGCATTGGTTCCTTGCTACCACCTGAGGAGGGTCAGCCTAAGTTCCTACAAGTCTACTTCCTGGACTCTCATGCTGATGAACTGACAGCCAGGAACCACAGCAGCCTTAATCCACATATTCTTAGGAATCTTACCATCTGGTTTCATGACAACAATCACCTGATCCGACAACTCAAGACAGCTCATGATGTTCTTGCTGAGGGAAGCAACAATGAAGAGAGGCAGATCATCATCAGGGAGGACAAGAGGCCACACGGAGAGCATGCCCGTCGCTACAATGCCCAGTCAGCACCAGAAGTGGCCATCCTGATGGACAATGAGCCTACAAATCCCCGAGACATAGTCCTCAGGCTTCGAGATGGTGAACTCAAGAGGATCAGCGAGCTGCATGCATCCTATGATTCACTCCAGTACCCAATCATCTTCCCGTATGGCACAGACGGATACAGTGTGTATCTACAGGCCCGAACTGCTGCAGGACAGGATGGAGGGCGCAAGGTCAGCCAGCTTCAATACTACAGCTACCACCTCATGGTAAGAGAGGGCAACCACCTACTGCAAATGGGATGCCTCTTTCAGCAATTTCTGGTGGACATGTACTGCAAGATAGAAACTGAGAGATTGGGCTGGATCCGTCGTGAGCAGAAGACCTTGCGCGCTGATGACTATGTGAGCCTGCGTGACAGCCTGTTTGCTGGTGATGGAGATCCACACAATGTGGGACAAAGCGTTGTACTCCCAGCAACATACACTGGTGGCCCCCGCTGGATGCATGAAAAACAGAGCGATGCCATGGCCTATGTCCGCCGTTTTGGAAAGCCTGACTTCTTCATAACCATGACCACCAACCCCAAATGGACTGAAATTCAGGAAAACCTGCAGCCAGGACAAGAGGCACAAAACCGCCCTGACATCATAGCTCGGGTCTTTCGTCAAAAGCAAAAGAAGCTCATGGAACTACTCAAACGTGGAGCTTTCGGCAAGATGCAAGCCTTCCTGTACACCATTGAGTACCAGAAGCGTGGTCTCCCTCATGCACATATCCTTCTGTGGCTTGCTCCCGAGAGCAAGGTCAGACCTGATGACATTGACCTGGTGATCAGTGCTGAGATTCCCGACAAGGAGATAGATCCGGAACTGCACAAGATGGTCATGGCTCATATGATCCATGGCCCATGTGGACATCTCAATCAGAACAGTCCTTGCATGAGGGACCGCAAGTGCGCCAAGGATTTTCCAAAGCCATTCTTGCAGAGCACAGAGCAAGGAAATGACTGCTACCCCAAGTATCGGCGTCTCAAGCCAGAGGATGGTGGTCACATTGGGGAGATCAACATGCACCAGCTGGGAAGACAATTGGAGCAAGTGGTCAGCAACCAGTGGGTGGTACCATACAACCCATTCCTCCTCCGCCAATTCAACAGCCACATCAATGTTGAGATATGCTCCAGCATTAGTAGCATCAAGTACATAACCAAGTATGTGACCAAGGGGACTGACCAGGCTGTCTTTCAACTGCAGCGCATCGGGGCTGGAGACTGTCCAGTGGACGAAGTCACTCAGTTCCAGAATGCTCGCTATGTGGGTAGCAGTGAGGCAGTATGGAGGATCCTGGAGCACCCCATATCTCAGCACTTTCCCCCTGTTGTGGGACTTGCCGTGCACCTAGAGAATGGTCAGAGAGTCTACTTTAATGCTGAAAATGCCCTGGAAAGGGCACAGAGACCACCGCCAGCCACCACACTCACTGCTTTCTTTGATCTCTGCAGCCATGATGATTTCGCCAAGACACTCAAGTACCATGAGGTGCCACAGTACTACACCTGGGATAAGTCAAGCAAGAAGTGGACCAGGCGCAAGCAAGGAGGCGTGGTTGTTAGAGGAGATTTTACTGTCCACGAAGTTTCAGCTATTGGCCGCATGTACAGCATCAGTCCACGGCAAGGCGACTGCTACTACGTTCGCCTCCTTCTGACTGACATATGTGGTCCCACTTCCTTCAATGCCCTGAGAAGTGTAGATGGTCAAGAATTGTCCTTCCGTGAAGCATGCCTGGCAAGAGGACTCTTGGAAAATGACCAGCATCTTCACCTTGCTATGGAGGAAGCAGGAATCAGCCAGTCAGCATCAAACCTCAGGAGCCTATTGGCCATCATTCTCACCAGCTGCTTCCCCAGCAATCCACGTGCACTCTGGGAGGACTTTCGTAACCTGCTATCCGAAGACTACCTATTCCAGCACCGTCGCCATATTGGTAATGTTGCGGCTTGCTACAATGATGAGGTTTACAACCTGGCACTCTGCGCACTTGAGGACAAGGTGTTGCTGATGGGTGGCAGTGTTCTCAGTTCGTATGACTTCCCAATACCACAGAGGGGCACAGATGAGAGGCTCGCAAGGGAGTACTTCAGAGAGGTAGATTATGACCAAGATCAGTTGACAATTCAGGCCAATGATCTCCTTGAACAGCTGACTGATGACCAGCGTGATGTCTACAATGCAGTCCTTCAACTGGTCGAACAAGGTAGCGTCAACAGTGGCATGAGGCACAGTAACATAATCTTCTTGGATGCGCCAGGTGGCACAGGCAAGAGTTTCGTCATCAATGCCATCCTCAAACATATCCGATCCCAAGGAAAGATCGCCCTTGCAACTGCATCCAGTGGCATTGCTGCAACACTGCTCCAGGGTGGGCGGACACTACACAGCACATTCAAAATTCCACTTGACGCCCACACCAAGGAGCAAGCAACATGTGGCATCAAGCGTGGCACAGCCTTGGCCAGGGTCATAAACTATGCAGCTGTCATCATTGTGGACGAAGCACCAATGACCCACAAATCAGCGTATGAAGCTGTAGACCGCACTTTACAGGACATAACAGGCGTGCACAGACCCATGGGAGGCATACCCACGCTGCTCTGTGGAGATTTCCGCCAGATCTTGCCTGTGGTCAAGAGGGGCACAAGGGCCAACATTGTGAATGCCAGTCTAAAAACTTCCGACCTCTGGCGTCATGTGACTGTCAAACACCTAACAAGGAACATGCGAACGCATTTGTCTGGGGATCAAGGGGCAGCTGACTTTTCCAAAATGCTCCTGGAAGTTGGCAATGGACAGATCCCATTAACAGCTGCACCAGACACCATCACAATCCCTACTGGGCTGGGGAAGGTTGTGAAGACATTGGAGGAGCTCAAGGCTGATGTGTACCCATGTTTGGTTGCCAATGCTCACAATCATGAGTGGCTGGCTGAGCGAGCAATTCTCTCTCCTCTGAACACCAATGTGAGTAAGCTCAATACCTGGCTCATGTCTGAGTTTCCTGGTGAGGAGAGAAGGTACAAGTCTGTTGACAGTGCCATCTGTGATGATGAGGCAGTCACCTACCCCGTTGAACTGCTCAACTCCATTGAGCTGTCAGGAATGCCGCCACACATTCTGATTCTCAAGATCGGTGTCCCAATCATGATACTCCGAAACATGGAGCCACCAAAGACCACCAATGGCACTCGCTGCTTTGTCACCCGCCTTCATGCCAATGTTATCGAGGCCACCATTTCCTGTGGGCCATACAAAAGTGAAGTCATCCTTCTGCCCAGAATACCACTTATGCCATCAGATTCAGAGCTGCCTTTCCAGTTTCGTCGCCTCCAGTTTCCATGCAAGCCATGTTTTTCTATAACAATCAACAAATCACAAGGTCAGACATTCAAGGCCATTGGAGTGGACCTGTCCGTGCCTTGCTTCACCCATGGTCAGCTGTATGTGGCGGCCTCTCGCACTTCCAGCAAAGAAAAACTTACCATCTTGGCACCCGAAAGTAAAACGCGGAACGTTGTTTACACAGAGGCCCTGTAGAACTGATATATTGACTACAGGAGGTGCCAGGCGTTGCTCGGGAGAGGGCAAGGGAGTATTCTATGTGTCTTTTGCCAGCCCCACTCCATAATTATGGATTGCGATATGTATCAAACCAGCCCGCCGACAGACACCATCTATCGTCTACCAGCCCACCTCCAACCCCACTAACGTCTAGCAGCCAGCCTAGAACACAGCTACTGCCGACAACCTTACTACCGTCTACCAGAATGCCTACAACCCAAATAACAGGTGAGTTAAAAACATTTACTCATTAATGTAAAGTAACCCACTGGCCCAAAGTAACCCACTCCCGTGCAAAGCCGGGTACCTCTATATATATAAAGTAGAGTTGGCCTCTGTGTCTGTATCCTGATCTATGTATGTGTCTATGTATGTATGTGTCTACAATCTCTAAGATCTCGAGAACCCGTGGACGGATTTGCGAGCGGCAAGTACTGTTCGACTCGGGATGGTCCCAGGAATGTCACGGAGACATAAAATTTAAAAAATTTCGGGTTTTAAAATTAGCGTATTACGCATAATTAGCACTAGCAGAAGAGAGAGGGATTCGAAGGGAGGGAGCGCAGCGCTTCTAGCGCTTCTGACTACAGCACACCTTAAAATTAAAACAACTTCGGGTTTTAAAATTAGTGTGTTACGCGTAATTAGCGCTAGCAGAAGAGGGAGGGAATCTAAGGGAGGGAGCGCAGTGCTCCCTCCAGCGCTTCTGTTAGCGTAATTAGCGTATTTCGGAACGTTAATTTTTCAACTTCATTATTCGGAATCAGTACGTCCCAGAGAACCTTCGTAACGTTAATTTTTCAACTTCATCCGATTGACATGGGACCAACGGCATGTGACAAAGAGTGAAACATATAGGCTACATTTATTTGACGACAATGAGTTCCGACTTCCGACCTCGGTGGGATGACAGGCTGAGTCAACCCCCCTGGTGTGAAGGGGGAGGAGGAGGGGAGGGGGAAGAGAAGGGGAGGGGAACGAGGGGGAAGGGGATGGGAGGGGGGAGGGGAGGGGGAAGGGGGAGGGGGAGGGGGAAGGGGGGAGGGGAGGGGGGGGAGGGGAAAGGGGGGGGAGGGGGAGGGGAGGGGCCCTTCTTCCCCTGGGCACCCCCGCACCCTTCCCTCCCCCCTTCCCCTCCCCCCTCCCCCCTTCCCCCTCCCCCCCATTCCCCTCCCCTCCTCTTCCCCCTCCCCTCCTCCTCCCCCGCTTCCCCCTCCCCCCTCCCCCCCGTTCCCCTCCCCTCCTCTTCCCCCTCCCCTCCTCCTCCCACTCCCGTGCAAAGCCGGGTACCTCTGCTAGTAGTTATATATATATAATAAATAAAATTCATCACATGTCTGTCTGTTCGCGTTTTTTGCAAAGACTGCTGGGCCGACAACCACCATTTTTGGCACACAGACCAAGTCCGACCCGGGGATTGTCCTAAGGGTATTTTTATCCACCACATCAGCATTTAAAGACCCAGAAGACCCATAAAACTCTTCTATACATGCTTTTTACATGCTTGGAAGATTAGACAACTTAAGACCCCAAATACCCTTGAAGACCTCAACACCATTAAGACCCTTTAAAACCCTGAATACCCCAAAGACCTTTTGGATTACAAAGACCATTAAGACCCCAAAGATCCTCAAGACCCTTAAAGACCCCTAAGACCTTCTAAGGCCTTTAAGATGTCAAAGACCCTGAAGACCCTTTAGACTTTACCTCTGGCCTGGAGTGCCTACAGAAATCAAATGGCCCACTGATTACAATGATGAATGAATGGGACCACATGGTGACTCTCTCTGGAGTCCCTTGGTCCACGTGGCCTGCATTGAGCAATGGTGAGTCTTTTCGGCTCTCAATGGCCTCTTTCACGAGGTAACCCATCAGCCTGCCTGAAAAATACTTTGACCTTCAATGACCCAATCACGGCAGGTGAGTGGCATGGCAACATGGCAATCAAGGCAGCATGGCAGACATGGCAAAGGCATAGGCAACATGGCATGGCATACAGACAAGACACATGGCAAGGCATAGACATGGGCATGGCAAACCAGGTCCTGCAGGTGACACTGGCCGGCCGATATGGGAGGTGGTGGCAGTGCCGACCGATCCGAGGATGGCATCGTCCCTAACTCGGCTCTGCCCTATATGCACTGCAGCCGCGACCTGTATTAAGAGGAAATCATAGGAAATCAACAGCTCTCAATCTCATCCAGGGATATTTCTCATATTCCTACATTTCCACGAGTCCGATTTGCATTCAGGAAGAGAACAGTTATGGTTAACCATTTAAAAATTGCAACTTTTTCCAGATTTGAATCACAGATTTCGAGCTAACAAAGGCAAGTTCAAAGTACCCGCCAAACAGACACACACAGCGCATGCGCACAAGGCCTCGTTTAGCATTCATATGCCATTTTGAAAGTCTCATGTTGTGTAAAGACCAAGGTGTTACTATTGCAATTGATCAATACAGATGTGATTGAAAATTACTTAACTTCAGAAATCAATTGACTTGCATGCGGAACAACCTGTACATATTGTTACGGTCCGCGGATTAGATGTTATTTTGACCGAGCGGTGGTGTAACCACGGCCGAACAGTTATTCCCCGACTAAAACCCGATTCAACCCAAACATTGGCCATATCGCGCCACCGCTATTCAATCGGGAAAAGACTAAGACGACAAATGCAAAGAGGAAAAGGAATAAGACGAGAAAAGGGTTGAAAATACTACTACATTTATTTACTATTTACAGGCTCAAAATAACCAAGAAGGAAAGATAATAAAATAATATACAGAAGCTTTTAGAGACACAGGGAAAATACTAGCTTATCTAACAGGCTTACTTACTACCCAGGACAGAACAAACAAAGACACTGACTCACGCGGGGAATTGCAGAGTGGATGCTGGAAGGAGGTGTGTGGCTGGAGGGGGGAGGACGGTACGGAGCTGGCTGGAGCTTGATCCCGCACGGGACGTCGGGCTGGACCTCGACGGCCGCTGATGCCACCGAGCCTGTCGTGTGCGCAGAGTCACGGGTCGGAGCTGCTTGTCTCAGTAAAAGCGCATCTGCTCTGGCGAGCCAGCTCTTTCTTTGGACTCAGTAAAAGCGCAACTCTCTGACGACCCAGCTCTTTCTTTGGACTCAGTAAAAGCGCAACTCTCTGACGACCCAGCTCTTTCTTTCCTCCCTCCTTGTCTCAACTCCTTGGGGAACGCCCCGCCGGCGGGTTATATAGGCCCCACCCCTCAACCTTTGCGAACCTCCCCCAAACGCTCTTCCTCCGCCCTCTCAAACCAAACCCCTTGTTCATGGTTGGTCGAGTGGGGCTGGCTCACTCCTCCCCTCTATGACGAGGTGGAGACACGCCTTTCTTCCCCAACCCTGCCTCGTGGCCAATGGTGGTTGAAGAAAACCACCCAAAATGCAGTTGGCCATTGAAATGAAACGAAAGGGGACCTATTCTTATTTCACTTGGTACAATGGAGTATTTAAGTTAATGGGAGACACAGCCTTACCCTAAGACACATAATAAGATATAGGCTCTATCGAACAGGGGTATTCTATTATTGGCTGACGTGTATGCTTTATGGACTAATTACCGAGATGCCCTTTTTACCTTTATACAACTCTGGAGGCAAGAGGGGCCATATCCAACCAATGGTACACAGCAGTTTACCACAATCCAATACACACAATAAAAAAAATACAGTCCTCATATCCGCAACACTGCACCCTCCTCCTCTTAGGCACGTCCCGGGCCTACAACTTTTATTTAGTGTGACACGTAGGTGTAGTTCCCTCTACTTTTAACCTGACCCTGAGTGCGACAGTTTTAAAACATAAATAAATGTGTCCTGCTGCTCCATTGCACCCTGCCTAACAGACTTACGCCCACAGTCAACCGAATTGCGGAATGGTCTTCAAACTATACATTGACGGTGGGGAGCATTATTTACAATTGACGCTACTTTTATTTACAAAACTAACCCAGGACCTGTAATGGTTCTTTCTGGGGGGGAGACAGTCTGCTCTGCATCGACGCACCATGAAAGCTCCCAAAACGCACCAATACACCCCCAAGCACCAATCGGTGCAGTCACCACAGTTCATCAGTGTTCATGAATGTTCAATAATAAAAATAAATCAACAACCCCTAACCCTGCAGGTGATCTCTTGCTCTTCGGCTCCCTCTGCTGGCTATTATTATTTGTTCCAGTTGTTGTCTTTTCCTTCATTTTCTTACTGGTGGCCTATTTGCAATAAAGCTTGCCCAAACGTGTCCATTTTATTTATCTTTATTTATGGCCCACAGGGCCGACTACGTGTGGTTCACCTGTGGGGCATCGGTGCCCTGTGGCCAAGGTCCGCCAGCAAGATTTCGGGCCCTCATGGCCGGTTCCAGCAGAGGGGCCATGCCCCAACCCATGGGGTCCATAAGTGGTGCTCGGCCACAGACATGTGGTCCATAATGTGGTGCATCGATGCAGACAGCTGGTTCTGAGAGTTCAGGGCGCACAATGGCCGACTCACGCACGCTCCCCTCGGCGCCCAATGGCGCACAGGTCATGTGGGAGACAAAAGGGGAAAGACAAATGAGCGAGGGGAAAGGTCACAAGGGTACACATCAATAAGGCAATGCAGGGCGAAATGCGTACGGAGAGCGAAGTGAGAAAGCTCGTCCCTACCATACGTCACCCCCCCTGTCACCTACACTACCCTTGCCCTTACCCCATATTTACAAAATCTACACATTTACAAATTCGTCGCTACCGTCACGTCTTCCCCATATTTCCCTTATACCAAATTCGTCACCACAATCCCTCTACTTCAGAATTTGCTATCACCAATTCGTCATCAATCCTCATAAGGAGGAAGAGATGGAACAACAAAGCACAATGTCACACCCACGTCATGATGCGTCTCACAATCCAAACATCTGCATCATAAAAATAATAAAAACAACCTGGCATGGTGTGGAGTACCTGTCACCTCAGGTGAGTGGATGCAGATGGTGCGATGAGATCCTTTATCCTAACTATCCTCCAAATGATTTTAACACACTTTACACTACCCGGGGTCTCTCCCTGCCAATCCATTGGCCAACTTACACGATGGGTTCTAAAAACCAATTCCCATTGCCCAAACTGTGGTGCTTCTCAATTTGGGGTCTCACTCCCCCGATTCATCTCCCGGTGCCCTTGCACAATTTCTGGGCTGTGACATGTAGCTCTCCCAGCAGGTCTACCCACCTGCACACCTCCACCACTGCAGTTGCCACCCGCGCTTACCTAGCTCCTCACCCTAACCGAACTAACTGGGGAAGGCCCCTCCTGGCTCTGTCACCCCACTCGGTGCCCTCTGGCACTGGGCTACCCGGGTCCGTCCTCCGGATCCTCAGGCCCCATCCACAACAACTCTACCGGCTCCCAGAGCCCACCTGCGGCCTCACCTGGCCGACATCCTCACAGTGGTGGAGTGCCCAAACCAACTACACACACTAACAGGCTACACGCCCAGCCATTTCCACAACACTAATGCACCCATCCAAACATCATTCTTCCACCCGCACCACAGATGCCAATATCCAACCACAATTTACCTGTACCCTCTACCTAACACTTACACTACCCGCCCTGGGTATTCGTGATGGGGGTCCACTCTTCCCCCATTCACACCTTCGCACCATCCACTCCACTCCATAGTTTCCATCATACTCACTCCACGACCATCCATTCCAATACTCCATATATTCCGCACTCCATGTATTCCACACACCTGTTGGTGCACACCTGTACACTCACACCTGGTGCCACCTGCACCCTCCTTCTCCCTGGACCATTTGGTCAACACAATACACATCACTATCACTATCACTCTTACTCATACACTGCTCCACACACCTGTCCAGTTGAACACCTGTGCAATCACACCTGTTCCTTACACACTTTTCACAATACACTTCTATACACCTCCAACACTCACACAGCATCATCTCAACTACCTGTTGCCCTGCTAACTTAGTGCTCCCCGTCTTCCCTTTAAACTAAGCACATACCACGTCATTATCATCCACACTAATCTACCTGCGTCCCCACTACAGGTATCCTTGTCACTAACTAATCTTAACGTTACCTAATGTCATCTTCGCTACATCCCTACACACGATATATCGTAACCCTCCTGGGCTAGTTTTCACTGCCATCAACCCCATAAAACTAGTGCTCCTTTGCCCCCCCCCCCCTTCTGTGAGGGATGACAGAGTTGCCATCCCACCACAGCGGGGCATCTCTCACTACCAATTTTGCTCACCAAATTTCAGCCAATCAAAAATTTGCCAATCATCTGCCAATCACTGTACCATTACCAATCATCACTCTGCCAATCCTTTGCCAATCATCAAATTTTTCCTTTTTTAATTTTGGGTCCAAAACACTAACCTCATCACCCGTCTACTTACTAGATCCTCTCGGTGCGCCAATTCACTTCTACAGCCCGGCTTCGTAAAGCCGAGCAATGAATGCGGGTTGTTTGGTGCTGGCGGCTGGATGCGTCCGGCACTCGGTGCAGGGAAGGACGCTTACCCGGGCCGAGATCCCACGCACCACCTCGGCACAGAGCCATCCCATGGCCCGATCTCGACCTGCCGGAACGTCTCAACAAAAGGCAGTCGCCATGACGACCCTTCCTATTGGGCTGCCCGCTCCACCTAGTGGAGCACGGACGTGGCCGTTCCAAACGCAGCCCAGCGTGGATCACGTACGGCGGTCCTTTCGAACCCGCCGTGGTTCGGATCCCCGCTGGTCCTCGCGGCACGCGAAACCCGGCACGCACCGAGGGCCCGATTCGGCTATAAGTCGCTCGAACCTCTAACCCGGTTACCGTCGATGCCTCACCTGCATGCTTACACCCCGCAGCCCGTTCCTTGCTCACACCTCCAGCCGTTCCCATGCTCCTCGTCATTGCACCTTCTCTTACACACCCAGGTACACTCATTCCGCTCACAGACTTGGTCACACACCTGACCACCTCACACCTTTGCACACACTCGTTGCTCGCACACCTCACCAACACACCTCTTCGCGCTCCCTTCTCGGTCACCTCCTCTGTGACAATCACAGGTGTGCTCTCACTCGCACACCCAACCACGTGCCTCACTACCAACTCGAGTGTGCATTCCCACACACTCTCTACCATTCCAGGTGTGCATCCTTCCATTCCAGGTGTACATCCTCTCTCACCTGTCACAACCAACTCACGCTCTGTGTCACTCTCACTAATTTCACCACCACTCTTGACAGCGCACTCACCCTTACTCTCGACAGCGCACTCTTTCCTCATGCGCCTGTCCGTTACACACCTTTCTCACGCACACTCTCCTGTTACACCCTCTGTAACACTCACCACAGGTGTGCATTCTTCCTTACTTTTGACAGCGCACTCTTTCCCCATGCACCCGTCCGTTACACACCTTTCTCGCGCACACTCTCCCATTACATCCTCTGTAACACTCACCACAGGCGTGCATGCTTCCGTTACATCCTCTGTAACACTCCTCACTACACGCTTCCATGTGCTCCCTCGCACACGCGCTACGACCGACTCACTCTCGACAGCACACTCACTCCTCGGCACGCACTTTTTCCTCACACACCCCAGAGTCAGACATTCTCGCACTCCTCCTCTTTCGCACACCAGACCTGTCGCACACTTCACCAACGGCCTCTCACGAACACCCGGGTCCACAACAACCCCCAAGCCGACTGAAGCTCCCCTCACATCATGTACATTTCCACGTATATCGCCACTCACCTTGGCACCTCGTCTCCGCACCTCCTTCACCACCTGCAAACTCTTTATTTGGTTAGTGAGCACAACATTATGAGTTGAGCACCGACCTTGTACATATTCCATCACCCCCTCCTGTATTTCTCTCTTAGTTTCTGTCCGTCTCTTCTTAATTTCACTCACCTCTTCTTCCACTTCCTCTAATTTTTGCTTCACCTCTTTTATTTCCCGGTACGTCTCCTCAAGTTCGTCCTCTAAGGCTATCTTGACCGTCTCTATGTGCGTCCTCACCTGCCGGTCCTTCGTCTCCATTACTTCTGTCACCTCTTCCAACCTCATTGTCAGTCCCTCACGTACCATCTGACATTGCCTCTGTGTTGCTATTAAGTCGTCCTTGATGTCTCTTTGTGTCGCTTTCAACCCTCCTAATACCACAGTGTTCCTTTGAACCTGCTCCGTTAGTTCTTTTTGTCCTTCCGTCAGCTGTTCCACCTCCTCCGTCAGACCCTCTATGCCCCCCTGTAACCTAGCCATATTATTCCTCACCTCTTTCTCTATACGCTTTTCGCCTCGCTTTACCTCCTCGCGTACCCCCGAGACCTCCTCACTTACACCTCGTCGTATCTCCTTTTTCATCACCTCCCTCTCTTTTGTAGATGCCGCCCTCATCTGTCCCAATTCATCCCTCTGAGCATCCAGTTTGGTTTCTACCCCGATTTTCACCTCCTCTATCTGCTCTCCCATTTGTTTAATTTCTCGCGCGGATTGCTCCCCTATGTCCCGCAATTTGTCTTCCATCCTATTTTCCAACCCCATTAACCCGTTTTTCACCCCCTCTAACTGATTCTCCTGGGCAGCCATTCGATTTTCCACCCCCGTTAACCCATTCTTTACCTCTTTTATCCCGTTGTCTAACCCCTCAAATTTGTCGTCTAACTTCCCAAATTTCTTGTCTAATCCCTCAAAATTATTGTCTAACCCCTCAAATTTGCTGTCTATCTTCCCTATTTGGGCACTGGTACCCCTCGCTTCGTCCCTCATTACCCCCAATTGCTCACTCCGAGCCCTCGCTTCGTCCCTCATTACTCCCAATTGCTCACTCCGAGCCCTCGCTTCGTCCCTCATTACTCCCAATTGCTCACTCTGAGCATCCATCCGGTTCCCCACTTGTCCCTCTAATCGCTCACTATTAGCTCTCATTTCGTCCCTCATTTTGTCCATAAGGGCCCCGATTTGTAGCAACAAAAGGTCCGAATCCAACGGCGGCGCTGCTACTGTCGCGGGCGCGGTCGCCGTGGCCATGTGCGAGGCGCCATTTTGCGCGCCCGTAACCTCGTGCGCGAGAGCGCCATTTTGTGCGCCTGATGCCCCCTCAACCACATTGCCAATGTTCTCCTCCTCTCCTTCCCCCACATACATTTCCCCGAGGTCCTGGGTCGATTCCACCCCGTCTATCTCTAGCTCACCCACCTGCATCCGATCGCCTTGACCAACCATGGCGCGATTTCAAAATTCGGGTTTTGCTTTAAAACAACACAAATTTCCAGCAGCTCGTAATTTTGAGCACGTTAAGCGCGCTTCGGGCCTCGTATCTCACTCCCCGACACCAAATTGTTACGGTAATAACACAATTGGTGTCCAAAATTTGGGCTAAATAAATTTAGTCCCGGGTTCGAATCCCAACTCCTGACTACCAATTTGTTACGGTCCGCGGATTAGATGTTATTTTGACCGAGCGGTGGTGTAAACACGGCTGAACAGTTATTCCCCGACTAAAACCCGATTCAACCCAAACGTTGGCCGTATCGCGCCACCGCTATTCAATCGGGAAAAGACTAAGACGACAAATGCAAAGAGGAAAAGGAATAAGACGAGAAAAGGGTTGAAAATACTACTAAATTTATTTACTATTTACAGGCTCAAAATAACCAAGGAGAAGGAAAGATAATAAAATAATATACAGAAGCTTTTAGAGACACAGGGAAAATACTAGCTTATCTAACAGGCTTACTTACTACCCAGGACAGAACAAACAAAGACACTGACTCACGCGGGGAATTGCAGAGTGGATTGCTGGAAGGAGGTGTGTGGCTGGAGGGGGGAGGACAGCACGGAGCTGGCTGGAGCTTGATCCCACACGGGACGTCGGGCTGGACCTCGACGGCCGCTGATGCCACCGAGCCTGTCGTGTGCGCGGAGTCACGGGTCGGAGCTGCTTGTCTCAGTAAAAGCGCATCTGCTCTGGCGACCCAGCTCTTTCTTTGGACTCAGTAAAAGCGCAACTCTCTGACGACCCAGCTCTTTCTTTGGACTCAGTAAAAGCGCAACTCTCTGACGACCCAGCTCTTTCTTTCCTCCCTCCTTGTCTCAACTCCTTGGGGAACGCCCCGCCGGCGGGTTATATAGGCCCCGCCCCTCAACCTTTGCGAACCTCCCCCAAACGCTCTTCCTCCACCCTCTCAAACCAAACCCCTTGTTCATGGTTGGTCGAGTGGGGCTGGCTCACTCCTCCCCTCTATGACGAGGTGGAGACACGCCTTTCTTCCCCAACCCTGCCTCGTGGCCAATGGTGGTTGAAGAAAACCACCCAAAATGCAGTTGGCCATTGAAATGAAACGAAAGGGACCTATTCTTATTTCACTTGGTACAATGGAGTATTTAAGTTAATGGGAGACACAGCCTTACCCTAAGACACATAATAAGATATAAGCTATCGAACAGGGGTATTCTATTATTGGCTGACGTGTATGCTTTATGGACTAATTACCGAGACGCCCTTTTTACCTTTATACAACTCTGGAGGCAAGAGGGGCCATATCCAACCAATGGTACACAGCAGTTTACCACAATCCAATACACACAATAAAAAAAATACAGTCCTCATATCCGCAACAATATTGTGGTAATAACAAACAAGAAGACATGTCCTTTGTGCCACAAGCATTGTGTTGTATCCATACAAACAAATAATAATTATTCATTCATATCACTCTTACCAAGCACGAACATAAATCGATACTTTTCGATGAGTAAAAACCGAAATTACAAAAGTATTTTTCTTCGTTTGAGAAAACAATACGAGATGCTGCAGCATAACACACCTGGTGCAATCAAACAGGTATAATGAATGACATTTAGTGAATTGATTGATCGAGCTACCTGACTGATGGTCACTGCTATGGGTCAATTCATTCGCTGTGTTCATTGATTTTGCCATATGAGAAGGACACGGATAAAGTGCGTGTGTGGCGTGCATTACAAGATGTGTGGCGTGCACAGGTACTCGTCAAACGACTACCTGGGGCAATAACAACAGTGGACCTTATAATCATGTAATGTCCTTCAATGTACCTAGTGTGTCACCTATGGCGGGAAATCACTCCAGAATCAGTATTGGTAAAATTGATGGGAAGTTTAGTGATAAATGCAACATTTACTCCTTTAGAAACAAAGAAAGTTTTAAATAAAGCTTTTATAAAGATAATTCCCTGTGGGGAAGGAGTGTTGAACTTTGATCTTTCATAAGATGGTTATCTCTGACGTGTAACCAAAAATATTGGAGCCAGGTGCCCTTTAAATTAATCTTTGTTTACATTTCCATATCTTAAAACGAAAGGACAACTGACATGAAGACAAATTGTTGAAATTGTTTTGACTTTCTAATAATGATGAATAGCATGAATTGTAACCGATGAGTAAAGTCAATAAAAACGACATTTATTTGACAGGAACCACTATTGTTGATGTGCAGTCGGAACCAAATTGGTGATTTTAATGTCATTCGGGGCTTTTCTCAGTACACAACACCAAAGGACTTTACCTGTAATTGAATCACACTTCTCTCCAACATTACAGTGACATATTTTAAACACTTTCACTGTGTTGGAATCAATAGAGATTCTGCATAAAGACAAAGTACAGTCAATGTAGTTTACAAGCACTCAATTTAAATAAGGAACAAGATGGAACATTGAGCAATGTATGGCTTTTTCGGCAAGGAAAGGACAATGCGGTCATGTGCAACTGCGTCCGCCTTTCACGAACACCAGGAAGCGAGAGGGTGTGGTGTGCGAATGCCACCGCCAAGAGCGAGCCCGAACTCCAACCGCACACAACAAGGACCCAACGCAATAGAGCACCGTATACCATTTCGCCACAATATATATATATTGTCGCGTTCCCGGGGTGAACACCCCTGGGGACGGATAGCCGAGCAAGCTTTACACTCCGAGGAGTTCAATTCAACTCGTGCGGAGTTAATATGCACAGGGGATGAGGACAGCGAAACTCTTTCCTGTACGGATCCCACCAAACGTCTTCGACCCTGTTAATCAATTCAAACCGACACGGAATTAAAATGTACAAATACTGGCTGTATTGAAAGGAATGTCGGTAACAAAATAATGCATGGTAAACTAAAATTCCTAATCGAGGGACCCTCCATACAGACTCGTATACAACACAAGGGGAAAAATAATGCGAGTGTTTGTGTACTTATCTCTGAGCGGCTCTTGAACCCCGTCAGTCCGTGACCGGGTCCCGGAGGTCCATGCGTGGGAAGCGCACTCACCCTGGTGCGAAGTCCGTGAATGGTAAGCAGGCCTTAGCGCGCCGCTTGTTGACTCCAGCCATGCTTGTCCTCGCCGTCTGCTTCACACAACACCAACGTCTCTCAGTGCACTGACGACGATGCACAGCCAGCACCAACGGGCCAAGGAAAGGACAATGCGGTCGCTCAAACCAATGAAAGCCAGGGACCACGGAGACAAAATGCGCGAATGCGTCCGCCTTTCATGAACACCAGGAAGCGAGAGGGTGTGGTGTGCGAATGCCACCGCCAAGAGCGAGCCCGAACTCCAACCGCACACAACGAGGACCCAACGCAATAGAGCACCGTATATGTGACCGTTCGCTTGCAATGTCTCTGACGTAAGAGAATAACTGTGACTGCATGGCACCAATGTGCCCATGCAAGAGGGTAATATGCGACTGTTCCTTTTCAATGTCCCTCACGCAAGGGACAAAATGTCGAGACTCGACTGTTCGTGATGAAATCCAGATGCCGAGAGAGATGTATATGCGGCCGTTTGTCAACAAGGCCAGGACCCAGGAGGCAGAAAATGTCGGAACACAGTCTTTTGTTCTCAAGGCTCTTACGTCATCCGACGATCTGCGTCAGTAGAGCCACAAACTCGGTCACAGATCCAAGTCAGTAGATCCATAAGCACGGACACAAATCCACAAGCCCAGTCACACATCCACATCAGTAGATCCACAAGCTCGGTCACACATCCATATCAGTAGATCCACAAGCTCGGTCACACATCCACAGCAGTAGATCCACAAGCTCGGTCACACATCCACATCAGTAGATCCACAAGCTCGGTCACAAATCCACATTATTAGATCCACAGGCTAGGTCACAGATCCACATCAGTAGATCCATAAGCTCGATCACACATCTACATCAGTAGATCCACAAGCTCGGTCACACATCCACATCAGTAGATCCACAAGCTTGGTCACAGGTTCACATCAATAGATCTACAACCTCGGTCACACATCCACGTCAGTAGAGCCACAAGCTCGGTCACACATCCACAGCAGTAGATCCACAAGCTCGGTCACACATCCACAGCAGTAGATCCATAAGCTCGGTCACACATCCACAGCAGTAGATCCACAAGCTCGGTCACGCATCCACATTAGTAGATTACCTACAGCAGAAGATACAACACATCAATATCATCAGATTCAACACCCACACACCCCTCCATCCCACTCTTTCCAGAAGGAGAAAGGATTACAGGAAAAGAGAGTATAATGTTTAATGTTTCCACACACTGGATATTAAATTAATATTTAATGAGTACATCACGGTCACAGAATTTCCACAAAATGGTAATGCTTGAATTGTGAATGAAATAAATGAAAGAAAATTAATAAAATTTCTGGATATCCCAACAATGAATGCACACGGGTTGAAGTCAAAGTAATATGAATGATGGAAGTAACTCGAGTACATCCAGAATCATCAGAATTGCGTTACAAACCCATGGTAGTTGTTGTGGGGCAGCACAGTGTCTACCACAAGTCATAAAAACTAGCAGAGTACCCGCCCTAGGGGCGACCCTATGGGCGTACTTGTTCCAAGCGTATAACACATTTTCTGCTGATACAACTGATTTGACTTGGATTTCTTGATTATTTCCTTTGGTAATATTGCTGGATCTCTGTTCAACTTAGGTGACCTTGGTTTTTGAGGTATCTCAATTTTCCAGAAAAAACAAACATCAACCGTCACCCTAGCTAACAACATCCACGACCAAACCACACTCACCTCCTCCCCCCTCCTCCCCCTTCCACCATCTCCACTAAATCCTTCTTCAACCGTCACCCGCGCTAACAATACCCATGACAACCCCACCCCCCCTCCCCTCCACCATCTCCTCAAAATCCCCCTTCAACCGTCACCCGAGCTAGCAATACCCACGACAACCCCACACTCCCCCCCCCCACCCTCTCTGAGGCAACCCAATTTTCAAAAAAAAACAAAAAAACCATCAACCATCACCCTAGCTAACAGTACCCATGACCACCCTACACTCTCTTCCTCCTCCCCCCCCCCCCCCCCAGCTGCCCCTCCACCATGCCCTCACAATCCCCCTACAACCGTCACCCTAGCCAACAATACTCACGACCACCCCTCACCACACAATACCCATCAACTATCTCTGTAACTAACGATACTCACGACCACCCCACACAATCCCCCAACAACCATCACCACAGCTAACAACACCCATGACCAACCCACACACCCCGCCCCCTCCAACATCCTCAATCCCCGCTTTGCACCGCCAACATCACCGCTTTGCACAAAAATGTGCAAAAACAGATCCCAGCAACTACAGACCAATCAGCCTTCTCCCAATTATCAGCAAAGTCATGGAATCCATCATTGCTTCAGATATGAAATCTTTCCTCTTCTCCAATGGCTTGATCTCTGATCATCAATTTGGTTTCAGACCTGGTCACTCTACTCTGGACATGCTGCTTCTGCTTTATCAACAATGGATGGAGGTCCTCAATGCCAAAGAGTAAATTAGAGCAGTCTCCCTTGACATATCACGTGCCTTCGATACGGTCTGGCACCCTGCTCTGCTCACCAAACTCTCCTCTTTTGGTATCCATGGAAATCTCCACGCATGGCTGGCGGACCTCCTCTCTAGTCGTAGTCAACGTGTGGCCCTGAATGGGTTTTTCTCATCTCCTCTTCCTGTTCAGGCTGGAGGTCCCCAAGGCAGTGTTCTGGGCCCTGTGCTTTTTCTGGTCTTCATCAATGATCTCTCTGACTCTCTTTAAAATCCTCTCTATCTCTTTGCTGATGACTCTACTCTCTGTCGCTCCATTCTTCATCCCTCAGATCGGCAGTCTGCATCCTCCTCACTCTCTGCAGACCTGGACAAAATCACAGACTGGGCAAACAAGTGGAACATGTCTTTCAATCCTGACAAATCTCACACTCTTACGATGTCTCTCCGAAAAGACCGACTGGACAACCCTCCCATCCACTTTCTGAATAATCCTCTCCAAGAAGTTCTGTCACTCAAGCATTTGGGTCTCACTATCTGCCATGATCTTTCCTGGGAAAACCACATTTCAAATCTGGCCTCCAAAGCCAGTCTTGTCGTGCGAAGACTGGGCATCCTCCGTCGTGCGAAGTCCTTCCTTGGCACACCTGCGCTCCTCACCACATACAAAGCTTTCATCTGCAGCTCAATGGAATACTGCTCTCCCCTTCTGGGCTGGTGCTCCTGCCTCACACCTAGCTCGTCTTCACGCTGTTGAAACCAAAGCATTCAGAATCATTGGAATCTCCCGCGATGAAACTAACTCCAAGGGCCTCTCACTCACTCACCGCAGGCAGGTTGGTGGTCTTTCCGTCTTCTACCGACTCCTCTCTGGCCTTGCCTCCCCCCCCCCCAGCTCTCTCTGGGCTCTGTCCCGCAAATATTCCTGCAGGTCGCACAAGATCTGCCTGCAACCCTCTTATGGTTAAACTGCCAAAATCAAGACTCTCTGCTCACATTCACTCCTTCATTCCTCTTTTCTCCCGCCTCTGGAACAAACTCCCTCACTCTCTTCAATCCCACTCCACCCTCCAGGTCTTTAAAACAGCTGTTCACCACCATCTCTTATCTTCCCCCATCCAAAACCTTGATCTTTTCTACCCCTGCTAATTTCACCCCAATTCCACTTTTTTGAAATACCAACTTCTGTCCTGGAAGTCCTTGGTGCCCTTGTGTTTTATACTTCTCCCTCCCCCCCCCCCCCCCTTCCAATTCCACTTTTTTGAAATACCAACTTCTGTCCTGGAAGTCCTTGGTGTCCTTGTGTTTTATACCTCTTCCTCCCCCCCCCCTTCCCACGCCTCCTCCCCCCCCTTCCCACGCCTCCTCCCCCCAAGCCCTCTCCCTTCCACACATCTCCCTGCTCTCAAATGTTGTGTTTGTGTGCTTCCCCTTCTCTCCCCATCTTGTCTTCCGCTCCCTCTTTTTATATGTTTTGTTTGTCTGGTTAATTTGTTTGTGAAGTAAATGTTAGCTCTTTCACGAGCCTCGATTCAGTATTCAAAAAAAAAAAAAAAAAAAATCATTATCGGAATCCGAGCAGCTCGGAATGCACTGTCTCTATGTATTGTCGCCAGCAGGATCACAGTGAGTTCACAATGTGATGTCACTGGCAAACTCGAAAATCGACACTCTAGGGCTTTTTTCGGCACTTTGTGCTTCACAAATAAAATAAAATCCCCTTCGCATTGGACTGTGATTGATTTTGTCAATGGTTTTCAGAAGAAATAAAAATTGGGTTCCCCTTTAAGGGTCTTTTTGGTCTTCAGCATCTTTAAAGGTATTTTGTGTCTTTGGGGTCTTTTGGGTCTTCGAGGCCTTTTGGGTCTTTGGGGTCTTCTGGGTCTTTTCAGTCTTTGGGGTATTTTATGTCTTCAGGGTATTTTGGGTCTTCGGGGTCTTTTCAGTCTTGGGGGTCTTCAGGGTCTTTTCGGTGTTGGGGTATTTTGGGTCTTTGGGGTCTTTTTATTATTTGGGGTCTTTTCAGTCTTTGGGGTATTTTGGGTCTTTGGGGTCTTTTCGGTCTTTTGGGTTTTTGGGGTCTTCGGGGTCTTTTCAGTATTTGAGGTATTTTAGGTATTTTGTGTCTTTGGGGTCTTTTGGGGTCTTTGGGGTCATTTCGGTCTTCAGGGTGTTTTGGGTCTTCAGGGTCTTTGGGGGTCTTTTCAGTCTTTTAGGTCTTTGGGGTACTTTGTGTCTTTGGGGTGTTTTGGGTCTTTTCAGTATTTGGGGTATTTTGGGTCTTCTGGGTCTTTGGGGTCTTTTCAGTCTTTGAGGTATTTTAGGTCTTCGGGGTCTTTTGTGTCTTTGGGTCTTTTTGGGTCTTTGGGGTATTTTCGGTTTTCAGGGTATTTTGGGTCTTCGGGGTCTTTTCAGTATTTTAGGTCTTTGGGGTCTTTTGTGTCTTTGGGGTGTTTTGGGTCTTTTCAGTCTTTGGGGTCTTTTGGGTCTTTGGGGTCCTTTCAATATTTTGGGTCTTTGGGGTCTTTTCGGTCTTTGGGATATTTTGGGTATTTTCAGTCTTTGGGGTCTTTGAGGTCTTTTAGGTATTTTTTAGTTTTTGGGGTCTTTTCGTTCTTTGGGGTATTTTAGGTATTTTGGGTCTTTGGGGTCTTTTCAGTCTTTGGAGTATTTTAGGTCTTCAGGGTCTTTTCAGTCTTTGGGATATTTTAGGTGTTTGGGGTCTTTTCAGTCTTTGAGGTATTTTAGGTCTTCGGGGTATTTTGTGTCTTTGGAGTGTTTTTGGTCTTTTCAGTCTTTAGGGTCCTTGGGGTATTTTGGGTTCTCGAGGTCTTCTCGGTATTTTGAGTCCTGGGGGGGAGGGAGGGGGTCTTTTGGGTCTGCTGGGTACTTTAGGTTAAGTATTTCAGGTTACTTTTGTGGGTGGAGTCAGGTTAGCTGTCCAACCAATGGGTGAAGCCCACACCCCTTTTCCCCACTCCACTTCACTTCCCCCCACAATCCCCCTTCAACTGTCACCATAGCTAAAAAATACTCGTGACCACCTTACCCTCCTCCCCCATCCCATCACAATCCCCCATCAGCCATCAACCAATGGGTGAAGTGCGGACATACATACATACATACACTTGCTCCATTATATATAGATGTCACAGGCAAATTGTTTTTACAGGTCTGTGCTTCGGCCACCTGGTAATGGGATAGGGTAGTAGGTCTGCGAAATCTCCCAAATGAATAGCTGTGGGAATCAAAAGTAAAGTAAGAAAGCCGATTCAACAGTTCGGCCACCGGACAACTCGATGGCGACACAACCCAAATTCAACAGGGACATGAACTAATGGGATATTTTGAGATTATCATTCTGGTATCCCGTAATTATTCCACTGCCATAAATATGGAAGACAAATGTTTGCAAAACTTACACTCAGCTTCTACAAATATTCCTGGGATTTACTCAGGAAGTAAAAACTCCTGCATTCATACACAACAGATCTTTGCAATAACAGGAGTGCTCCGCAACTTTACTTGGTGCAATGAGGTCACATTGGTCTTGACCGAAAGGGTCTTCAATCTCTGTCCATGTACCATACTTTCTGAGAGAGTCGGTGCAGCCGAAGCGGATCCACAGCATTTGCTTGATCCACAGTAGATCCACGGCAGATCCATCCATTGCCTTCCCAACAAGCAGTCAGAGTTGGAATTTCGAAATTCCTGGGTTCCGATAATAACTCATATACTTCTTCAGTCAATGATCCTGTGGGATCTTCAACGACCACCAGCTAATGCCAGCAGACCGGGGGCGGCGCAATCATTCATGCAAAGCCCTGCCAGTGAAACATCGATTCGACAATTTTATTCGCGGGTCCAAAACTGTGACCAGATAACACAACTCAGGGGAGGCTACCAACCTGTACTACCTGTCAAGACAAACTAATGCTGATTGGATTAATCATCAGTGCAACAACTCGATGGTGTAACAGTTCGTGTCCGCTCCGAGTCTGGGAGGGCAGCGGTTTGAACGGTTTGAACCCAGGTCCTTGTTTGATGTTCATCATTTTAAAAGGATGGACAACCATTGCACATGGACAACCATGGGCAACCATTGCACAGGCTTCCATGGGCCTATTGGTGTCCTCCTGTGTTGAAATTCTGTCAAAAACTTTTGGAAAAATAAATAACAGCAGAGGATTGGTATTGGTGGTGATAATGGCAACCACTTATCACTTTATGCTGCCCACCTCACAAATTAGCAAAGTTATATATGAGTACTAGCAGGAGTACCTGGCATGAGGGAGGAGGTGGGTGGGGGGGGGGGGAGCAGGAGAGAAGCAGGAGAGGGAGGGATGGGGAAGGGAGTGGGTGGAGTGGAAGGGGGGGGGGGAGGGAAAATTTATACTACATGTACATCTTTTGGGGGGAGGGGGGTGGGGGGGGGCAACTCCACTCCGTTTTGGTGGAGGGGGGGGGGGGAAGGGAAGGAGGAAAAATTTTCCCGTGGAAATAGTGCTTTAACCTCAGTGTTGCCCAGGTAAAAAGGAAATTGTAATATCCTCTCACGCCATCACCAGGTGGCGCTACATGGTACACTCTTTTCGCTCTTTTCTCCCACCTCTGGAATAAACTCCGACATTCTCTTCAATCCCACTCCTTCTAGGTCTTCAATACAGCTGTTCACCACCACCTCTTCTCTTCCCTCATCCAAAACCTTGATCTTTTCTATCCCCGTTAATACACTCCAGATCTACCTCCTTCAAATTCCCTGTGTTGTTTTCCTGAAAGCCCCTGTGGTGCTTCTTTCTTTTATCCCATGTACCCCACCCCAGCCCTCTCTCTTCCACAGATCTCCTGATGTCCCTGTTCCCTACTATTGTTGTACTTTCCTCTCTCCCCCCCCCCCCCCCCCCACCCCTCATCCCTCTTCTCTCCCACTTCCTTTATTATATGTTCTACTAGCTAAAGTCCAAGTGGTGCAAAGCTCTAAAAGGTCAAGGGTCCAAGCTGGTCTAATTGGTCTAAAGCGTCTTACAGGACTTTCAGCTCTTAATGGTCTTTAATTGTCTTCAGGGGTCTTTGTTTCTTTTGAGTCTTCAGGGTCTTTGTGATCTTTGGGCTCTTTTGGGTCCTCCAGGCCTTTAGGGCCCTCAAGGTATTTTTAGTCTTTAGGGTCTTTAAGGGTCTTCATGGGGTTTTGAGTCATCTGGGTCTTCAAGGGTATTTTAGGGTATTTTGGGTGTATGTGTGTCTTTGGTTTTTTGGGGGGGACTTCAGGGTCTATTGGTACTTTTGGGTTTTTGGGGTCATAGGGATCTTTTGGGTCTTTGGGTAATTAAGGGTCTTTGGAGGCTTCAAGGTATTTTGATTCTTTGGGGTCTTTTGGGTCTTTGGGGTATTTTGGGTCTACAGGTATTTAAAGGTCTTTGGGGGTATTTTTGGTGTCTTTGAGGTCTTTTGGGTTTCAGGTTCTTTTAGGGTGTTTTGGATCCTCAGGGTTCTTGGTGATCTTAAGAGTGTTGGGGGACTTTAATGGTCTTCAAAGGTCTAAGGGGTCTCAGCAGTGGAAAGGGTTGAAAGGTACATTCCAGCAGTACGTAACTAACAGATATATAGTCACATGGTTTCACCGCCTCAGTGCCTTATGGCTTCACGGACCGTGCTTTTTGGTATCACATATATTTGAAGAAGAAGAAGACGTTTTAGTTGCAAATATACATACATACATAAATATTGTTGCAGATCTCCCGAAACCCGTTCCTGTTACAAAGGGGGGGGGGGGTTAAACCCCTTTTTCCCCCTGGGTCTTCGGGTCCGCGAGGCCGAATCGCTACTTCCGGAGCAAGCGTGAAAAAGGGTATCGGGACAACTTCGCACGTACCTTTAACCCACGCTGCCACGAAAGCGGGGACCGAACCTCACACAAGCGACGCTTAATCGAGTACGCCCAAGCGGTATGTGTATCACGTGACTCATGCTGTTACTTTTATGGAACCCGATTCGAGCGGTTTTATTCGTACCATGCGAAGCCAATGGATGGAAGGGACGAGAATGGTCAAATCAAAGGAATAACACAATTTATTATTATTTACAATGATCAGGATGAAGGAAAGGGGACACAGAGCAGAAGCTTAATTGATCTTAACTTATCTACAGACACAGGGCCCACTCACGCACACGGGGAGATGGAGGAAGAATGTTTGCGCGCCAAACGCGCTTTTCCGTCGGTCACCCTGGAACAGCTCGCCCGGCGTGGCTCTCAGGATGTTCACGGCACGTATGCAGGTGAAGGCAGGCAGGAGGAGATCGCGCGTCTGTGGCCCAGCACGGGTCGTACTCTCGAGCGCGCGATTAATACAGTGCAGAGCGCAGGGCACGGGGCACGGGGAAAGTTCGTGTACAACCTCGATCACCGCAATTCAATGCACTCATTCTGCGGTACGTTCTCGTGCGTGCTCAAGCTCAACCCAACTCCACTCACTCTCAAAGGGAACTTGAACTCGTCTCACAGGGAACTGTAACTCAGCACTTGAACTCACAATACTCTCCAGCTCTGACTGACGTGTACACGACTCTGACTCAGAACTCTTCTCACCTCTTCCCAACTCAACTCATCTGAGGTGGGGGGGGGGGGGGTGAGGGGGGGGGCGGTTCGGAGCAGGGTTATATGGACCCGCCCCAGAGTCTCACTCGAATGTTCCAAACCCCGCCTCTGGTCGTTGTGGTTAGCCACTCCCCTCGAGCCCTAATTGGCGGCTCGTTCCTTACCGGCCACTCCTCCTGCAGCGCCTCCCTTCGGCCTCGGTAGACTTGTTCAGGCCTGCCACGTGGCATGCTATCGCCAAAAGAACCGCCCTATGCACGGACCTGCTCAACGCAAAACAGGACTATGCTTACATTCACGAAGAAATAACTGAACTATCGCGAGGCTTCATGTTAGTCAGGGCCCTTAGGGATATTTTGGTTCAAATTCTTCCAAAAGCATCAAATTTGGCGCAGATGTTGCCCATGCCACACTCTTTCGATTTTTGATGGGCGCCAAGGACGGTATGATCCGGGGACCATACCGGTCCATCCCGCCATGTCACCTGACCTATGACGTCATAATTAGGATATGCGTCCAATCACATGGCGTACTATAAGTGGTCAAAGTTCAAAATGAATCGATCGAAAAATGAAGGCAGGGATCCATTTTTAAGGTTTTCATAAAATCCAATATGGCCGCCAGGTCACATGACCTATGACGTCATATTTATGACATGTATACAATCATGTATACATGAACCCGGATCATGATCGCACAAAAATGAAAAACAAGGATATGGCATACAGTTCATAAAACATCAAAATCCGTACCTTTGTAATTAGACTGATGAACTGCATATGCCTGCAAATTAGGAAATAGACATGTAAATATTTCCTCTAATTGTCAAAAATAAGGTCAGAGTTCGATTACCCAACCCAGAAACATAAAATGGTGAACCTCGCGTAAATCTTGACAAAAAACTCAAAAACCGACATGTTTGACTCAAAAATGACCTTTAAGATGACCTTGAGGGTTGACCTTGACCTCAAATCATCAAAATAACATCATAATTGGATTCCTCGACCTCGAAAACTCCTGAAAAGTGGTATCATACATGATTCCAACCCTTTTGGTTATTTAACTGATTTTCCTCTAATCCGGGTGGCAGCCATTTAGTATTTCGCCAATATGGGGCCCCCGGGGGGGGGGGGGGGCGCCCGTCTTGGCGCCCGTCGAAAATCGAAAGAGTATGGCATGGGCAACATCTGGGCCAAATTTGGTGCTTTTGGAAGAATTTGAACCAAACGGCCCCAAAATATCCCTAAGGGCCCTGACTATGTTGCGGTGCGTCTACCTATGAGGGGGAATTAACCTTTATTCCAAAACCACAACAATATATACGTTTGCTCCATTATAATACGATTGATGCCCCTGGAGGCACTGGGAAGGCGCTCCTACCTAATGTGGTACTTGCCTACGAAATAAGTCAAAATTTCATAGCTATTGCCCCTGCTTCATCAGGCAACACTTCTAAAACTCAGGTGCCCAGTGCACTTTCCCTCAGGTTACCGATTCCTCCATCTGATCATTCTACCTGCAACAAAGCTCCACGAGATACAATTGGTCACGTTCTTGAAGCTCCAGTCCAATTGGGACGAGACTCTCAAGCAGTAGCGGACTGGGTCTTAAAACCGGCCCGGGCATCCTTGACCTAGGTCGGCCCATTATTCATTAATATGTTGCTTATCTGAGAAAATAGACTAAAAGCTTGAAAAAAAAAAACTAAATGAAATCCACTAAAAATTACATTTATTTTCAGTAACACAAGCACATGTCATGTCTAAGAGAGTAGGTGCCTGCACAGTTCGCTGCTTCTGGCAGCCACACCATCAATGATATCCTTAGTTTGAAGTTTGGCCAGGATCCATTTTTCCACAGACATCAACATGAATGCCTCAATATGTTCTTGTCATTGTACTTCGCAGGCGGCTTTTGATTCTCTTCAAAGCAGAGAAAGACCGTTCACATGCCACTTGTGACACAGGCAGCGTTAGCAGCAGCTTGTAGGCAAGCCCAATGCTCTTGTAGGTGTGGAAGTGTAACTCAGTGTAACTCATTGGTTGGAACTGATAACGAACCAAGGTACGAGCAGGTGGTCGTAAGAATGTCAGGAATGCATCTCGCCCTGTCGAAGCTGGGAGTCCTGTTGTGTAGCTTTAGCACGGCCCCGGGCTAACACACATTCCCAAGCCTTCACTATTGACTTGGGACATCGGGATGCAAAGAGGGTGAAGGAACTCCCCAGCAGGGGGGGCGAGCATGCATGACCTCGGGGCATTTGCGGAGAAGGGATTAGCGTGACAAGGCGCATATAAACCAGAGCAAACTATGAGTCAGGATCACTTGCCATCAGAAGCCTTGCCCGATGGAATGAACGAGTACGGCGCTACGGAGAAACATCGGCTGAGAAAGAGGGACTATGCGGATAGAGTTATCTGGTCCATTGAGTTAACGGTAGTTATTAGTATTTGAATGAAGTGAACAACTAGTTAATAAAGTCTGGATCTTTTGTAAACCTGTGTCCGACCATTGGCGTCTTGAGTCCCTACACACCTCCACGACAATATGGAGGCACCGCTGGAATCAATTGGACACATACAAGATCTTTAAAAGGTAAGTGTGTCTTGTTTTTTTGTCCATTATGATATACGAACCTGTGTTTAGTTTGTGTACAGACATGGTGGAGGAGGTGGTGGTGGGTTTCTCTACGCACCAATACCGCGCTATAGGTAACATAACGACAATCCAAGGAGTGTAAACGTATTTTTGTCACGACCGTCCGAGGTAAAAGTCACGGATAGAACGTTTTAAATGATTCTATTATTCGTGTGTTTGCGAGGATGCGTACGTTATACGCTGGGTGTTAAGAGCCTTACTCTGGTCTGCAGGCAAATCGGCTCATGAAGTGCACCATGAGGCGATTTGTTTGCCGGTTCGGTAAGGTTTGGTAAGGTCCGTACACGCGTACAATCGTGTACACCCGTTTTAAATAAATAAATAAATAATTTTTTTCCAGTTTTCCCGCCATTTCTAAAACTCGTTTGATTAACATATAAATTAATGACAGACAACGCCATCTCATGCCGGTCCAGAATTATTGTGAAAGATGGCGATTGGATGAAAATTGCATACCGACACTCCCTCACTGTCCCTCATTGTCCCTCATTTCCATTTCGGCTACCTGTCTCTTGCCCCCGCTCTTTCTTGCGAAATGAACGTTCTTTGAACAAGTGGAATGATTTAGGAATGTTTAGAGGTCATTGCAATATTAATTACTTGTGATCATTTGTGAAATTTCATGAACAGATATGTGCAATGGATCTAATTTGAGTGAGTATGAGAAAATTTGGTGCAGGATTCGTGGAATGTACAAGGCTGGTACATGTGTTTAGCACTTGAAGACGTACCCCTGAGCTGCCCGCTCAAGGTGTGCGATTAAGGCGGCGGACAAAGAAATTATTATATACAGATATTTTTTCTCAGTCAAATTGGATGGAAAAAATGCACTTTTATATTTTCCCCCATTGCAATGTGCTTATATTTTGGAACGGCTAGGGGGATTTAAATAAAATAAAAATGAATAAGCTTTTCAGACAGACAGAGAGAGACAGACAGAGAGTCAGACAGACAGAGAGAGAGATAGACAGAGAGAGAGACATAGAGAGAGACAGACAGAGAGAGAGAGACAGAAAGAAAGAGAGAGAGTGACATAGAGAGAGACAGACAGAGATAAAGATGATATTCAGACAGATAGAGAGAGACAGACAGACAGACAGAGAGAGAGAGACATAGAGAGAGACAGACAGAGAGAGAGTCAGAAAGAAAGAGAGAGAGAGACATAGAGACAGACAGAGATAAAGATGATATTCAGACAGATAGAGAGAGACAGACAGACAGATAGACAGAGAGAGAGAGACATAGAGAGAGACAGACAGAGAGAGAGAGACAGAAAGAAAGAGAGAGAAAGACATAGAGAGAGACAGACAGAGATAAAGATGATATTCAGACAGACAGAGAGAGAGATAAACAAAGAGACAGACAGACAGATAGACAGAGAGAGACAAACAGACAGAGAGACAGAGAGAGAGAGACAGAAAGAAAGAGAGAGAGAGAGACATAGAGACAGACAGAGATAAAGATGATATTCAGACAGATAGAGAGAGACAGACAGACAGATAGACAGAGAGAGAGAGACATAGAGAGAGACAGACAGAGAGAGAGAGACAGAAAGAAAGAGAGAGAAAGACATAGAGAGAGACAGACAGAGATAAAGATGATATTCAGACAGACAGAGAGAGAGATAAACAGAGAGACAGACAGACAGATAGACAGAGAGAGACAAACAGACAGAGAGACAGAGAGAGAGAGAGACAGAAAGAAAGAGAGAGAGTGACATAGAGAGAGACAGACAGAGATAAAGATGATATTCAGACAGATAGAGAGAGACAGACAGACAGATAGACAGAGAGAGAGAGAGACATAGAGAGAGACAGACAGAGAGAGAGAGTCAGAAAGAAAGACAGAGAGAGACATAGAGACAGACAGAGATAAAGATGATATTCAGACAGATAGAGAGAGACAGACAGACAGATAGACAGAGAGAGAGAGACATAGAGAGAGACAGACAGAGAGAGAGAGAGACAGAAAGAAAGAGAAAGAAAGACATAGAGAGAGACAGACAGAGATAAAGATGATATTCAGACAGACAGAGAGAGAGATAAACAGAGAGACAGACAGACAGATAGACAGAGAGAGACAAACAGACAGAGAGACAGAGAGAGAGAGACAGAAAGAAAGAGAGAGAGAGACATAGAGACAGACAGAGATAAAGATGATATTCAGACAGATAGAGACAGACAGAGAGATAGACAGAGAGAGACATAGAGAGAGACAGACAGAGAGAGAGAGACAGAAAGAAAGAGAGAGAGTGACATAGAGAGAGACAGACAGAGATAAAGATGATATTCAGACAGATAGAGAGAGACAGACAGACAGATAGACAGAGAGAGAGAGACATAGAGAGAGACAGACAGAGAGAGAGAGTCAGAAAGAAAGAGAGAGAGAGACATAGAGACAGACAGAGATAAAGATGATATTCAGACAGATAGAGAGAGACAGACAGACAGATAGACAGAGAGAGAGAGACATAGAGAGAGACAGACAGAGAGAGAGAGACAGAAAGAAAGAGAGAGAAAGACATAGAGAGAGACAGACAGAGATAAAGATGATATTCAGACAGACAGAGAGAGAGATAAACAGAGAGACAGACAGACAGATAGACAGAGAGAGACAAACAGACAGAGAGACAGAGAGAGAGAGACAGAAAGAAAGAGAGAGAGAGACATAGAGACAGACAGAGATAAAGATGATATTCAGACAGATAGAGAGAGACAGACAGACAGATAGACAGAGAGAGAGAGACATAGAGAGAGACAGACAGAGAGAGAGACAGAAAGAAAGAGTGAGAAAGACATAGAGAGAGACAGACAGAGATAAAGATGATATTCAGACAGACAGAGAGAGAGAGAGACATAGAGAGAGACAGACAGAGAGAGAGAGACAGAAAGAAAGAGAGAGAAAGACAGAGAGAGAGACAGACAGACAGAGAGAGATAGACAGAGAGAGACAGAAAGCGAGAGAGACAGACAGACAGAGAGAGATAGAGAGAGAGATAGACAGACAGAGAGAACCACAGACAGAGAGAGACATAGACAGACAGAGAGTTAGACAGACAGAGAGAGACAGACAGAGAGAGACATAGACAGACAGAGAGATAGACAGACAGAGAGAACCACAGACAGAGAGAGACATAGACAGACAGAGAGAGACAGACAGAGAGAGACATAGACAGACAGAGAGAGACAGACAGAGAGAACCACAGACAGAGAGAGACATAGACAGACAGAGAGATAGACAGACAGAGAGAGACAGACAGAGAGAGACATAGACAGACAGAGAGATAGACAGACAGAGAGAACCACAGACAGAGAGAGACATAGACAGACAGAGAGATAGACAGACAGAAAGAGAGAGAGAGAAAGAAGCTTTGAGAGAGATAGACAGAGAGAGATAGACAGAGAGAGAGACAGACAGACAGAGATAGACAGAGAGAGACAGAAAGCGAGAGAGACAGACAGACAGAGAGAGATAGAGAGAGATAGACAGACAGAGAGAACCACAGACAGAGAGAGACATAGACAGACAGAGAGATAGACAGACAGAGAGAGACAGACAGAGAGAGACATAGACAGACAGAGAGAGACAGACAGAGAGAACCACAGACAGAGAGAGACATAGACAGACAGAGAGATAGACAGACAGAGAGAGACAGACAGAGAGAGACATAGACAGACAGAGAGATAGACAGACAGAGAGAACCACAGACAGAGAGAGACATAGACAGACAGAGAGATAGACAGACAGAGAGAGAGATAACAGAGAGAGAGAGACAGACAGACAGAGAGAGAGACAGACAGAGAGAACCACAGACAGAGAGAGACATAGACAGACAGAGAGATAGACAGACAGAGAGAGACAGGCAGAGAGAGACATAGACAGACAGAGAGATAGACAGACAGAGAGAACCACAGACAGAGAGAGACATAGACAGACAGAGAGAGACAGACAGAGAGAGACATAGACAGACAGACAGACATAGACATAGACAGTCTCTCCACAGACAGAGAGAGAGAGATAGACAGAAAGAGAGAGAGATAGACAGAGAGAGAGACAGAGAGAGAGAGACAGACAGAGAGAGACATAGACAGACAGAAAGAGAGACAGACAGAGAGAGAACATTTTTGGGAACGTTTTGGGAACATTCAAATGTTGGGTTTTGCTAACGTTTCCACAACGTCGCCACAACGTTTCACTTTCGTTGTTGCAACGTTTTGCTCCAACGTTTTGGGAACATTCAAATGTCGGGTTTTACTGACGTTTCCACAACGTCGCCACAACGTTTCACTTTCGTTGTTGCAACGTTTTGCTCCAACGTTTGGGAACATTCAAATGTTGGGTTTTGCTGACGTTTCCACAACGTCGCTACAACGTCTCACTTTCGTTGTTGCAACGTTTTGCTCCAACGTTTTGTGAACATTCAAATGTCGGGTTTTACTGACGTTTCCACAACGTCGCTACAACGTCTCACTTTCGTTGTTGCAACGTTTTGCTCCAACGTTTTTGGAACATTCAAATGTCGGGTTTTACTGACGTTTCCACAACGTCGCCACAACGTTTCACTTTCGTTGTTGCAACGTTTTGCTCCAACGTTTTGGGAACATTCAAATGTTGGGTTTTGCTGACGTTTCCACAACGTCGCTACAACGTTTCACTTTCGTTGTTGCAACATTTTGCTCCAACGTTTTGGGGACACTCAAATGTTAAGTAAATCGGATAAGAATTCACGAGTTATTTAATTATTAGCGATTAATGAAGTACTTATTTAATTAATTACATTTCTTATTACATTACAGTAATTACATTACAGTAATTACCTGAGGTAATTACAGTAATTACAGTTCCGGTAATTACAGTAATTACAGTAATCATTACAGTAATTACAGTAATCTTATTACAGTAATTACATTACATTAACTCAGGCACCTTTTGAGTAAGGAAGCTGATATTTGGACATGACACTGACCAAGTGATGTGGCTGTCAAGGAAAATTTTGATTTATTGATTAATCATTTAATAAATTAACTCGTTGATTTATAAATGACTTATTTAATTAAAATTCCTCAGAGATACATCTTCGGATGAAATACTTGCAGATTGGTTATGCTATGAGCCAATTGATTAAGGAAAATATTTTGTGATGGCCATATTGGAGTTCGTGGCAACTCAGTTAGTGCCACTGCACCTTTAAAATGCATCCCTGCGTTCATTTTTCGATCGATTGAGTTGAAATTTTGAACAATCGGATCTGGACTGTCGTTGTTAACGACTCTAGCACGCACCCGTCCAATCAGGATGGAGCGGTATGGTCCCCGGATCATCACTGCCCGCAGTTTTAATTAGTTTTACTTTTTCTCTTGGTCATATAATTTTGAAGACATGCATGTCATGATATAGGAAATGTTTGTTCTGTTGAACGGAATAAATGTTGTTTATTTGTGTGGGTGTGTATTTTTGTGTATTTTGGATATATTTTCACGACTAATTCCAGTTAACATCCTGCAAAATTTGCTCGTTTTCTGGCCGAGTCGAAATTGCGTTGAGTTCCTATGGCATGCGCCATTAAAAGCGCTGTGTTGAGTTGAGTTGAGTTGTTGAGTTGTTGAGCTCCCTTTATTTCGTTTTGGTCATGCGGATGAGCAGACAAAGTGACGAATGCTGCGGCTGGAGCAGTAGAAGCGATGTTTATTTTTTTAATTGAAATGATGTAATTTAATTCAACGTGGTAGGTGGGCAACACCACAAAGCATACCTCTTTTAAGGTGTGTATAAACCCATGAACATTTCAGCAATCAATACGATGCTGAAATGGTGTAATTTAATTAAACGTGGTAGGTGGGCAACACCACAAAGCATACCTCTTTTAAGGTGTGTATAAACCCATGAACATTTCAGCAATCAATACGATGCTGAAATGGTGTAATTTAATTAAACGTGGTAGGTGGGCAACACCACAAAGCATACCTCTTTTAAGGTGTGTATAAACCCATGAACATTTCAGCAATCAATACGATGCTGAAATGGTGTAATTTAATGAGTAATTTAATGAGTAATTTAATGAGTAATTTAATGAGTAATTTAATGTGTAATTTAATTGTGTAATATGGTCGACCTTGGTTTTGTTTGGGTTTTGTTGTTTATTTTTGTGGGTGTGTATTTTTGTGTATTTTGGATATATTTTCACGACTAATTCCAGTTAACATCCTGCAAAATTTGCTCGTTTTCTGGCCGAGTCGAAATTGCGTTGAGTTCCTATGGCATGCGCCATTAAAAGCGCTGTGTAATGGTTGAGCTCCCTTTATTTCGTTTTGGTCACGCGGATGAGCAGACAAAATGACGAATGCTGCGGCTGGAGCAGTAGAAGCGATTTTAATTGTTCAATGATTATTCGATATTGTTATGACTTATTGTCAATAGGTATACTAAGTGGTCAGGAGGTAGTCTGTTGCTATGTACAGTTTTATTCTATTGTTGATTATACCACATAGCTGTGGTGATAAAGGAAATGTTCGTTTTTAAATATATGATTATGATAGGACCATGATTATAAAATCATGATGATTATTATGAATGATATCATAGGGTTCAAATGCAGAATGATTGCACGAACTTGGAAAATAACTTTCAAGCCCTATGGGATAAATTGGGTATTACAAGCGATGGAGTTTCAAAATTTAGCATGATTGAAGGAATTTTACAGTCCCATTTCAGGAGTTTTACTAAATTTATATTGCCAAGAGATTTTGGGTACTATTAAAAAAAAAAAATGATGAGATATTTTTCCCAATGAACTTTAATATCTGCCATCCATTTTGGCTGTCTCACGAATGAAGGATGAGTTGCCTTTAGTGGTTGCAAAGAAAATTTGTGGAGACCAGGCAAAATGGGTAAATATGTCAGATATGACCCTCGGACAGAACAGTGATTCATCAATTGACATGAGGTATGAACCAGAGGTGACGACCGATGAGCTTCGATCTCAGTCAATGGATGGACCTGTCCTGACATCATTGGGGAAAGGGCTTATGCAAGGAGTCATCCAAAATGATTAATTTGATTTATTGATGAAAATTGATGAATTAATTGAAATTGAATAATTGATTGAATTGTTGATTGATTGAATCTAATTGATTGAATTTAATTGAATAAATTTAACTGGATAAATTGAATTGAATAAATTGAATTGAATATATTGATCGTTTGATTGATGAAAATGCGGTCTCAAGAAAGAAGCTTTGATATCTTTGTGAGATATTATCAATGTGAAGACAACCTTGGAAAATTGAGCAAGGTGGTGAGTTTATATATAGATATATATGTGCGGTTACCATTGTGTGATTTCCCCTTCAACAGAGCGGACACCTGAGAATTCACCCATTTCATACTGACCCTTTGGCTCATCTGCAAATACTGATCTGTGAGATTGGATTGTGCAAAAGCCACAGGTGAGAGAAATTCTCTGGAAATCACCATTTGAACAGGTGGAGAGATCCTTCATAGAGGTACGAGTGAAGCTTTAGAGGAACAAGCTACAACACATCCAACGCTACTTTGATAAAAGGCAGAATGGGAAATGGAGCCTGCAAGAATACACAAGGACAACCAGAGATTCCACAAAAAGGTACTTGTACACATCATATGTACGACCGTTATGGTGCCGAAGCTATAAGGCAGGTCAAGAATTGGTATTTGTGGACAAAGGACATGCTGAGGAGTTTCCAAGAGATGGTACATTTGAGCGAAGTCGATTGAAAAGATTGGGACAAAGATTGAAAGCCAGGAAGAGACAGAATCTAACGGTAGACTGGCTTGCATTCCATCTTTGGGATGGTGAATCTAGACAACGGGAACAGCAAGAACGGATAACGGATCTAGAACTTAAAATAAAAAGGATACAGGATACAGTGGAGGAGACAAATGCACAACTGCCCTTGAAATTAGGAATAAAAGTGACAGTTGTCCCATCTGATTTCCAGTTGTCTCCCCAAAAAGGACGGTACAGAGAATTTTTTTCGTGTTTCAGGAGATAACGAGAGATTGCAGTGGCAACTCAGGGATGTAGAGATGCAACCCAGCAATACAAGTGCACAGGTGCACAGACCAGGCAACGACAGAAACCGGTGTTTCAAGTGTGGACAGATGGGACATTGGAAAAGACGATGTCCGTATACAAACAGGAAGACAAGTTCATAGGGTAAACCAAGATCAAGGGTACCAGTGCTTACTGATACCTCAGACAACGATTAGGCCTTCATTGCGGCAAATCCCAAATGACGATTGGCCTCAACAAATTAGATTACTGGACAAACATGAATAACTGTCGATGATTCTTGTGTCTGAAAAGTTTTTCGGAGCAAGAGTTATTCATTTTTTCTTTTGCTTGTAAGCAAATTGATAATTAATTGATCAAATGCTAAAATTGGATCTTCTATTTTGGGCACAGCAATTTTAAATTTACAAAGTTTGGAAGAATTGCGTTGCAAATTTTTTGAAACCAAGTGACAAGAGTCACATGATGATGAGGTGGGAATTTCGGACTATGGTTCCGCATGATTGATAGGTCAGTGGTCGACTGACATGCAAATGGGTGTGTAGTCAAATTTGGACGAATTATTGTGGGAACTGAAAGGGTAATTTCAATGTGACATCATAGGGGTTTTCTAAGAATAAACTTTTTGGTCCATTTGTGTATTAGCATTTATAAAATTGAAGGACAAATTTTATGAAATTGAAATAAAAAACTGACACCCATCCTGATCTGTAAATAATGGTTCCAACGCAAACGAATATGCATAATGCATGCGTGTGTGTGTGTTTTGTGTATCAATGTTTGTGTTTGTTGCCATTGTTTTGTGTATCAATCTTACAAGATTGTTGACACCGACAGTGGGCCTTGTCTGAAAATAGATAGTTCCATGTGGATGGGATCGAATATCGAGAGAATTCGTAAAATAAAATAGAAATATAATTTGATTATGAAAATTATCACTTTTGTCAAGGGAGATGGAGAATAAAGATTTGATTTGCTGAGTTATGAGCAGCTATTCATTAATAGTAAAAATTGGGAGTAATCTTGGGATTCCATTTTTGATAGAATTTATATGAGAATAACAGCTAATTATGGATATGAGCTTCATTAAAAAAAAAAAAAAAAATGTGGGAGTACAAAATTAGTCAAATTTGGGAGAGGTCTTACACTGACGTCCCAGAATACACAATTTACACAGGGTAAACGAATTGATTTATCATAGTGGATTGTTAACAGCAGCCTGAAAATGTCCTGAGAGTGTGCATCCATGTAATCAGAAATCCCAGATTTGTTTTTATAAACAACATTTTGGTAGAGGTCTTGTGTGGACGAGCACTTCCTTGGTAGATAAAAAACGGTACTGCATGCTGGCAGCCACTTTTGCGGCCAGTTAGGCCAAACAAATTGAGAGGAAATTGTAGTTAAATACGTAAGGTACACATGGCTATTGGGAAAAAAGGAAATTTGTTGAGATGGGAAACATTTTTCGAAGGTTTATTAAAGTGTTATAATATGACATGTGGCAAGGCAAACTATTGGATGGGAAAATTAGATCTGGTTATAGAATAAATTTATTGACCCCTTGAAGTTACAAGGGGCAAGGGAGGACGGTTTCACAGAAAATGAGGCTGCACCTAGCAGCCCAGCAGAACATTCAGTGGCAGACAAATGATAGTCGTGATTTACAGTCATTTGAATTATATTTTAACACTCCTTGCATTGATAAACATTGCATTTTCAACATGTATTCCGACTTGGGATGGTGACATTTATTTGCCTACATGACATACAATTACCTACTGATATTAATTCAGCATGAGGGATAATGTATCACAACTACACTCATGATCAGGGGATTTAGTTCGACCCCGGGAGATAGGGGGATCAGGGTAAGACAAATAATCTGATTTATGTTACATATTAAGGGATTTTCTTTATTTACCTTTTAGGAAGCTTGTTAGTTTGGTATATAATGTTGAATGTCATCGACATATAATTATGTCATAGGTATGAATTATATATACAAGGAGTAGCAGACTTGTTTGTGGGTTTAGTAGTTATATTGGCAATTGTTTTAGTGGTGGCTTGCTTGAAAGCCTTAGTGACGGTGTGTTTGAATAAGGTAACCAACAACACGATGATAACGCATGAAGTGACAAATGAGGAAAGAAATGTGGAACCACAAGAGGAAGACTTTTATGGCGACATAAATACTGAGATTAAAAGATTAAATCAAGTGATGTTGCAAATGAATACAGTAGAATTAAGATAATGACATAACGACAATGTTATGACTTATGAGTTGTGTCAATTACAAGATCAGTGAACTCATATCACCACGAGTGACACACTGTTAGCAAAAAAAAAAAAAAAAAAAAAAGAAGGAAAAGGAAAAGTGGGGAGGAATTATGGTAATAATACATTATGCTTAATTTGTTGGTTTGGGAAAATTTTTGGTGGGAATTAGATATTCCTGTTTGTGATTGTAATCATATACAATTTATTTTCTTAAAGAGTAGTGCTAAAATACCTGCACGAGTTAATTTTGAACTATAGTAACCTGAAAGCAATTGTGGATGCTATTCTTAGTTTAGTAGTAAATACATACCTGATTGAATATTATTTGTGTGACGCATATAAATGAATATAACTTTTTGAATGCTGTAAGGGAAAACAACAAATTGTTGAATGTGAAACTGTCGGAAGATATACATGATTATGCTGATTTCATGGTAAGATGTACCCTATCTGATTCAGTGTGTGTGGAAAGCAGATTCAGATGTGACTGAGCATAAGGATAAGACGAGATCACGTTTGAAGGGGGTGCTAACGGAATTGGGAAGAAGTTCGAGAAAGAAAATTTGTGGCTAAAAAATGAAGTTAATCGTGGCATACACCCTCTTTCTCAAAGAATGATGAAGACATTCTCCCGTGTAACTTGGAGATGGATGCTTACCTTCACCAAGGAAATTTATGTGACCATTTGCCTGGATCACACTGCAACATATGAAAGAAAGGCGATCACTTACTCTTGTTCGAAGGCTTCGAACATTCATCACATCAGAAGTTGCAGGACAACGACATTTTACCTGCAACCTCTGTGAAATGCGGGGACATACGTTATTACTTCACCAACGTCCGGGGAACCAGCATGGAGCTGCAAAAAAACGGCTGTGCCCTTGTCACAACAGCTGTGCACGATTCTGCTGGTTGCTCCTGGTATGGACCATGAATGACCTGAACACCATGGTCCCAACATCATTGTGGATGCATCCGGCATCCCTGTTCCACATCTTGCTGGCCAATCAACATTACACCAACACTTGCTGCCCACTCATAATGAGGGAGGAGGCAAGTCGACTACAACTGGGCGAAGGCCTTGTTCAAGGAATCATTATGGTTCACAGCAAGAGTGGCAAGAATGCTACATGGAGAGCAGGGTCAGTCTATGACTCCGCACCGTTACCACAACAGTGAAATCCTACACGAAGTAGTGCAGGTGTTTATAAAGACAGAAGAAAATGTTTCATACCTGAATTCAAACACAAGTGATCAGCCCTTCCTTTCAAACAAAGAATCAACATTTGTTTGGAGGGAAACGTTTTTGCCAGATGTTGCAGATGCTTTAAAAACTTGAAAATGGTGAAGCAAAATTGTTGTATCTTGGTGATGGTGAAGTGTTGTTTTACAAAGATATTTGTGATGCAAATGAAATAGATTGAATTAACAATATGGAAGGAGTCAATGACCAACGAAATGTTTTGTGATCAGATTCTTGCAGGATGACGGTGTATGCCTAAGGAAATTGTATTGATGTTTACTTGTAGTGATTGATTGAGTACTTGTATTGATGTTTACTTGTAGTGATTGATTGAGTACTTGTATTGATGTTTACTTGTAGTGATTGATTGTTTACTTATATTGATGTTTAGATTAATGGTTAATATAAACAAAAACAAAAAGATGAGGGAATTGTGGAAGTGTAACTCAGTGTAACTCATTGGTTGGAACTGGTAACGAACCAAGGTACGAGCAGGTGGTCGTAAGAATGTCAGGAATGCATCTCGCCCTGTCGAAGCTGGGAGTCCTGTTGTGTAGCTTTAGCACGGCCCCGGGCTAACACACATTCCCAAGCCTTCACTATTGACTTGGGACATCGGGATGCAAAGAGGGTGAAGGAACTCCCCAGCAGGGGGGGCGAGCATGCATGACCTCGGGGCATTTGCGGAGAAGGGATTAGCGCGACAAGGCCCATATAAACCAGAGCAAACTATGAGTCAGGATCACTTGCCATCAGAAGCCCTGCCCGATGGAATGAACGAGTACGGCGCTACGGAGAAACATCGGTTGAGAAAGAGGGACTATGCAGATAGAGTTATCTGGTCCATTGAGTTAATGGTAGTTATTAGTATTTGAATGAAGTGAACAACTAGTTAATAAAGTCTGGATCTTTTGTAAACCTGTGTCCGACCATTGGCGTCTTGAGTCCCTACACACCTCCACGACATAGGCATCAGCGAAGAGGTTCAACTTGAGGAGCACCTTGTAGCAGCAGAGAGGACAGGCTTTACATGACTTACATGTACTTGACAAAGTCTTCCTGTCCTGTTCAGACTCACTGTCCTGCACTGTATAAGCATCTGCTACTGATTGTTTCAGTGTTGACCATTGTTCTCCAAGGCTTCGCTGTTCTTTTTGTAGTTGTTCTGCAGTGACATCATCAAATCTCAGCAAATGTTTATGCAGCTCTTCCATAGCTCCCAATTGTACTTGATCAAAGTTCCTTGGCTGAAGAAGTGAGAGATCAGCACACAATGTTGATGTTGCTGATCTGTCAAACCGCTGCTCAATGCTGCTCACAATAGTGTCCACTCTTTGGTTGTACACTTCAATGCGATACTTCTTTACTGGGTCAGAAGCTGATGTAGCCTCATCTATGGACAGTTCGCCATCAATACGTTTGTGCTGTCTTTGCCGTTTTATAGGAAGGGACTCTTCCATAACAAGATTTACATCCATTTCATCCAGCTGGTCATTAACCCATTGAACAAACTTTGCAGCTGCATCATGACAAGCTTGGAAGTCATCCCGTAGCATCTGCATATTCTCTCGCAATTCATCCACCATCTGGTGCACAGTCAGCAGATCCAATTGCACAGTTTGTAGATACTTGGAGAGCGCTGTAGTGCGGGAGAATATTTGCAGATATACTTGTGCAGTCAGAATTGTTTCAAACTTCAGGAGACTGTCAATGTATCCCTTCACCTTGGCCTTAGCAGCTGCTTGGATCTGGTCAGCAACTAGTATGGCATTAAGAGTGGTGATAACTTCCATGAAAAGCGCTCCAGTTGGGTTGTTGAATGAACCAAAAACCTTCTTCAAGGCGGCGTCCCATGACCACCATCTCGTTTCTCCGATAGTTCCCATTCGTTTCACAGTAGTGGAGTGTCGACTCCAGATGTTCATTCGCTGATAAGATTCCCGAAAGAATACTGCAATGTCATTCAGTAGTGAGAAAAGTGATGCGCTAGTCACCACAACACTTGTAGCTTCGGTCACAACGAGATTTAATACATGTGCGTGGCACCAAACATGGATCTGCATTGGAGCTTCCTTTGATAGCAGAGTACTGAAGCCTTTGTACCACCCCTGCATGTTTGCTGCACCATCAGTTGAGTTTCCAACACAGCAGAGTACTGAAGCCTTTGTAGCACCCCTGCATGTTTGCTGCACCATCAGTTGAGTTTCCAACACAGCAGAGTACTGAAGCCTTTGTAGCGCCCCTGCATGTTTGCTGCACCATCAGTTGTTTCCAACACAGTTCTTGAGGTCAAGATTCAGTCCTAATAAGACTTCAGAAACAAGTTGCACAAAAGCTTCGCCAGTAGATTCCTCACATTTCACCACACTCACTAATCTTTCTTGGATAGTGCCAGTGCTATCAACATATCTAAGAACAACAGAGCACTGGTCTTGTGTTGAGATGTCTTGAGTGGTATCAATTTCCACAGCAAACATGTCTGTTACTTCTTCAAAAATCCACTGACGTATCTTATCCCGGATAACTGTGATAACAGAATTAACTGTAGTTTTAGACAGCAAAGTTACCAAGGAGCCTCGACTTCGTGAACTCTTTGCCTTCTCATGTTGCTTCTTGCTGTTTTGGACAACGTGAGAGAGATGATCGGCTGTGCAGGAATCATACTTCCGAAGTAGTTTTACAACTTCCAGAAATGTACCATTGTCGATCTCCTCATTGTCAAGTGTGTATGCTGCTTCTTCATTACTTCCTCTGTAGCTCAGTCCCCTCTTACCAATGAGTTTGACCACATCCACAACTCTTTCCATCACTTGTCGTGTCTTTCTAACCTCATCATGATGGCTACGTGTGAGCAGGTGAGAAACGCTGGACTGTTGTCGATCGACCAGGTATGCTGTAGAGCATCTCAAATGAAAAGAAGAGCGTTCATGTTCTTCAACACGTGTATGTACATGTCGCCAGTCAGTCATTCCTTTGATGAACGTGGACCAGTCTGAGGTGCTGGAAAACGCCAAGTACACTGAACAGTGAAGAGAATGATTGTCCTTGTTGTATGACAACCACCATCTGTTTGTACCATCTTTTCACATGAAACACCTCTTGACCACTCGGTTGTCAGTTTTTTGATTAGGGTGGTGATTCCAAAACAGCAAACAATCTTCATCTCTACATGGTTTCCTAAAGTAATTAATCGAGGGGTATCCCTCCTCTGCAAGTGTAGCAGCTGCAGCTCAGGTACATCTCTCTCAGCTGACCACACCTGTTTGTGTTAACCAATTTGTACCAATTCTGCCGATTCAGCTGCCAATTAGTCATCTACAGATTCAGCTGCCAGTTGATCATCTACCAATTCAGCTGCTGATGGTCCAGCTACCGATTCAGTATCCTTATCCCTGTGTTCACCGACTTCACCAGGCCCAGTATTAGTACTCTAGAACAGATCCAAAAAGTTTCTGCACTTTGAAGCACTATCTGACAGTTTCTTTTTCTTTCGATCACACTCCTTCTCAGCACCTCCTTTTCTCCTCTTCTGGTTTGCTTTATCCATTGTTGGTAACAGATGCAGATCCTGAAAAAAAATTTAAAAAATTAGCATCGTAAGTCAGTTCGCGACATTGTTATCAATACTAGATCAGTAGTCAGTAGACCTATCTAAACTTACTTGGTCTATCGGCTCAAAATCCTTTTTGCTGTTGATTTGGTAGTTTTGACAATGAAGGAAACATGTATCGGGAGTACATACGACATAGCGATTGTGAATGTAACAGCTCTGAGGCGTCTTTCGCTTCGCATCGCAGTGACAGTGAGCACCAACATGGCGGCTGTAAGACTAAAATCTGGCTTAAAACCCCCTCACCTCACCACCCAAAGCCTTCAACCAGACATATTAACACGCTCCTCCCCCTTCATTCCTGTTCTTCAAAGCAAAGCGGTAAAAATTGTTGTGTCGCCATTATATATGCACGGTACCCGCCCAAAGGGCGGGGCTTCAATTAGGAGGCGCGATTTATATAAACATCCGTTAAATCATATCACACACAAATCATCAAAATCTAAACAGTATTTTTAGAATTTCAATAAAAAAACCACATCACTGTTCATATCGGTAAATATTATTCCATCGTGTTTCAAATCGTGATTAGTGATATCAACTGTACGCTTTTCTTTAGGAAAAGAATTGAATGATTTTGTACGGTACCTCTTCTTCAGCTTAGAACTTCAGGGTACACGACATTGCTGATAAAAGTTCCTTTTCTCTCTTTGAAATTCTTGGCAAACATTTTTATATTGTCACTGCTGCCAACGCGACGCCATGGCATTATTCATAACATTCATTCATTCATCTAATGACCATTAAACATTATTCTTACGCTCATTAAACGTTCATTAAACGATTACGAAAATAAAAACGAAAAACATTACGAAATTACGTTCACACCGTCACATCAAACACTACCGTGAACACAAAAGTCACAAACATCGTCACAAACGTTACGTAATTCAAACCGTGAAAACATCGAATATTGGAGAGCCCATTGCCGTTTTCCGTTACGATTTTTTTTTCAGCAGTTTTTTTATCCAGCCCAGCGGCCCATTTTTTACCCAGCGGTCCCAGCCCACCGGGCATTGCCCAAATGCCCTATGGCCAGTCCGCCCATGCTCTCAAGTCATCATGAGTCATCTGCTAGAAACTCTTTATCATTCTCTGTGAGACATCATGTCCAGTGATCACCTTCTCGGTGGTATACTCTCGATTCTTGGGAGTGACTTTTGACAAATTCCCCAAGTCGTTCATCGACGACATCGACCGATCACTCATGCTTGGATAACCAGATCTCCTCCATGGAGGCAAAGTAGGATTCTTAATCTTCGTATGGACACACACGTTCTCAACAGAACCAATGGTGTTGATGACAAGGCCTGTCTGAGGTTAGAACAATATGTAAATTGTCTTCTAGAGTGAGGAGAGGTTCTGCCACGTCAGCCATGTATCGATTCTGAAGACGCACTTATCGACTCATGGTCTGTGCTCTTCTCACCACAAAAAACGGTATTGTGGATCATCTGAATGATACGATCATGGAGCACGTGGCTGCACTTGAGTCTTTTGTTATAAGTACAGATTCTGTACATGAGGTTTTGTGTCTTCCCGAGTTCTACAATTCAAATAAATGCGTCAGGCCTACCACAACACAATATATCTTTGAAAGTAAATGTGAAAATATTGATCCTCAGGTTGGTCATGATAATGGCACCAGATACATTTTGGATTCCATGTCACATCACATTCTTCAGGCTCAGGGAGCACTGGGTCTCAGATGCTCCTCTACATGATTCTTCTCTCCCCCTCTGACACGGATCTGCCTTTCTGACTGCAGTGTTGTCAGTTCCTGATTACACTTGCATTTTATATGATTACACCTGTATTTTATTTGATCACTAGCACAAGTACTCGGCGTTGCCGGGTAACAATGAATCGCTTCCTGATAGGAATATGATATACGCAATCTGGGTCCATCATCTAGAGGGAATTTTAAAAATAGATCACAGGTACAGTGGACTCTGATGCAATGGAGTAACACCCTATCCCATGGAAGTTACACTCACAAACTGCTTACGAAGTACCAGGCTATGCTTCCGCAATTTAATAAACCATTCGACCACAGTACTGAAACTGCTCTCCTCAAAATCACCAACGACCTTCTCCTCTCCTCTGACGCTGGCAACCTCAACATTCTCGTCCTCCTCGACCTCAGCGCTGCCTTTGACACCATCGATCACACTATCCTCCTCACCCGACTTGAATCCACCTTTAACGTTACCGGCACTGCCCTCTCTTGGATTAAATCATACCTCTCTGACAGATGCCAGTTCATCTCCATCAATAACTGCAAATCCCCCACTGCTCCCCTCCCCCAAGGTGTCCCCCAAGGTTCAGTTCTTGGCCCCCTCCTCTTCATCCTTTACCTGTCCCCCCTCGGTCACTTAATCCGTCGTCATGGTCTCCAATTCCACTGCTTCGCCGATGACATCCAGCTTTTCATCTCCACCAAGTCCGTCTCCACCGCCACCCACTCTATCCTGACAAACTGCATCACTGAAATAAAATCCTGGCTTCAAATCAACTTCCTCAAGCTTAACTGTGATAAATCTGAAATAATCATTGGCCCAAAAACGCTCACAAAATCCACCCATAACTTTGCCCTCAACATCGACGGTATCCCAGTATCCACGTCTCCTCACATCCGGAATCTTGGCGTCTTCTTTGACCAAACCCTTTCCTTCGACAAATACACTAAACAGATCACAAAGTCAGCCTTCTTTCACCTGAAAAACATTGCCCGTCTCCGCTCATCCCTCTCCTCCACGGCTGCAGAAACCCTCATCCACGCCTTCATCACCTCCCGTCTGGACTACTGCAATAGCCTCCTCTATGGTTCACCCTCAAAAATCACCAATAAACTCCAATACATTCAGAACTCCGCTGCCCGTCTACTCACCCATTCCCGGACCCGTGACCACATCACCCCCGTCCTTTACAAGCTTCACTGGCTCCCCATCCCCCAGAGAATCCAGTACAAAATCCTCCTCTTGACATACAAAGCCCTCCATAACCTGGCCCCATCCTACCTGGCTGACCTCCTCTCCAGACACACTCCCATCCGCAACCTCCGCTCTGCTGGTACCAACCTCCTGACCCCCTCCATCCGGACCAAATTCAGATCCTGGGGGGACAGGGCCTTCTCCATCGCTGCTCCCACCCTCTGGAATTCACTACCTCACACCATCAGAGACTCCTCCTCACTCACCACATTCAAAACATCACTAAAGACCCACCTGTTCAACACTGCATTCAACATTCAACCCACAGCATTTAACCCCTGACTATCTCTTCTCCTTCTCCCTCCTTTTGCTTTAAATATTTCCCTATTGATTCTTGTCTTTTTGCAATTGTTGTTTTCATGTATTGTTATGCATTATGTTTGCCACTCTGTCAAAGCGCCTTTGGGCTTCTGGAAAAGCGCTATACAAAATAAATGAATTATTATTATTATTATTATTATTCATGCAAGACAGTGGTTCCCAACCTTTTCTATGCCCCACACCCCTAGGAAATATTTGATTAATGTTCGTACCCCCTACAAAAGTAATATCACATTTGAAGATGAAGAAGTCAAATTTTTGAACCACAAATTGAACCACATACAATACTGTGGGTGAACAAATTGAACTAAAAAATAAGATTTTAACTCAGTGCATGAAATGCAAATATAAATTGAGCAATTACATTCTAATTTAGTCAGAAAAAAATGAAACAGTAAAATCAATCCCAATTATGAACATAAAATTCAATGACTTCTTTGTTCCTGCTTCTCTTTCATTATTTTGTCAAAACGTGGAACTTTCTTGCTAACTGCGATCCGCAGGTCTGCCTGTGGTTTCAGGCGATTCCTAGATTTTGTCTTGATTGACAAAAGAGAACTGAATCCAGATTCACACAAGTATGTCGTTGCAAATGGAATGAGGACACAGAGTGCTTTTCCACCAAGTCTTGGGAACATATCCAGTGCTGCACACCAAAACTCCGACAAAGCCTTGCTTTCAAATTGCATTTCAAGAGCTCGATTTGTCCGCTAATCAATAAGATCTTCCTTCAGTTCTTCATCATTTGACATTTTCTCCATATTGTAGGAATACTAGGGCATGCCCGTACTATATCTATATCTAAAATTATATCCCCCCCCTCTATTTACATGAAATGGTTTGGTCCAAAGCGAACGGCTTGCGAGTACGGTGACAATCCCCCCCCTCTATTTACATGCAATGGTTTGGTCCAAAGCGAACGGCTTCCGGAGTTTGGTAAAGAAATCGCCATCGCGTGCACAAACGCGCAGGAAAGCGAATGAATCGCAAATTCGGTTTTATTAGTTGTAAAACATAGTTTAACGCCAACATAGTTTGCAAACGTGAAATAAATGAATACGCTCTCAAATGTGCCATCCGAGGCAGAGTGTGCCCGCCACGTTCGGCACACGCGATCGTTCGCTGCTCTCTGATTGGTTGAATCGTTTTTTGGACATAGCTCGGTAAGTAATTGTCCGATTAATATGAAACCTTGAAAAGGCACATCCTCGGGTCCCCAGCAATATACCTGGCAAGTTAAAAGTATATCGGACCCGTGGTTGTCGAGAAACAGCGGTCACAGACAAACAAACGTACAGACGTACAGACGTACAGACAGAGATTACTGGAATTATAGATAGATGGATTCATGATCCATTCTTCTGAAATCTTCAGGTCTCCAGCAGCAAAATATCCATCAAACGATTCTGACAGCATTTCCAAATGAGCCACAATTTCTTCACGCACAGTAGGAGTTATGGATCCAGCATCATCAACCATCTCTTCAAGTGAAGGAAAATTTGAGAGATTGCCTCTTTCCATCCTTTGACGCCAAAGACGTAACTTTTTTTCGAAGGCATTCAACGTTTCACAAGCCTTCAATATGTTTATCCCTTTTCCTTGAAGAGAAACACTCAGGTCATGCATACGAGTGAAAATGTCAGCTAAGTAAGCCAGTATTTGGGCGAATTGCTGTGATTCCAATGCCCCAACCAGATCACATTCACGCTCTTCCAGAAAAACTTTGATTTCTTCCCGCAGTTCAAAGAGGCAGGTTAAAGCTTGTCCTCGTGACAACCAACGGACTTCTGTGTGGAAAAGCAAAACTGAATGCTCACTTCCCAGATCTTCACGAAATGATTTGAAGATGCGATGGTTCAAAGCTCGCCCCCTGATCCAGTTCATGATCTTCACACAAGTATCAAGGACTTTCTTCAAATTTGGAGGCAATGTTTTTGATGCCAAAGCATGCCGATGAAGAAAACAATGGGTAACTTGCAAGTCTGGAATCTCCTTTTTCATCAATGCAGAAAAGCCAGATTTATTTCCAAGCATTGCAGGTGCCCCGTCAGTGCACACAGAACCAATGACTTTGATATCTAAATCATGTTTGGCAAAGACGTCTTTCACCAGCTGCATCACATCCTTTGCAGTTATGCTTGTTTTCAAATCTTCACAAAACAGGAAATCTTCCTTCACAGCACCATCATTGACATACCTCACTAATGTGATGAGTTGACAACAACTGGAGACATCAGTTGACTCATCCAACTGTATAGAGATTTTAAGAGGACTAGCTCTGAGATGACTTGGTCCAAAATATCTTCACTCAAATCACTGATTCGGTTGTGAATGACATTATTTGATAGGGGCAGCTGTTCAATTTTTTTTCTTGCTTCTTTGCCCAGGATAGTTGTTGCCATTTCCAGTGCACATGGCTTGATGAGATCTTCTGCAATTGTATGGGGCTTCTTGGATTTGGCCACTGCATATGCCACTTGGTATTGAGCAAGAAGTAGTGGTTTTTCAACAGAAACGAAACCCAAATTTGGAAGAGTTCCGACAGAATCAAAACGAGCTCTTTTGATTTTTCAATGACCCAACATCATGTCCTTCAACATCAGCTCCGCCATGCTTGTTCTTGAAGTGCTCTTGAAGCTTGGATGGTTTCAGATTTGAGTTGGAAAACACAATGCTACAAAGAGTGCACTGGGGTTTTTGCAAGCCATAATTTCCCGTTATGCAAGTGAAAGCAAAGCGCACATAGTCATCATTCCATTTCCTTCTTTTTGACATGATGAAGGGTTAAACTGCAAAACAGAAAGAGAAAAATATGAGCTAATATGAGAAAAAATATATAAATATTTAAAAAGTATACAATGGTGTATACAGGTTACAACAAGTTGCTACACGATAAGAGTTTGTGCTGAAAAAAGACCAAAAAATGAATAAAGTATACGGAGTGGAACATTTTTGACTTTTGGTTTGAGACGTTGATTGCAGTGGCATGCGGTGATTTTTCGTCATGGGGAAGCAATTTAAACTACACATAAAAAATTATATAAATACACCAGACGACCCGTGAACCCGTTGGGTTCCCATTGTGATAGCGGTTGATGAAAAAAAAATACACACAATTTAAATATTATTGAGTGGTCAAACTTTAATTTGAAGAAAATTTGAGCATTTACCTCATGAGTCACCGTTCAAAGAAGGACGCGTTTAATGACATTTTTGACACAAACACCGGCACCAATCTCGTATACGATATAGCGAGATGCGTATATCTATCACTGGCACCGATCTTAGTATAGCGAGATGCGTTTTACATGACAAAGTTAAATAAATAAAAAACCAACACCAGAACGAGAATGCCAGCCTCGCTTAAATAAATGCATATATACACTCAGTTATAAAATTGCAAGATATGGTAAATTTTGTTAGATTTCACTCCATATTTGGACATTTCATCTACAGCATCCAATCCTCATATCCGAATCCAGATTTTCATTATATGCTTCAATTATGCAGTGATAATCGATCGTGTTTCCAAGGCAAGGCACGTTTGAGTAGGCCGAAACAAAATGGCAGCTTAAGAATCCAGCAAGGTTCCTCTTTACTCTTGCCTCCCGCTCCCTTTATTGTATGTTTTGTGTGTCCGTTTGTTGTTGTTTTTTTATTGATGTTAGCTCTACACGAGCCTCGATCTTGTATACAAAAAAAAAAGGTGCAGTGGGCTCACCAAGATAGCTGGCTGCCATATTGGTAAACCACCACATCGGGTTTATTTCTTAGGAGCACCTCTTTAATCATTTTCCAAAAGGATGTTTTAACACACCCAAACACCCAGTTTTCATCCTTGTAATCTGTTGGAGGTCCAGGTGTATGCATGCAAAGTTTAGGGCCGCTAGGTTTCATGGTTTTGGAGTTATGGAGGAGACAGACAGAAGGACGGATGGATGGACACTGCTTTTTATTATAATAAATTAACAAGAGTCAGGGACAAACCTTCACTGCTGTGGTCTTTTGATTCCCAGCAGTGTCTTCACACCTCGACAGCTACAGTCACGTGAAAAAGTAAGTACACCCCATGTAAAGTTTTGACCTTTTTTTTTTTTTTTTTTGTATACAAGATCGAGGCTCGTGAAAGAGCGAACATTAATCACACAGAAAGACAAACAGACACATAAAACAAATAACATCGGGAGCGGTAGACAAGATGGGGAGAGAGGGGGAAGGACACAAACACAACATTTGAGAGCAGGGACCGAGAGACATGGAGACATCGAGAGATCTGTGGGAGGGAGAGGGCTTTGGGGGGGAGGCATGTGAAGGGGGGGGGGGGGGGTGGGAGAGGTATAAACATATGGACACTGCCAGGATTTCCAGGAAAGAAGTTGGAATTTCAAACAAGGTGGATCTGGGGTGAATTAGTGGGGGTAGAAAAGATCAAGGTTATGGATGGGGGAAGATAAGAGATGGTGGTGAACAGCTGTTTTAAAGACCTGGAGGGAGGAGAGGGATTGAAGGGAGTGTGGGAGTTTGTTCCACAGGTGGGAGAAAAGAGGAATGAAAGAGTGAAGGTGAGCAGAGAGCCGAGATTTCGGCAGTTTAACCATCAGAGGGTTGCTGGCAGATCTTGTGCGACCTGTAGGAATATTTGGGGGACAGAGCACAGAGAGAGCTGGGGGAGCAAGGCCGGAGAGGAGTCGGTAGAAGACAGAAAGACCACCTACCTGCCTGCGGTGAGTGAGTGAAAGGCCCTCAGAGATAGCTTCATCGCGGGAGATTCCAATGATTTTGAAAGCTTTGGATTCAACAGCGTGAAGCCGAGCCAGGTGTGAGGCAGGAGCACCAGCCCATAGGGGAGAACAGTATTCCATTGAGCTGCGGATGAAAGCCTTGTATGTGGTGAGGAGCTCAGGTGTGCCGAGGAAGGACTTCGCACGACGGAGGATGCCCAGACGGCGACTGGCTTTGGAGGCCAGCTTGGAAATGTGGTTTTCCCAAGAAAGATCATGGCAGATAGTGAGACCCAAAAGCTTGAGCGACAGAACTTCTTGGAGAGGATTGTTGAGAAAGTAGATGGGAGGGTTGTCCAGTCGATCTTTTCGGAGAGACATAGACATAGTTTCGGAGAGACCTTTTCAACATATTTCAACATACAGCTATTTGATCTTCATTTCAACAATATTGATAGATAAAGGTGATATAATATAACAAATATTTCATGAAACATTTACATTTTGTAGTCCATTGTATAATTTAAATAAACATAAATGCAAATTTCGCATGCGGAAAAAGTAAGTACATGGGAGACAACATTATGTTGGATTGCCTTGGAAGAAACTGAATTTATGGAAGAAACTGAATTTATACCTCGTGAAAAATGTTTTATTATAATTTTTATGTTTTTAATGTTATTTAATAATTTTGATTTTATTACTGTATTTATACCACATGATACCTTGGAAGAAACTGAATTTATGGAAGAAACTGAATTTATACCTCGTGAAAAATGTTTTATTATAATTTTTATGTTTTTAATGTTATTTAATAATTTTGATTTTATTCGCTTTGTCCAGAATTATTTAATTCTTAATTACAAAAACAGAATAAAGGAAAAAAAGATGGGAAGGTGCACCCCCACCCTTGATCCCCCCTCATCCCACCCCTCCCCTCCCCTTGTGTGTGTGGGGATGGTGGGGGTGGGATGAGGGGGGATCAAGGGTGGGGGTGCACAGGGGTGGGGGATGGTGGGTGTGGTCTGTGTGGGTGTGGTCTGTGTGGGTGTGGTCTGTGTGGGTGTGGTCTGTGTGGGTGGGGTCTGTGTGGGCGGGGTCTGTGTGGGTGTGGTCTGTGTGGGTGTGGTCTGTGTGGGCGGGGTCTGTGTGGGTGTGGTCTGTGTGGGCGGGGTCTGTGCGGGCGGGGTTTGTGGGTGGGGTCTGTGTGGGTGTGGCTTATGATTTATTTATTTTTTGATTTTTTTATTACTACTAATTAAATTAGCTAATCTGGGTGGATGAAAGTATAGATGATTGTTGTTTAATGAATTATCAGTTTTGTTTTTTGTAATTCTTGTGAGTAAAATGAACCCAAGATTTCTTCCCAATTCATATCATATAATTTGTAAGTCCAAGGCATAGTATCCATTACATCAACGATTTTGAATAATTAATTAGTCCATCTCTTTGTATAACCTTTCTCAAAATGACTTTTCCATCTGTATATTCTTACAATATCACCAAATTTGAACTTGGGCTTTCTCAAATTAATCTCCTTTTCATATTCTAATATTAAAACGCTCAATAACAACTGCTTTTCCTTCATTAAAGGTGCTGTATAATTTAATACCCTCCCCCTTAAGAAATTTCAGAAATATTTTGTTATAGAACTCTGTTCCCTCATCGGTCCACAGTTTCTTTGGTTTTCTTTTACTTTTATTAAATATCTGTTGGAAGGCTAACATCAGAGTATAACCTCTCTTGTTTTTCAAAGGAACAACCCAAGCAAATCTACTCCTCAAATCAATAACGGTTAAAGCATACTTGTATCCCTTATCATTTTTTAGTTCGATTAAATCAGCGGACCATATGTGGTCGGTGTATTTAGAATAAACTTTCCTTCTTTTAAACTTTGTGATTATAGGTTTATGTAATTCATCAGCCAAAAGCTCCTCAGTCTTGATGACATCATTAGAGCCCAATAGTTTTTTGAGGGTGAATAACCAAGGCCAAGTTTCAATTTAGCATTTATCAAATTTCTCACAATAAACCTATCAACCTTCTCTCTCAACATTGGATTTTGTATCAAAGACAAATTATACAACATTTCTCTGTCGGCTTTATGTTTTTCAGTCAACGTAGTGGTTTTCCCATAAGCAATATCATGCTTCATACACACTTCGTCAACCCTATTTGTAGGTTTAGACCAAGGTTTAGGATTGTCAGCCTCATCTAATCTTTTATCCAGGTTTGTTCCAGGACCACAGAAAGAATATCCAGGTAGATGTAGTTCCCCTGGAATTCCAGTTGTTGTAAATTTACTTCCTGACAAAAACTTTTGTATGTCTCCTCCACTTTTAGGAGAGATGAATTGGCACTTTTTAGAGCCACACACTTGACATATTCCTTTTTGATAAACTTTATTATTTTTAGCTTTAACAAAGGAGATATTTTTAGATTTAGTTTTCTTTTTACATTTGAGACAATAACTCATATTTATTTATGAGAAAAAGTCCTACATAGTGCCAAAGCCTTTTGGGTTTTCAACATATACATTTCTATCTTGATTTTTAAAACATAAAGAATCCTTAGGAATGCCTTCACTCTCTCCTCCATTTATTTACAAATAAAACTAACTAAAGTCAATAACACCAACATCATCAACTATATGTTGTATATCTGCTCTCTGAATTTATTATAGCAAATTTAAAAACCAATATCTTCATAAGAGCCATTAGTTCTTTATTTTCCTCTTCGGTGCGTTGAGATTGATTTATTTTCCGTAATAACTTCAATCTTTCATTAATCTCAGGAATGGTCATATTTTTATATTTTTCCCCCCTCTCTCTTTCCTCCCTCTCCTCCTCCTCCTTTTTCTCCCTTTCCTCCCTCTCCTCCTTCTCCTTTTTCTCCCTTTCATCCTTCTCCTCCTTCTCCTTTTTCTCCCTCTCCTCCTTCTCCCTTTCCTCCTTCTCCTCCTTCTCTCTTTCCTCCTTCTCTTCTTCAACTCCTTCCTCCTTCTCTTCTTCAACTCCTTCCTCATCCCTTGCTACCCTTGAGCTTGAGCCCAAAAGAATATTATACATATACTCATCTGGATTTTGAGATATTCTTGTATCTATAATTATTTTTCTCATAATAGGATACCAATAAGATTTGTTGACGATTTCTAAAAGAGTTTTATATTTCATAACTTTGAGAAGTTCATTTTTATTTAATATTTTAAACAAGTCTCTATTTGTGGGTTTAGCAATATCAGTATAAGGCCAGTTTTTAATGACAAAATTTCCATGTATATGCTCCAAATCATAAGGTATGTAATACCGAGCACCCTTTTCTTGTAGGTATCCCTGAATACAAAAATTATAATTCTCTTGTAGTCTTTTTCCTGCCATTTATGTATCAGAAATATATGTGAGATTAATATTATGACAGGTAATACCACGCCATCTTCCCACTACAAATCGGTTTGTATTCCTCGGCTTTCTATCCTTATCTCATTACCTTCCTTCTTTGTCATGTTAACCATCGCTATACTATCATATATTTTTCTTTTCTTAAAATCATGTATTTGTTGTTTACTAATTGTACTTCCACATAAATCCTTATCCTCACCAAGCGGATAATATTCTTCTTTACGAGACTGATTCAAATCATGTAGGTCTTCTAAGTTTATTGAAAAATACCAATTATACCCTAAATCAGGCATATCATACCCCCATTTATTGATTCGCATATTAACTATATGTCCTTCTTTATAAAATTCAATTGTAAGCCGATAGTTAAATTGAATGAGGAAAGGTGTATGGTCAGTATAACCGGGTGTTGTGGTTGTAAATTTTACTTGTTTAACAAAACGTGCTGTTTTCTTTAAAAATATACATTGTGATAAATCACTAAATCTAATTAAGTCATTCGCATTTGTCGGGTTTGGATAATTGATTAATTTATAAGTATTCTTCAAATTAATATTGTTACTTATACTATATTTTTGTCGTTCAGCCTGTGCCTTTGTATAATAATTTGATAAATCAATATCCTGAGAGGATTTTCCAAAGATAGAACCATCTTTTCCAACATGTCATTTATATTAGATTTAAAATGATATCATAAAAATTTTCATTATTGTTGAGTTGAAATAATACATATAAACATAATTGACCACAACATTTAGAATTAATTTCTTGAACTTGAAATGTTTGATGAACACCATTCTGTAAGAATTGTATTACTTCAACAGGTGGTGGCATACCATAACTATCAAAATAATATTTATCCTGACTATTATGAATACAAACCCAATGAGAACCATTCTGTGTGTCTAAATTCATTATAATATTCATTGTATTCTTGGACAACTTTTTTTAATTAATCTCTCATACAAATAACCACATTATCAATTTTTAGTTTTTTACAATATTTAGTAAGTTCTATATTTGATGTTGAATTCTTTCCAAATTGTTTAAACCATTTATCCATTTATTTATGAGAAAGATATAACCCATTACCCCTTTTAGTTAGTTTAACACCCGCTTGAGCGATAGAGGAAAGCATATCTCCAACTAACAATCTAGCTTTATCAGGTAGACTTTCAAGTTTTTGAGCAAAATCCACAATTACACCACTTCCACTAATTTGTTTCTCCAACTCCTTGTTATGTCTTTCCAATTCTTTTTGAGCTTTTAGTTGTGCCTTCCTTTCGTTTGCAGTTTTTACTGCTGCTGAAATACCACCAGTCAATGCTCCCGCCGCACTTAAACCAGCAAATAAAGGAATTAGAAACGGGAGAAATCCTCCCTCTTGTATTGAATATTTCTTTAACATAGGTTTTGTCATTTTAATTGTAAGTGAACCAGCATCATTTAGTGTTTTTACCTGCTCTCTTGTGAGTAAAACATCAATTCTTACTGCTCCTTTTCTTTGAATTGTATTAACGTTAATAATACAAGGCTTTTGATTTTGAATACAAGATGTTAATTTATTAAGATTGATTTGATTAACATATACCAGTTCTTTCCTACTCATTTATTTATGAGAAAAAACCTATGTGATATTAATCATAACACCATTATCTGTATTAATCTGTAATTCTGTTTCCTCCAAAAGCAAACAATAAGCATCAACTTCTTCATTCTCTCCTCTTTCAATGTATAGAGAAGTATCCACTCTATTAGACTTTATAGTTTCCTTTTGAGAACTCAGGTCAATTGCGTAGATTGTATAAAGTTTTTGAAACGCAACCATATCCAAAATAGGTTCATTATTACCGTTGCTTTCACACACCTTTTGGTAAGACTTGTAGGCTTCCGCATAATCATTTTTTTCCCAATCAATTTCCAATCTATCTCGCGGATAAAATGTTCCATCAAGAGAAACCCGAAGTTGTTTCACCTTAGCATTATCACTCAGCGCATTATTCTTATCAGTACCCTCCTCTCCATCTGGTTTCTTAAAAATGAGCCATAGGTATCGTGGCTTTCCTTCAAGAACACCCAAATTCCAAGTGTAGGTAGTGTGTTCCAGTTTAACGTGTTGACATCTTCTTTTAAGGTATGATACATTTAGCGGTTTCTTTGAGTTAAGTCTTCTATTTAACATCTCTTCCGTTTTAAGATTAGGAGTATATTCACTAATATACCAACACAAATCATTAATAACAAATTTATTATTGTCGCCAAAAGCATTTTCAACCCCAAAAAGCAACCTATTTACATTATCATTCCTTTGTAGTTGAAATCTAATTTTAAGACCATACAAAACTTTATCATAATCACAAAATCCAAATATACCTTTCAGAGGTACTGCTACGGTAAAACTATTCTCTGCTTTTGTATCATCATTATACATTGATTTCCTTTGACTATAACCAGGGTCAGCATTTGTTCCCGTTGACATATCAGGAATAAAACCTTCAACAGCTCCCTTACCCATTCTATCACTAAACGAATATAGTGTAAATTTCATCATTTCAGATATAGCAGAGACATAATCAACCGCTTCAACCTCTTGTGTTCCAATATACAGGCGGACACTATCAAACATTTTCCAGAAGAAATCATTTACGAGTGTAGCATTAGTATTATTCGCAGCCTTAGTGAATTTAAATTTACACAGCAAGAAACTATCAGCTATATTCAAGTAAGTTTGTTGATTATTTATTTCAAAACTTTTTGTTCCGTTTGAATTCCAGTCTGTTCCTGTTATAGCATTTACCTTAAAATAGTCTTCCTTTTTAGTAGAGTTTGAAATGATAATCGTATCATCCAAATCATAGATACTATCAATCGCTTCCATACTTGTATTTATATAGCATTAAAATCGTTGAAACCCTGACCCAAGTATTTTAATGATTTTTTGTCGTTCTTGTGAAGATAGTTGAGTTTTACCTTTTTTTATTTCTTTGATTGCTTGTAATTTATGAGACTCCTTTTGAGCATCTTTTATACTCTTTATAGCACCCGCAACTGAGCCCACAGCTGAAGCAGTTGAACCAATTAGGTCTTTATGTTTAAGGATGGTTGAACCAATACCCATTAGAGTATCAATTATCCCATCTCCTTTATTTCTAAATTGATGTCCCACACCCCGTTGTCTCTTTGGTTTATAGTATCCTCTACCAAGAAACATACCTTCACCCTTATAGTATGGTGAAAGGAACATCCCATCCCCTGTAATTATTTTATATTTTCCCAACTCGTGTTTTCTCACAATAACCATTATTTATTTATTGAAAAACTTCACGTAGGTGAATTCTGATGGATATAATTTCATCATTAAAGGATATCATACGATTATCTTGGTCGGTTATCCTAAAATTTACTCTGTATATGGTTTTTCCTGACACAGGTAAATAGACAAGATTTTTTGGTTCCATATTAAATTTATAACCAATCGGGGTTGAGTATGCACTGAATGAAAATATTGTATTTGTTCTTATTCCATCGTTATAAGCACCATCAATCAAATCACAATGAATTAATACTGAATTTATACCGGAGGATATTTGAATGACATTATCACTGTAAGATGTCCCGTTAGTTTCAATCTTTTTAGAAGAGAAACCCAATAGCTCTCTGAACGAATTTTCAATCGTGAAATCAACTTTATAATTATTTTTAAGTTCAATAGTTGATTTTGAAGTGTGTTTTTGAATATCTATTACAATATTTTTTGGTTCATCACCTTTTTCTTTCATAAGGCGAGAGACTCTGAAGATATTTGAGAAATCTCGTAAGCACCGGGTGAAACGGTTATAGTTTTATATCCACTTCCTGGATTATAACTAAACTTGTTGTTTTTCTCTGTGATATTAAAAAGGGTATTGTAAGTCTCCATTGACAACAAAGAAGCCTCATATTCTTTTGTGGGGTCAAGTTGTAGTGGGTAAGGGAATGAAGCTGTGTAATCACTCGTTGTGAAATTAAAACTAAGAATTGTGCTTCTCATCTTATTTAATATCTAATAAAATATCTTTGTATTGACATTTATTAATTATTTTCATATTCATCAACTGATCTAAAATGGCGGATGCTTCATTAAAACAATTGTTGTTTCCAGCCTTCTTACTACCTAACAACAATAATAACCTATTAACTAATTGTGATGGGTCATTTGGAAGAAAACTAACACCCGAACCAAGCTTACTTAAAGCATCAATAATACGTTTCTCCTTCTCATTCTTCTTACTTTTACCAGCAACAGAAACTCCATAATCAAGTGCGTTTAGCAACTCAATATACTCTCTATCTTCCTCTCTTTCCATATCAAGCGGTTCATCAAAATAAGGTGAATTAGAATGTCCATCTTTTGTTAGAAGAAACATTAATCTTGGGGTTAATTCAACATTTGGTTGGTCAGAACTTAAGAACACCAATTTATCATTAAATATCAATAACTTTTCTTTCACAAGATGGAACTGTGCTGGTTCTTCTGTTGGAATGAGACCTGCTCTGGTTTTTGAACCCTTCAAATATTCATTGTTTTGAAGAGCTTCTACAATATAATTGGAAAGTTTATTTACCTTCTCAAGATGCCGAAATAATCCTTCATCATCATATTCTAATTCTCCAACTTCTTGCTCTGTCATTTGACTAAAATCTTTGAGCATTTGATATTTTTTCGGAGTAAATTCTACCGTGGGAACTGTAGGTGAAATCGTTTGTTGAGTTTTTAAAAGTGGTTTAAAAAATTTCTCTTGTTTTCTTTCAAAGGCTTCTTCACCAGTTAGTTTCTGTCTCCTTTTCTTCTTTATGTCTTCCTGTTGCTTTACAACTTTTGAAACCAACTCTTGATGTTCTTTAAACTTTCTTACTCTTTCTTCGGTATTCATTTTCTGTATTTATGTATTGAAAAATATCATTTAGTATCTCATCTTGTTTCACAACAATATATTTATATTTTCCAATCGTGTGTTTCATATTATTTTCAAATTCCTTCTTACTACATAATGTAGAACAATTATCTCTCCAAAAATTATTTGTATCTATTGAATTTAACTTAAATAAAATAAAAGTATTAGCATTGTTTCTTATTGAGCGCCGAGGGAGTTGAAAATATGACTGACTAAGATAAATACAATTACAAGAAGAATGTCTCCCTCTTGTATAGTAGCTATCCATTACTGTTTGGTTTCTCTCATTAACACAATCATCAAAGATAACGAGGTTCTTTTTTGATTTATCTAAATCTTGAGGTGAAGGTATATCATCCGTATTATCACTGAGAATACAAGTTATGGGTTTTGGTTTTGATTTTGATTTCTGTGTATCACAAAATAATTGTATTATATCATCAATATTATAATCATTTAGTTTGTTTTGAAGTTTAAATAAACCGATAATGTCTTCCTTTTTAAGACCCGCATTAAAACCCTGTGAGAGTAGTTGATACTCGGGTTGAAAACTTGACTTTGTAAAAATTATTAAATTATCATAATCTAAAAAATTAGGACTAAGGAGCATCTTTAAAAGTAAACAGGTTTTTCCACATCCGCTTGAACCGACTATTAGACATCTCAATGAATTTGGAAGATTTTTATGGTTATTAAATTTTATCTTATTTTCCCAAACGGGTAAAAAATCATTCATTTATATATTTGGAAAACAAGTCATCTAACTTTTTTTGAGTTTTTTGAGAAACTCTATATTTTATCCTGAGTTCAGGTTTAATTTCAAAATAATCCATTATTTTGTTTATATAGTATCTTGTATTAACATTTCCATTAAAATTATTTTGAATAATAAATATCATTAAACCCTTATACATTTCCTCAATACAAATAGTCTCTTCCCTTGTAAGAAATGGTGTATTATCACCATAATACTTAACATTCATCTCTCTTATTAATCTTGTAAAGTAATTCATTTTTGGTTCTAAATTAAAAGAGTTATATATTTTTCTATATTTTTTATTATCATTAATTAAAATTAAATCACAGAAAATACATTGTTTATATGAACCCTCATTATTAAGCCCTATTCTACCACAATGGTGGCAGATTTCTAATTTATCATATGGAGAGTCTGGAAATTCTAAATATCCTTCAGAATTTATCATATTTATAAAGTAAAATTATACTTAAAACAAAGTGCCTTTTTTAGAGGCTTTTTTAAAGATGAAACTGTGCTTAAAGTAAAACACAAAAGACAAATTTCAATCAATCTCTACTTCGGTGGAAGATATAGAAAAATATGTCAAAGATGTTAAATTGAACAAAGATAAATATGGACATTTTTGGATTAAACCCATAATGGAGAATAACATGTGTCCTTTTATTAAATTTACGGGACAAGCTATGTTAATTAATAACTCTATTAAAGTAAATTTGACAAAAGTTTCTCCACTACTACTAACAATTTACTCAAAGCTTGAAAAGGTCATTGATAAAGAAGCTTTGAAAATGATTGATAAGACCATCAACGATTCTAGAGGAAACATTTGTATATTCTTTAATAGACCCAACGATGTGGGTGAAATTAATAATATGAATATTAGTGGTGAACTATCATTCCGTACTCTGATTATTAGAGATTATTTGAAAATAACATTTAATGTAAAAAATATTGTGGTTATTAGTTCTAATGAAAGAAAATATATAGATATTGATGGAAGTTTAATGGTATGTAAATGAGTGATATTAACAGTCAATACTCTGAGAGTTATTACACTGAGAGTCTAGGATCTGAAGATAGTTATGATACTAATAGTTTGTGTTCAAATGATAGTTATGAGAGTAGCTTTATTGATGACTCAGATAGTGAAATTGAAATTGATGAACTAGAGTATCTAAACTTTCTGGCTAATACATAGACGCTTTACTTTAAGTAAAGTTATATGCATAAAACGAGTTGAAAAGCTCAAAGGTGTTTTACTTTAAGTAAAGTTATATACATAAAACGAGTTGAAAAGCTCAAAGGTGTTTTACTTTAAGTAAAGTTATCTATCTATAATTCCACTAATCTCTGTCTGTGTGTGTGTGTGTGTGTATGCGACCGCTGTTTCTCGACAACTACCGGTCCGATATACTTGAAACTTGCCAGGTATATTGCTGGGGACCCGAGGATGTGCCTTTTCAAGGTTTGAAATTAATCGGACAAGTAGTTACCGAGTTATGGCGATTTAGCCGTTCGCCGTTCGCTTTGGCGTTGCGAATGGACCAAACCATTTCATGTAAATAGAGGGGGGGGTTCTGTGGTCGTTGCGAATGGACCAAACCATTTCATGTAAATAGAGGGGGGGGGATTGTCACCGTACTCGCAAGCCGTTCGCCGTTCGCTTTGGCGTTGCGAATGGACCAAACCATTTCATGGACCAAACCATTTCATGTAAATAGAGGGGGGGGGGATTGTCACCGTACTCGCACCCACGTACCCACGTACCCACGTACGGGCATTGCACCCACGTACGGGCATGCCCTAGTATACATAAAACGAGTTGAAAAGCTCAAAGGTGTTTTACTTTAAGTAAAGTTATACACATAAAACGAGTTGAAAAGCTCAAAGGTGTTTTACTTTAAGTAAAGTTATATACATAAAACGAGTTGAAAAGCTCATAGGTGTTTTACTTTAAGCACAGTTTCATCTTTTAAAAAGCCTCTAAAAAAGGCACTTTGTTTTAAGTAAATTTTACTATATAAATAAATATGATCAAAGCAACGTATTGCGACGTTTGTGAACAAGAATATAAACAATACAAAAGACACCTTAAAACTAACAAACACACATTTAATCTACTTCACCTACTATCTCCTATTCAGAAGGAAACAAAACACTGTTCTGCATGTAATAAAAATATCCTCAAGAAAGGCTTCGAAATACATCTTAAAACAATTCTACATTTATCAAATTTTATCACAACTAAAAACTCTGATGGCGCATTCAAAGGACATATTAAAATAAGAGTCTTTAACTTCAAACCTCCTGAACCAGAGTCTATAGTTGATGCTGTAGAAATAGTTAAACCTGCTGTTCAAACGTTGATTGAAAAAACACTAAAAGAAATGAAACCACTTCAATTTTATATGGGAGTAAAATTAGAAATGACAAAGGAAGAAGGAGTTATAGATACACCATACATGAGAACTGAGCCACACTTTATATCTTCATATCAAGATTTTAAAACATCAGGAGTCTATGATGAACTTATTAAACAAGAGCAAGATGTTGATAATTCAATCGTAGGAAGTGGATTCAATATAGGAAAAATTATTTACATAGACATTCATATTCTTAAATCAGATCCTATAAAAGCTTCTTCCTACATTGATTTACCCAGTGTTATCAAAAATAGAAAAGCAGTTATCAATATCAAAAATAAAGACAATAAATGTTTTCTCTGGTCTATTCTAGCACACTTACATCCTCCACATTTTCATGATGAAAGAGTATCTCATTATAAAAAATATGAGAATACATTAAATACGAAAGATCTAAAGTTTCCGATGGCTTTAAATGATATTCCTAAATTTGAAAAGATAAATAAATTTATCAGTTAATGTTTATGGTCTAACAGAAACAAACAGCATTCAGGTTTTAAAGCTTTCTGACAATTGTAAACAAACTCATATTAATCTTCTATATTTTATTTCAGAGGAAAATTCACATTATACATACATTAAAGATATTGCTAAATTAATAAAACCACAAGTATGTAAAAGAACAAATAAAATATATATTTGTTTGCATTGTCTTAACTTCTTCCATACACAAGAAAGATTAGATAAACATTCAAATTATTGTGGTGAACATAAATCAACGGTAATCAATATGCCTAAAGAAGGCTCAAATATCACATTCAAAGATGAAAAGAAAAAGATCAAACATCCATTTGTTATATATGCTGATTTTGAAAGTATTCTAGAAAAAATAGATACTGCTTCTCCAGATCCAAAAGAATCATACACAAATAAATATCAAAAACATACTCCTTGCGGTTTTTGTTATTATATCAAATCATCCGTTGGTGATAAATATAACAAGTTAGAGGAGTATAGAGGCTCAAATACCCCAGAGGAGTTTGTGAAACGACTAGAAAAAGACTGTGTCCGATTAACCAAGATAATGAGAGGAACTAATAAACCAATGTCCTTGACGAGTGAACAGAAAAGGGAATTTAGAAAAAACAATGTTTGTCATATTTGTGAGGAAAAAATTGGTGAAGGTCTAAAGGTTAGAGATCATTGTCATCTCACTGGTAAATATAGAGGTCCAGCTCATCAAAGTTGTAATATTAATTATCAACTCCCCTCTTTCATTCCTGTCTTTCTTCATAACAATGCTCATTATGATACGCATCTATTTATTAATGAACTTTCAAAGACATCTGGACACATTTCAGCAATTCCTAACACAGATCAGAAATACATTTCATTCACAAAAACAATTCACACATCTCCTATTACTCATATCAGATTTCTTGATACATTTAAATTCATGGCAAGTCCATTGGCTAACTTGGTTCAAAATCTAAAAGAGTTTCCATGTCTTTCAGAGTATTTTTCAGATAAAGATTTTCTAACACAAAAGGGAATTTACCCCTATGACTATATGGACTCATTTGAGAGATTCAATGAAACACAACTTCCTTTAAAAGAAAATTTCGATAACAAATTAAACAACAGTCATATATCTGATAAAGATTATGTACACGCACAAAATGTTTGGGAAAAATATAACATCAAGAATCTTGGCGAGTATCACGATTTGTATCTCAAAACTGATGTGCTTTTATTGGCCGATGTATTTGAAGCCTTTAGATCTGTTTGTCGCACTGGATATGGATTGGATTCTGCTCACTACTACACAGCACCTGGATTGGCTTGGAGCGCGATGTTGAAAATGACAAAACAAGGTTTGGATTTGATAACCGATGTCGATATGCTTTTGATGATTGAAAAGGCAAAAAGAGGTGGAATTTCACAAGTATGCTCGAGCAGATACGCAAAAGCAAATAACAAATATCTTCCAAATTATGATTCAACGAAAGAGAGTTCTTACTTGATGTACTATGACGCAAACAACTTGTATGGCTGGGCAATGTCTCAAGCTCTTCCTTATGGGAAACTAAGATGGGTAAAGGAAAAAGACTACACAAAGGTTTTACAAGATGTATGTATCTCTACACAAAAATAATTGGATGATTCAAAGGTTGGTTATTATTTTGAGGTCGATTTAAAATATCCTGAAGAACTTCATATCAAACATAAAGATCTTCCATTTGCTTGTGAGAAAGAAAGTCCAAAGAAAGAATGGTTGAGTGATTATCAACGATCGTTTGATATAGGTGAATCAACAGAAAAATTACTTACTACATTATATAACAAGAAAAATTATGTACTACACCAAAGAAATTTGCGACAATATTTATCAAAAGGTCTAAGAGTAGGGAAGATCCACAGGGTTCTAAAGTTCAATCAAAGTCATTGGTTAAAGGGGTACATTGATTTTAATACACAAAGAAGAACAGAGTCAAACACAGATTTTGAGAAAGACTTTTATAAATTGATGAATAATGCGGTCTTTGGTAAGACCATGGAGAATGTGAGGAAAAGACAAAATATCAGACTAGCAACATCTTGGGAACAAGCATCAAAATTAATTAATAGACCGAGTTTTACTAGAGCTGAGGTCTTTACTGAGAACTTTTGTGCGATCCATTTGGTTAAAGAGAGTATTGAAATGGACAAACCTATTTACATTGGAACATCAATTCTTGACTTGTCAAAGTCATTAATGTATGATTACTTTTATATTAATCTAAAATCAAAGTATAAGGATAATGTGTCATTGTTGTATATGGATACTGATAGTTTTCTTTTGAAAATTAATACTGATGATGTTTATTCAGACATGAAAAAGGACATTAATATCTATGATACAAGTAATTACAGTCCAGAGAGTGAGTTGTTCTCTTCTAAAAATAAAAAGGTGATTGGAAAGTTCAAGGATGAATTGGGAGGAAATGTTATGAGTGAATTTGTGGGATTGAGGTCGAAGGCTTATGCTGATAAATACATTGTGAATAACGTTGAAAAGACTGATAAGAAGTTAAAAGGTGTAAAGAAAAATGTCATTAAAGAAACAATAAACTTTAAGGATTATTATAACTGTTTAACAACAAAGAAAGAAGAGTTGAGAAAGATTAATGGAATAAGAAGTTATAAACATCAATTATATTCAGAAGAGGTGAATAAGAAAGCATTGGGGGCTTTTGATGATAAGAGGTTTATTTTAGAAAATGGAATTGATAGTCTCCCTTATGGTTATATAAGTATATAAGTGATAAGATATATAAGTGATAAGATATATAAGTGATAAGATATAAGTGATAAGATATATAAGTGATAAGATATATAAGTGATAAGATATATATAAGTGATAAGATATATATGTGATAAGTTAAAAAGGGGGGTTAGGGATTTTAACGGGCTACCACCACCTTTTTTCTATTATATAAATGATAGAACCAAGTATCAACCAGACTAAAGAGTGGAGGTGTAATCAACCTTGGTATATAAATGGAAAACATAACGAATGTGAAAAATATCAGATTCAAGAGGTTGAGAGAATCACTGGTCAGAAGGTTCTCAAGACGGATAAACGTATTCATTTGTTAAGTGGGGTAATGGAGGGCGGGAAGAAAAATATATTAGAGTGGAGTGAGAACTTTAATGGTTATCAATCAGATAATAAATATTATAATTTTAAAATGGTATGTGGGAGAGGAGGAGGTCAAACAAGAACCCTCCTTGAAACATACCACTTTATACTTTCACAACAAAAGGTTAAGGAACCTGTATACTTTATAAATATACTTGATGGGGATGAGTTCTATAGGAGAATGGAACTCTTTAAAAAGTTAGAAAGAGATAATATATTTATAGGCTCATGAGTAGAGTGGTCTAAGGAACTACATTAAGGGGGTAGTGGGGGGAATAGGGTAAAAATTACATGTAAGTGAGAAGGATTATAGGTTCATAAGGCTAGAAGGATTATAGATTCATAAAGGAAGAAAATCATAGGTTCATAAGGTGAGAAGGATTATAGGTTCATAAGGTGAGAAGGATTATAGGTTCATAAGGCGAGAAGGATTATAGGTTCATAAGGTGAGAAGGATTATAGGTTCATAAGAGGGAGAAATAGAGGTGTTTATGATTTTTGAAAAAGACAAGGGGGTAAATGACATTAGATAGGGATTTCCCATGTTAAACGGAGGTGTCCCAGAAGCAACATTTATCACCTACTTTCATTCCATGCTCCAATAACTTTATCGCTCGGTTCGAGCCACACTCTAGAGGGTCACCTTTCCCCTTGTATAGAGGGACGAGGGTACTCAGTTCCAAATCCACTGGAACACACAACATATATATATATATACAGTATATATATATATATATATATACATATATATATATATATATATATATATATATATATATATATATACATATATATATATATATATATATATATATATATATTGTTGCGGTTTTGAGAATAAAGACAACCCCCCTTTAGTTAGTTGCACCACAACATGTAGCCTCGCTTTAGTTCAGTTATTTCTTATTAAATGTTAAGTATCGTCTCCTTCCCAGTGTTAGTATGCGTTGTGTCAGGTAAGTAAGGGTAGGCCTCATTGGGCCTGTAATGCCATGTGCTGGGCCTGGAACAAGTTGAGGAGGCCTGAGGGAGGAGCTAAAGGGGAGTGGCCAACAACGGCAGCCAATGGGAGTTAAAGGGGAGTGGCCAACAACGGCCGCCAATGGGAGCTAAAGGGGAGTGGCCAGCAACGGCGGCCAGGGGAGATCCTTGGGACATTCTAGTGGGACTCCGGGGGGGGGCTATAAAACCCGGCCCCGGACCCCCGAACTCTCTCTCAAGTCTGGGTCGAAGCGCGCGCTCTCTCGCAAAGCTCTCTCTCTCTCTCTGTCCCGAACTCAAGAAGCTCTCCACGCTCTGTCCAGATCTCTGCATTCTGCCCCTGCTCTCTGCTGCCCTGTTATAAACGCTCTCGCAGGATGATCTCTCCCGTGGCCCTATGCTCCGGCGACCTCCCTGCCTGGGCTCTCTGCACGTGCGCGTTTGCCTCGCCGACTTCGGGACACGCTGCTGAGAGTCCCGTGCATGCACGACTGGAGGCCGGCGTCCTTGCCGCGAACATCCTCGAGGGACACGCCCAATGAGCAGTCCGGGGGCGAGCTGCACCACGCGGCCGCGCTTTGAGCGCATCCTCTTCTTCCTTCCTTTCCCCGCGTGAGTGAGAGGGCCCTTGTCTGGGGGAATTAAGTTAAGAATGGTTAAGTTTCTATCCTGTGTCTCTTTGCTCTGATCATTGTACAAATTGTAATAAACCTGTGTTCTTTGCTTCCAACTTGGCAGTACACGTCTTTTCCACCATTGGCTTCACATTGTAGGAGATAAAACCGCTCGATCGGGTTAAGAATAATTAACGGCACGAGTCACGTGACACGCAAACCGCTCGGGCGTATCAACCCAGCGTGACTCGTGCGAGGTTCAGCCCCCGTCCTCGCAGCGGCACGTGTATCGAAGGTGCTCGTGTATTTGACCGGAAACCCATCCGCGCGCTCGCTGCGGGGTTAGCGGCTGGAATTGCTCCGCAATCCGCCCCACGAGTGTAAAGTGGGTAGCGGCCTCATGGACTCGAAGCTCGAGGGGGAGTAGGGTTTAACCCCCCTTAGTACGTCGACGGGCTCGAGTTCCGCAACAATATATATTATATATATATATATATATATATATATATATATATATATATATATATATATATATATATTGTTACGGCCCGCGGATAAGATGTTGTGTTTGCCGAGCGGATGGCCCCGCGGTCGAACAGTTACCCCGACTAACCCGATTCCCGAACGTTGGCCGGATCGCGCCACAGATATTCAATAGGGAAAAGACTAAGGCGACACGGATGTGAAGAAGAAGCAGACAAAAAGGTTGGAAATACGAATCTAATTTATTTGCTATTTACAAGCTCAAAAAAACCAAGGAGAAGGAAAGATAAGAAAATAATATACAGAAGATATTAGAGACACAGTGAAAATCGCTAGCTTATCTAAACAGGCTTAATTAAATACCCAGGGACAAAACAAACAGAACAAACTCACGTACACAAGAAGGATGGAAAGGCAGGAGGTGGATGGCTGGAGGGAGAGGAATGTCCAAGGGGTCCTGCAGCACGATCGGCGCGTTTGGCAGCCGCCGTTCCTTCGCGGCCCTGCTCAAAACCGCCGTCCAGGCCCCAAGCGGCTGTTGAGTGTTGTTGCTGCTGTGGCCGCCGCTGCTGCTGCTGCTGTGGACGTCGCGTGCTTTGCCAGGACTACAACAGGCTTTGTGCTTCCCTGGCTGATGATCTCCTTAATGTTCTCTATGTTCTTTTGCTCACATGCCAGCCTCGGACTCTGTTCGGAAAAGCACCAGCTCAGGAACAAACATCGGTCCACTTGATCAGCCGTTGCTGTGTACAAAGCTTCCTTGGGTGATCTCAATGTACTCTCGCAGTTGGTCCTCTTACAGTTGGTTCTCTCTGGATGATCTTTTTACACAACTCAGCAACTACTCCCCTCTACAACGTCATTGCGCGCGCGCTTTTATAACGCCTCCGGCGATTAAGCCGCCGGCCTTCAGGACACGCCCATCGGTGTGCTCACCTCGGCCCTGGTTGGTCGCGCGACCCTCTGGCTCCGCCCTTGATGACGACGGGCGGGCACGCCTTTCTTCCCCCACCCGAGCACATGTTCAATGGTGGTTTTGGAGGGGATGTAATTGGCAATCGAGGCTTGGCAATGATGAAAGGCAATGAAAGTTTTGGGAGTGGGAATGGGGAATGAAAGGAATTTACTCTATTTCACTTGGTGCAATGGAGTGTCATCTTAATGGGAGACAAGGCCTTACCCTAATACACATAATAAAGATATAACTATCAACCAGGGGGAAATCTATGATTGGCTAACGTGTATGCTTTATGGAATTAACTACGGGAACGCCCTTTGACCTTTATACAACACTGGAGGCAGGAGGGTCCAGACTTAAGCAATAATTCACAACAATTTACTACAATACAACACAATAAAAAAAATACAATCCTCATATCCGCAACAATATATATATATATATATATATATATATATATATATATATATATATATATATATATATATATATATATATATATATATATATATATATATATATATATATATATATATATATATATATATATATATTGTTACGGAATCCAACGTCGGCCTTCCCCACTTACCAAGGGGGGTTAATCCCCTCGCTTATGACTAACCGACGTGGTCCCGGGGGTATGACGCCATGCCCGGTTGGCGCTGGGTAGGGTAGGAGGCCCAAACGTCCTATGACCTAATTACCAGCACTTCCCGGCACGTGAGGAAATACTCCCCCGCTCACGGCCGCAGCGTAATGGATTGGATGTTTGCGCCGAGCGAAGCGAACTGCTGCGTGAGCCGTTTACCAAGACTAGACCCGATTCTTTACATTGGCCAAATCGTGCCACAGGTTGTCAATGGGGAAAAGACAAAGACGACGGATGTGAAGAAGAAGAAGACAAAGGCAAAAAGGTTGGGAATACGAATACTATTTATTACTACTATTTACACAATTAAAGAAACCAAGGAAGAAGGAAGGATAATAAAATAAAAGACAGAAAGAAGCAAGGAGACACAGTGCAACGCTAGCTTACCTATGGCAGTCTTACATATACCCAGGGACAAGACACACAAAGACAGACTATGAGCACACTTACACGGGGGATGATGACAGGAATGGCAGGAGGTGGATGGCTGGAGGGAGAGGAAGGCACGGAGCTGGCTGGAGCTTGATCCCGCACGGGACGTCGGGCTGGACCTCGACGGCCACCGATGCCACCGATCCTGGTTCCGCGGGGTAACGGGTCGAAGCTGCCTGGTGGAGTCAAAGCTGCTGGTGGGGGGGGGGGGGGGGGTATGGCGTGAAGGGTTCTCTCTCTTTGTCTCGCAACTCGCAGGACTCTCTGACTCTCTTGGCTCTCTGCCTCTCTTCTTGAACTCGCTCTCTGGACTCCTCCCTCTTGAACCTCTTGCAAAGGCTTCCGCACGCATTTATATATCGCCTCAGGCGATCAAGCCGCCGGCCTCCAGGACACGCCCATCGGTGAGCTCGCCTCGGCCCTGATTGGTCGCGAGGGCTCACCGATCCCGCCCTTAGAGGAGGCGTTGGCAAGGCCACGCCTTGTTCCCGGCGCTGGGCCGACTCCTCCCGCCGTCTGCTCCGAGATGACCTCGTGGCTAATGGAGTCTTGCAGCGAAAAACCACAACCCACAGCAGCAGCAGAATGCAGCAAACCGCACGATGCAGTCAGCAATTGACGAAAGGGGGTGTGTGCAGGGAATCTACCTTATGCCACTTCGGTGCAATGCAGTATTAATTAATGGACGACACAGCCTTAACCTAATACACATAATAAGGAGATAACTACTGAACAAGGGAAATCTATGATTTGCTACGTGATTGTTTATGGAATAACTACGGGCACGACCTTTGACCTTTATACAACAAATGGAGGAAGGAGGGTGATATCTTACAACACACAAAAAAAACACAATTCTCAAATCCATAACACTGCACCCTCCTCCTCTTAGGCACATCCCGGGCCTATTACTTTTACCTTTAGTGTGGCACGTAGGTGTAGTTCCCTCTACATTTAACCTGACCCTGAGTGCGACACTTTTAAAAGACAAATAAGTATGTCCCGCTGCTGCATTGCACCCTGCCTAACAGACTCACGCCCACAGCTAACCGAATTGCGGAATTGTCTTCAAACTACAACATGAACGATGGGGGAGCATTATTTACAGTGATGCTACTTGTATTTACAAAACGCAACCCAGGACCTGTGATTGTTCTTTTTGGGGGGAGACAGCCTGTGCTGCATCGACGCACCAGAAAGCACCAAAACACCAAAATGCGCCAAAGCACCATCAAGCACCAATCGGTGCACAGTCACAACAGTTCATTAATACAGTACCCAACAAACCCCTGGTGCTGGTCTTCCTCTTCGGCTCCCTCTGCTGGCTATTGTTATTCTTCCAGATGTTGTCAACTTCTTCGTCTTCTTGCTGGCGGCCTATTTGGTGGAAATAAAACTTGCACAAAACGTGTCCATTGTTGTTATTTATGGCCCACAGGGCCGACTAGGGGTGGTTCACCTGTGGGGCATAGGTGCCCTGTGACCAAGGTCCGCCAGCAAGATCTCGGGCCATCATGGCCGGTTCCAGCAGAGGGGCCATGCCCCAACCCGTAGGGTCCATGAGTGGTGCTCAGCCACAGACATGTGGTCCATAAGGTGGTGCATCGATGCAGACAGCTGGTTGCGGGAGTTTCGGGCACACAATGGCGGACTCCCGCACGCTCCCCTCGCGCCCAGTGGTGCACATTCCTCGGGTGGGAGACAAGGGGGGGGGTGGGGGAAGAAGACAGGTGAGCGAGGGGTAAGGCCACAAGGGTACACATCAATAAAGGTAATGCAAGGCGAGGTGCGTCTGGAGACTGAGCGGAGAAAAGCTCGTCACTACCGTATGTCACCCCCCCTGTTACCTACTCTACCCTTGCCCTTACCCCATATTGTACAAAAATCTACACATTTAAAAATTCGTCACGACTGTCACGTCTTCCCCTTATCTCTCCTATACCAAATTCGTCCCCACAATCCCTCTAACCAAAATTTGCCATCACCAATTCATCATCAATCCTCATAAGGAGGGAGAGATGGAACACAAAGCACAATTTCACACCCACGTCATGATGCATCTCACAATCCAAACATTTGCACAACAAAATAATAAAAGCATGGCATGGTGTGGAGTCCTGTCACCTCAGGTGAGTGGATGTAGATGGTGCGAGGAGATTCTTGATCCTAACTACTTCCTAAATGACTTTAATACACTTTACACTACCCAGGGTCTTTCCCTGCCAAACCATTGGCCATCTTACTCTATGCGGTTTTAAGAACCAAATTCCCATTGACCAAACTGTGGTGCTTCATCAATTTTGGGTCTCACTCCCCCGGTTCAACTCACTGTGCCCTTGCACAATTTCAGGACTGGGTCGTGTGGCTCTCCCAGCAGGTCTACCCACCTGCACACCTCCACCACTGCAGTTGCCTCTGAGCTTACCTGCTCCTCACCCTAACCTATCTAACTAGGGAAGGCCCTCTGGCGCTCTCCCCACTCGGTGCCCTCTCTGGCACTGGGCTACCCGGGTCCGTCCTCTGGATCCTCGGGCCCCATCCACAACTCTAACGGCTCGCAGAGCCCACCTGCGGCCTCACCTGGCCGACATCCTCGCAGTGGTGGAGTGCTCAACCAACTACACACACTAACAGGCCACACGCCCAGCCATTTCCACGTCACTAATGCACCCATCCAAACACCATTCGTCCACACGCACCACAGATGCCAATATCCAACCACAATTTACCTGTACCCTCTACCTAACACTTACACTACCCTCCCCGGGTATTCGTGATGGGGTCCATCCTCCTTTCCCCCATCCACACCTTCGCACCATCCACTCCACTCCATAGTTTCCAACACACTCACTCCACGACCATCCATTCCATACTCCATATATTCCATACTCCATGTATTCCCTACAATCATTCTCCATACACCTGTAGTTGCACACCTGTGCAATCACTCTTACACCTGGTGCTTCCGGCACCCTCCTTCCTCCCTGGACCATTCGGTCAACACAATACACATCACCATCACCCACTCATACACTGCTCCACACACCTGTTCAGTTGCACACCTGTGCAATCACAATTATTCCTCACTCACTTTTCACAATACACTTCCACGCTCAATACAACTCACAATCACCTTTCCACAATACACTGCTCAATACACTTTCAATCCTCAAACACACGGCATCATCTGACCTACCTGGTGCCCTGCTAAAACTCGCGCTTCCCCGTCGCCCCTTTCATTATTGCGCTCCCTCGTCATTATCATCCAACTACCCTCTCTATGTCCCCACTACCTGTCCAATGTTGCTACCTAACCTTACAGTTACCTATGGTCATCTTCTCTTGATCCCTACACATTATCCAAACCCTCCCTGGCGAGCTTACACTGCCAACCCCATAAAACTATTGCTCCTTTGCCCCCTTTGTGAGAGATGGCAGAGTTGCCATCCCACCACATCGGGCATCTTCCACTACCAATTTGGCCCATCCAATTTCAGCCAATCAAAAGTTTGCCAATCATCTGCCAATCATTCTACCAATCATCAATCTGCCAATCATCAAATTTTGCTTTTCAATTTTGGGTCCAAAACACTATCATCATCACAGTCTACTCACTGGAGCCTCTCGGTGCGCCAATTCATTTCCAAAGCTCGGGTTCGCCAAGTCGAGCCATGAATGCGGGTGGTTCGTTGCCGGCGGTTGGATCCGTCCGGCATTCGGTGCAGGGAAGGAGGTTTACTCGGGCCGAGATCCCAAGGTCCACCTCGGCGCGGAGCTGTCCGGTCTCCGCCTGATGACCCGATCTCGCCCTGCCGGAACGCCGCAACCAAAAGGGGTCGCCGTCCTAGCCCTTCTTACCGGGCCGCCCGTTCCGCCTAGCGGAGCACGGACGCGGCCGTTCAGAGCGTGGCCCGGCGTGGATCGCGTACGGCGGTTCTTTCCAAACCGCCGCGGTTACTATCCCCGCTGGTTCCCGCGGCACACGAAACCCGGCACGCATCGAGGGCTCGCTTCGGCTACAGGTCGATCTAACCGCTAACCCGGTTAGCGTCGATGCTTCACCTGCAGGCTCACACGCATACGCGACCCCTTTCATCCTCACCGAGCTCGTGCTCCAACGCCGCCCGTACACCCCGCGTACTTCGTTATTGCACTTGTTCTTGCACTCACAGACTTCGTCACATACCTGACCACCGCACACCTTAGCACACACTCGTCATTCGCACACCTCACCAACACACCTCTTCGCGCCCCCTCCTCGGTCACATCCCCGGTGACAACCACGGGTGTGCACTCACTTGCACACCCAATCACGTGCTTTACTACTACCTCGAGGGTGCATTCCCGCATGCGCTCGACCATCTCAGGTGTGCATCCTTCCATTCCAGGTGTACATCCTCTCTCACCTGCCACAACCAACTCACGCTCCGTGTCACTCTCGCTACTTTCACCACCACACTCGGTCGCGCATTCACCCTTACTCTTGACAGCGCACTCTGTCCTCATGCACCCGTCCGTTACACACCTTTCTCATGCATCCTCTTGCGCACACTCTCCCGTCACACCCTCCGTAACACCCACCACAGGTGTGCACTCTTTTGTTACATCCTCTGTAACACTCCTCATCCCGCGCTTCCATGTGCCCCCCCCCCCCCGCACACGCGCTACGACCAACTCACTCTCGACAGCACACTCACTCCTCGGCGCACACTTTTTTCTCACACACCCCATAGTCGGACCTCCTCGCACACCTCCTCCTTCACACTCTGTACCTGTCGCACACTTCACCAGCGGCCTCTCACGAACACCCGGGTCCAAACCAACCCCCAAGCTGACTGAATCTCCCCTCACACCATATACATTTCCAAGTATACCGCCACTCACCTTGGCACCTCGTCTCCGCAACTCCTCCGCCACCTGCAAACTCTTTATTTGGTTAGCAAGCACACCATCACGATTTGAGCACCGACCTTGTACATATTCCATCACTTCCTCCTTTATCTCTTTCTTAGTTTCCCTCCGTCTCCTCTTAATTTCACTCACCCCCTCTTCCACTTCCTCTAATTTCTCCTTTACCTCCCTCATTTCCCGGTGCGCCCCCTCGATCTCTTCCTCTAATGCCACCTTTACCGTCTCTATGTGCGTCCTCAGCTCCAGTTCTTTCGTCTCCATTGCCTCTGTCACCTCGTCCAACCTTGCTGTTAGTCCCTCATGTACCGTCTAACACTCCTTCTTTATGACTGCTACGTCCCTCTTTATTTCCTTCTGGGTCGCCTTCAACCCTCCTAGTACCGCAGTGTTCTTTTCCACCTGCTCCACTAGTTCCTTTTGTCCCACCGTCAGCTGCTCTACTCCCCGTGTCAGGGCCTCTATGCCCCCTGTAACCTTGCCATCCTTTTCCTCATCTCTTTCTCCATGCGCTCCTTACCTCGCTTTACCTCCTCACGTACCCCCGAGACATCCTCGCTTACACCTCGTCTTATCTCCTCCCCCATCTCCTCCATTTCTTTGGTAGAGGCTGCCCTCACCTGGTCCAATTCCTTACTTTGAGCATCCAATTTACCTTCCAACCCGATTTTCACCTCCTCTATCTGATTTCCCATCTGCTTAATTTCCCGGGTGGATTGCTCCCCTATTTCCCGCAATTTGTCTTCCATCCTGTCTTCTAGCCCCATTAGCCCATTCTTCACCCCTTTTATCCCGTTGTCTAACCCCTCAAATTTATTGTCCAACCCTCAAATTTACCCTCAAATTTCTTGTCTAAACCCTCAAATTTATTTCCCATATTACTTAACCCGTCTCTCAATTGCTCACTAGTACCCCTTGCTTCGTCCCTCATTTGGCCCCTCAATTGCTGACCCTGAGCATCCATCTGATCATTTAGCTTCTCCATGCTTGCCGCGAGTTGAATCAGAAAGAGGTTCATGTCTATCGGCGCCGTGGGCTCGGCCGCCGCAGCCACGTGCGTGGCGCAATTTGGTGCTGCTACAACCACGTGCGCGAGGGCACCATTTTGTGCGCCTGAAACCCCCTCAACCACCTCCTCATTGTTCTCCTCCTCCATTTCTCCCACATACATTTCCCCGAGGTCCTGGGTCAACTCTACACCCTCTAATTCCCCCACCGGCATCCCGTCGCCTTGGCCATCCATGGCACGATTTTCAAATTTAAGATTTTATAACACAAAATTTTGGGCCACTCGTAATTTGAGTGCGCTAAGCGCTTCAGGTCCGAATCCCACTCCTGACACCAATTGTTACGGAATCCAACGTCGGCCTTCCCCACTTACCAAGGGGGGATTAATCCATTCGCTTATGACTGTCCGACGTGGTCCCGGGGGTATGACGCCATGCCCGGTCGGCGCTGGGTAGGGTGGTAGGCCCAAACGTCCTATGACCTAATTACCAGCGCTTCCCGGCACGCGAGGAAATACTCCCCTGCTCACGGCCGCAGCGTAATGGATTGGATGTTTGCGCCGAGCGAAGCGAACTGCGGCGTGAGCCGTTTACCAAGACTAGACCCGATTCTTTACGTTGGCCAAATCGTGCCACAGGTTGTCAATGGGGAAAAGACAAAGACGATGGATGTGAAGAAGAAGAAGACAAAGGCAAAAAGGTTGGGAATACGAATACTATTTATTACTACTATTTACACAATTAAAGAAACCAAGGAAGAAGGAAGGATAATAAAATAAAAGACAGAAAGAAGCAAGGAGACACAGTGCAACGCTAGCTTACCTATGGCAGTCTTACTTATACCCAGGGACAAGACACACAAAGACAGACTACGAGCACACTTACACGGGGGATGATGACAGGAATTGGCAGGAGGTGGATGGCTGGAGGGAGAGGAAGGCACGGAGCTGGCTGGAGCTTGATCCCGCACGGGACGTCGGGCTGGACCTCGATGGCCACCGATGCCACCGATCCTGGTTCCGCGGGGTAACGGGTCAAAGCTGCCTGGTGGAGTCAAAGCTGCTGGTGGGGGGGAGGGGGGGTGGCGTGAATGGTTCTCTCTCTGTCTCGCAACTCGCAGGACTCTCTGACTCTCTTGGCTCTCTGCCTCTCTTCTTGAACTCGCTCTCTGGACTCCTCCCTCTTGAACCTCTTGCAAAGGCTTCCGCGCGCGTTTATATATCGCCTCGGGCGATCAAGCCGCCCGCCTCCAGGACACGCCCATCGGTGAGCTCGCCTCGGCCCTGATTGGTCGCGAGGGCTCACCGATCCCGTCCTTAGAGGAGGCGTTGGCAAGGCCACGCCTTGTTCCCGGCGCTGGGCCGACTCCTCCCACCGTCTGCTCCGAGATGACCTCGTGGCTAATGGAGTCTTGCAGCGAAAAACCACAACCCACAGCAGCAGCAGAATGCAGCACACCGCACGATGCAGTCGGCAATTGACGAACGGGGGGATGTGCGGGGAATCTACCTTATTCCACTTCGGTGCAATGCAGTATTAATTAATGGACGACACAGCCTTAACCTAATACACATAATAAGGAGATAACTACTGAACAAGGGAAATCTATGATTTGCTACGTGATTGTTTATGGAATAACTACGGGCACGACCTTTGACCTTTATACAACAAATGGAGGAAGGAGGGTGATATCTTACAACACACAAAAAAAACACAATTCTCAAATCCATAACAATATATATATATATATATATATATATATATATATATACATATATATATATATATATATATATATATATATACATATATATATATATATATTCTCCGTAGGTGATCCTGTCTGTCTGTCAGTCAGTCTGTCTGTCTGTCTGTCTGTCCGGGGGAGTGGCTACTTCCGGTCTGGGGGGGGCTTCAAAAACAAATATCCACCATTTTGTTGACTCGCATAGCTTTGAGGTCTCTTTTGTTAGGCCAGTGGTGTCTTGCTCTCTCCCACAGTTTTATTTCAACTCTAATTCGACATATCATTTCATTTTTTACAGTCCCTAGCATGGTTTTAGACTCGGTTGAAAAAAAAACGGGAATAAAATTCGATGAAAGTTACCATTTATAGAACAAAATGCGTTTAAGGCCTGTAACATCAAGGCCATTCATTGAGTCTCCCTCACAGCTTTATCTTGACTAATTCACCATCACAGTCGCTGGGATGGTTCAAGTCTCAGTTTCAGCTAAAGTTGAGAGAATCAGCATGTATTCCAAGAGCCGTTTTGAATGTGTCGACTGTTATGTCGGCACGGGGAAGGAGAGCAGGGAATGAGAGAGGGGAATGAGAGAGGGGAATGACAGAGGAGAATGACAGAGGAGAATGAGAGAGGGGAAAGAGAGAGGGGAAAGAGAGAGGGGAAGGAGAGAGGGGAAGGCGAGGAGAGAATGTTCCCAGGACTTTGTTATTTATATTATTACTTAGTAAAAATACAGCGACTGAATACTGAAGTTCAGGATCGAACCGAAGTCTAATTCGATATATCATTTCATTTTTCACAGTCGCCAACATGGTTTTAGACTCGGTTGAAAAAAAACATATTCCTGGGGTGTATATACAGAGTTTGCTTTAAGCGCGTCGACTCCTTTCCAACCATGGAATTAAACAATACAGTACTTCAAAAATCTACATAATAATGTAAACTAACTAAGGAATACAATATTTATTAATAACGTTTGCTTTTAATCTATTTTTACTTTGTAAAGTGAAAAGTTATCGATACATTCAAGTTTTAAAATGAAGAAGAGTCATGGGCTCTATAGGCCTACGATCGGCCTCTGTATGCTCTGTACGGCTGTATGATCGGATGTGCATTTTAAGACTCAATCAACACGTCTTCGATCGTGAATTACTTTTTGGACAACTCAAGCAAAGGAAACGAGGTAATGCCTGTTTCGTTCGGAGCGATTATACACCGCCCAAAGAAAATGCGTTTAGTAGCTACAGGTGTGTGTGTGTGTGCGTGTGCGTGTGCGCGAGTGACCCACTCTCCCATGTGCAAGTGTATGACCCACTCTCCCGTGTGCAAGTGTGAGACCCAATCCCGTGTGTGTGTGTGTGTGTGTGTGTGAGTGTGTGTGACCCACTCCCCCGTGTGTGAGTGTGTGTGTGACCCACCCCCATGTGTGAGTGTGTGTGTGTGACCCACTCACCCGTGTGCTAGTGAGCCACTTCCCTGTGTGCGAGTGTGTGTGACCCACTCTCCCATGTGCGAGTGACCCACTCTCCCATGTGCAAGTGTGTGACCCACTCTCCCGTGTGCAAGTGTGAGACTCACTCCCCCATGTGTGTGTGTGTGTGACCCACTCCCATGTGTGTGTGTGTGTGTGTGTGTGTGTGTGTGTGCGTGTGACCCACTCCCCCGTGTGTGTGTGTGCGTGTGTGAGAGGCACCCCCCCCACCCCCATGTGTGTGTGTGACCCACTCCCCCCCCATGTGTGTGTGTGTGAATTTGATAAATTATTATTTGTGGATCTGATAAATTGGCAGTAACCAGTTTGTAAAACTGAATGTGCAACATCTAAATTAAGACGTCCATGCCCGTGGGATTCCCACAGTGACCCCACTAATAGAGAGCTTCGTAAGCGAACCTCTATGGCAATTGCATGTATATGTAAATCCAGTCAAAATTTCACTGTCATTCCCCATTTCCTTTGGAACAAAATTTCATGTTGTCATTTCAAATGTCCCTTCCATGATCCGCCATCTTGACTTACCACCGCCATCCGCCATCTTTCCCATTGCTTTTTTATATTGTTTAGTTGAGAGATGTGAGCTACGTGGTGGTGTCGTCTCTAAAGGTAGTTAAAGTGTATTCAGGATTGTTTCCTGTCATTGCGTAATGGAAATTAAGCCTTAATTTGAAGAAAGCCGGAAGTAGAAAAATAAAACGGAAATACGTCGCGTTCTTCGTGTGGCCTTCGTTTAACGCTTGAGAGATCGGCCAGCAAAGCAAGATCACATGAGCAAGATGGCGGATGATGGAAGGGACATTTGAAATGACAACATGAAATTTTGTTCTCAAGGAAATGGGGAATGACAGTGAAATTTTGACTGGATTTACATATACATGCAATTGCCATAGAGGTTCGCTAACGAAGCTCTCTCTAAAAAAAACGATCCTTATTTTGCGAAGGCTGCGTACTCGATCGACTGACCATTGTCGACGAAGCTCTCACTCTACGCAATGCATATTTTCATATTATATATATATATATATATATATATTACAGTAAAAACATTGTTACTCTGGTCGTCTGTGATACGCCATGAAGTGAAATTGTCATCACAAGTTTTGTTGAAAATATTTCTTTCAATCCTAGTCGTCAGTTTTTGTGGTTCATGCAGACATGTCTGAAACGTAATACCTTCGTTTAGCCAGAATAACTACATGCTGAGCGAACTGAAACGTTATATTACTACTTGGCACACTCAAACTGTGCCATAGACTCGTAAAGTATAAAATATCAGCAAATCACCAAAATATTCCACACTGGACTGACAGCACAATCACAACAGTAGCAGGTGTGTTCCACCATTCATTGCCTCTCTACTTCCATCTGAAGATAATTTACACTGAGAGCGAGTGAATGACCCATCGGAGATGAAAATGATACATTTGATGCCCTCCTGGGTTGAGCTGTAATAAGGTTTTTACTCTGATATTTGTCATAATTTGACAGAAATGGCAGCATTTATTGCACTAATTGGACATTGTGTGTCTGGCACTGTTCAAGTGCCAGACACACTCATTACTGGACTAGCTTACAGGCCACCATGCCCAGGTAACGATACACTTCAGCCAATAGCATACCCATTTATACTAGAAGAGAGCCATGTGTACGTGTCTGTGTCTGTGTCTGTGTCGCAATTTTTCTCAGAGATGCCAGAACGGATATTTGTCAAACTTCAACAGTGAGTGCATGGGAGTGTTGTTGGCTATAAAAAATTGAACAATTAAATTTTTTAATCAAAGTTTTTTTTTGTATACCAAGTCGAGGCTCGTGTAAGAGTTAACACATAGAACATATAATAAAGGGAGCAGGAGTGAAAAGAGGGAGAGAGAAGGAAGCACAACAACAGTAGGGAACAGGGACATCAGGAGATCAGTGGAAGGGAGAGGGCTGGAGCGGGATACACGGAATAAACAAGATGGACACTGCTAGGACTTCCAGGAAAGAAGTTGGTATTTCAAAAAAGTGGATCTGGGGTGAATTAACGGGGGTAGAAAAGATCAAGGTTTTGGATGGGGGAAGATAAGAGATGGTGGTGAACAGCTGTATTGAAGACCTGGATGGGGGAGTGGGATTGAAGAGAGTGGGGGAGTTTGTTCCAGAGGCGGGAGAAAAGAGGAATGAAAGAGTGAAGGTGAGCAGAGAGTCTTGATTATGGCAGTTTCACCAGAAGAGGGTTGCAGGCAGTTCTTGTGCGTCCTGCAGGAATATTTGTGGGACAGAACACAGACAGAGCTGGGGGAGCTCGGCCGGAGAGGAGTCGGTAGAAAAATGGGTCCTTGAATTAAAATAAATTAAAATTGAAAAAAAAAAAACCATTCCTTAGTGGTTGTAGGGAAGTGTTGTCGGCACCCACAATTTTTTTTTTGATTTCTTCAAAATGCCAACAGGATTAGAACATCACCGTGCAACGCTGGTACTCCTGCTAGTTCTCATAAAAATTGATAACGTCTTCCGATTTATCTAAATGAGCTTTGTCAGAGCTTCATAGTTGCATATTGAAAAGCTTCTTCAACTGGAATTGCAGACAATTGCAAGTGAATCCAAATGTCTCCCCCAATTTGCACTCATCAATAAATCAAACAAAAAAAGACTTCACTGGGTACACAATCTGTATTGAAGAAATCCTTGAAATGATATAATTGGCTTGCAGAAAATAATTGCTTTGCAGAAAATAATTAGCTTCTTCTTGTAACCCAACCAACTCATCCGTCAACTTTTTGAAATATCATGCTATTCATCATTTTGGCCCTTCCACTCAATGGTGAAGATAGGATCACTTTACAAAATAAATAATTCTCATTTCTGAACCCGGACTCGAATCTTCACTAAAGTTTTATTGATTTGTCCTTGTCACACACCCAACCTATCCACCAAGTTTCGTAGAATCCAGTAAACAACTTTTTGAAATGTCATGCTATATATCGTTTTTTGCCCTATTTCTCAATGGTAAATAATCACTTATTATAAATTCTCAGATCCAGATCCACAACCAGATATTCACCAAAATCTAATCAATTAATCCTTGTCGCATACACAACCTCTCCACCAAATTTCATCCGAATCCATCCACAACTCTGAGATATCCTATTCACAAACAAAAACCAGACAAACAAACAGACAAACAACCAAAAACCAGACAACCAAACAAACAGAGAAACAAATAGACAAGCAAACAGACAAACAAACCAACAGACAGACAGAAAAACAAACAGACAGATAAACAAACAGACAAACAAACAGACAAACAAACAGACAAACAAACAAAAACCAGACAACCAAACAAACAGACAGATAAACAAATAGACAAGCAAACAGATAAACAAACCACCAGACAGATAAACAGACAGATAAACAAACAAAAAAAATAAAGAGACAGACAAATAAACAAAAATACAAACAGACATACAAACAAAGACAGACAAAGAAATAAACAAACAAACAAGCAAGTAGACAGATAAACAAAGAGACAAACAAACAAACAGACAGACAAATAAATGAAAAATCGGTCAGAGACCGAGGACTTGCCGGAATGTACTTTTTTATCGGCCATTTTGGAATTTATTCCTTGGTGATGCTCAAGAAATTTCATCTTGATCGGATGAAGTTTTGTACTTGTCGAATTATGACGTCATAATGGAGGCCTTGAGCCGAGAGAGTTAAAAATTGGGCACAGTCTATTCCAGGGCAAGACAAATATTTGTATAAAGTTTGGCGATTCTATGTGTAACGGTGTAGACGTAGTGCTGCGCACAGACAGACAAGCAGACAAACAGACAGACAAACAGACAAACCAACCAACCGACATACTTGCCGGAGTCTTTTCCGGCAAGTAACAAACCAACCAACCAACCAACATAATTTCCGGAATCTTTTCCAGCAAGTAACAAACCAACCAACTAACCAACATACTTGCCGGAATCTTTTCCGGCAAGTAACAAACAGACAAACAAGCAGACCGATAAACAAACATACAAACAAACAAACAGACAGACAGATAAGCAGACAAACAGACAAACAGATCAATGAAAAATCGGTCAGAGACCGAGGACTTGCCGGAATGTACTTTTTTATCAGCCATTTTGGACAAATATGGCGGCCTAACCACGTGACTGATGATGTCATCATTATTTGTTTTCTAAACGAATTTATTCCTTGATGATGCTCAAGAAATTGCATCTTGATCGGATGAAGTTTTGTACTTGTCAAATTATGATGTCATAATGGAGGAACCAATGACATCATCATTAACATATTTTATTTCCCATGGAGAGTTCTTTACAATGAGCAATGTCTCATTTTTTTCTATTCAGCACTTTCGGAGATAGAGAGGTGCAAAGTTTTTCGGCTTTTCCAAGATGGCGGGTGAACCACGTGACCGATGAGGTCATCATTATTTTTTTTCTCCACCAGTTTATGCCGTCATGTCGCTCAAGAAATCAGCACTTTCGGAGATAGAGAGGTGCAAAGTTTTTCGGTTTTTCCAAGATGGCGGGCGAACCATGTGACCGATGACGTCATCATTATTTTTTTTCTCCACCAGTTTATGCCGTCATGTCGCTCAAGAAATCAGCACTTTCGGAGATATAGAGGTGCAAAGTTTTTCGGTTTTTCCAAGATGGCGGGCGAACCATGTGGCCGATGAAGTCATCATTATTTTTTTTCTCCACCAGTTTATGCCGCCATGGCGCTCAAGAAATTGCATCTTGATTGGATGAAGTTTTGTACTTGTCGAATTATCAAATTATGACATCATAATGGAGGCCTTGGGCCTAGAGAGTTAAAAAAAATTGGGCACAGTCTATTCCAGGGCAAGACAAATATGTGTGTAAAGTATGGTGATTCTATGTGCAACGGTGTAGACGTAGTACTGTGCACAAACAGACAGACAGACAGATGAAAAATCGGTCAGAGACCGAGGACTTGCCGGAATTTACTTTTTTATCGGCCATTGAGGACAAATATGGCGGTCGAACCACGTGACTGATGATGTCGTCATTAACATATGTTATTCCCCATGGAGAGTTCTTTACAATGAGCCATGTCTCAATTCTTTCTATTCAGCACTTTCGGAGATATAGAGGTGCAAAGTTTTTCGGTTTTTCCAAGATGGCGGCCGAACCACGTGACCGATGACGTCGTCATTATTTGTTTTCTCCACCAGTTTATGCTGACATGGCGCTCAAAAAATTGCATCTTGATTGGATGAAGTTTTGTACTTGTCAAATTATCGAATTATGATGTCATAACGGAGGTCATCATGGAGGCCTTGGGCCGAGAGAGTGTTACCTTTGGAAAGGAAGACACCTTTGTGTGCTGGTAGCCAGACCTAATTCTAAATTCTATACTTGGTTGAGGGCCGCGTCCATCTTTTCGCAATCCTTGTGTCATTTAATTTTTTTTATTTTCTCAATCCTCCAAAGATTTAAAAAATGGTTCTTAATTGCTGCTTACTTGCTAAATATTTTAAAAGGATAGAGGATGGGCAATTAATCATAGGTTGGCAATCATGGTGCAGGCTTTGATTGGCCTTATAGCCTCCTGCTCCATTGAAGTTCTTTCCAAGAGACCTCACATTATTATAATCTGTTTGCACTGGTTATTTTGGAATATTTATTGCTTTGCAATTTCAAAGGATACAAATTAAAACAAATAATGACAACAACTGTAATTTCTTGCACAATCTGTTTGTCCAGGTTCAGACAGCATTATACATTTGATGTTACACCAAGTGAGCACCATGCTCCTCACACATTCCAACACCACATCTCTTGTGTCTCATCCTGCCAGGTACAATGTCACATGTTGCAGAAAACCAGCCAGTGTCACAGCCAGAAAACCAGTGACTAGCCAGAAAACCAGTATCACATGTTGCAGAAAACCAGCCAGTGTCACAGCCAGAAAACGAGTCACCAGCCAGAAAACCAGTGTCACATGTTGCAGAAAACCAGCCAGTGTCACAGCCAGAAAACGAGTCACCAGCCAGAAAACCAGTGTCACATGTTGCAGAAAACCAGCCAGTGTCACAGCCAGAAAACGAGTCACCAGCCAGAAAACCAGTGTCACATGTTGCAGAAAACCAGCCAGTGTCACATCCAGGAAACCAGTGTCACATGTTGCAGAAAACCAGCCAGTGTCACAGCCAGAAAACGAGTCACCAGCCAGAAAACCAGTGTCACATGTTGCAGAAAACCAGCCAGTGTCACAGCCAGAAAACGAGTGACTAGCCAGAAAACCAGTGTCACATGTTACAGAAAACCAGCCAGTGTCACAGCCAGAAAACGAGTGACTAGCCAGAAAACCAGTGTCACATGTTGCAGAAAACCAGCCAGTGTCAAAGCCAGAAAACCAGTCACCAGCCAGAAAACCAGTGTCACATTTTGCAGAAAACCAGCCAGTGCCACAGCCAGAAACCAGTCACCAGCCAGAAAACCAGTGTCACATGTTGCAGAAAACCAGCCAGTGTCACAGCCAGAAAACGAGTCACCAGCCAGAAAACCAGTGTCACATGTTGCAGAAAATCAGCCAGTGCCACAGCCAGAAAACGAGTGACGAGCCAGAAAACCAGTGTCACATGTTGCAGAAAACCAGCCAGTGTCACAGCCAGAAAACGAGTCACCAGCCAGAAAACCAGTGTCACATGTTGCAGAAAACCAGCCAGTGTCACAGCCAGAAAACCAGTCACCAGCCAGAAAACCAGTGTCACATGTTGCAGAAAACCAGCATTTTATGCATCTTATGCACCTGCATGTCCATGAGCCAAAGACATGGCGAGATAGCCCATGGTCAGATTAACATTGGAAAGTGAGCTGCACGGTTTCCTATTTTCATTGGCCCCTGCAATCACCATAATGCTTCTGTATTACAGCAGGAATATTCTGACTGTAGTTTCATCCATTCGAGAAGATGAGGCTCATTAACCTTGGTAAGCAGCTCATCTAGGAGAAGGAAACTCTGGGTCCAAACCCGTTGCTGCCTTGCGGTTCAGGTTTTGAAACCAAAGGCTAAGGGCTTAATGGGGGTAAAGTCAGCAATCCATTTTAAAGAATGTTAACCCGTGAGCTATCCTTGGGCAAGGTGTACTACTCCATTTTAGCCTCCCGATCAGGGTTACCTGAAGCCATGGAAGCAGGTAGTCGATGGCCATGCGGACAGGTGGCACACATTGCCAGTAACGGCTGCTTGATCTTGATGCTCAGCAGAAGATTCTCTTATTGACAATAAAATCTAGGATCACCCATCTGGCGTAGACACTACCTGAAAGAAAGCAATGGCAAACCACTTCCGTACATCCCAAGAAAACAATCGTGATTAAAAATCTAAGAAATTAAGTTCTGGTGCTGGAAAATGAACCGGCACCAAAGCTTTATCTCTCCACGTTTGTGAGCACCCAAATGGATACTGGGGAAGAGCAAAGTGTTTTCATTGGTTGGACTGGCCGTTAAAACGGGACTAGATAAACCCACAAGAAAATCCAGTTGCTGAGGTCATCAGAACTGAAAGTCGAACTCTGAGCTTCTCAAATGTTCACAAATTCACATAGAATCAGGGAAAGTTCGATGTAATAGAGAGGGAAAGCTGAAGAGGCCAAGAACTGAAATTTTGGGGATAAGTGAACTCAAATGGACCGGTTTGGGGAAGTTTCCATCCGTCAATTCCAAAGTGTTCTCTTCTGGCCATGGAATCTGGAAAATAAACGGAGTAGCAACGATTTGCAATAAGATGACAGGGTCAGTACTGGGATGCAACCCAGTCAATTATTATTGGTTTGTACGCAGCACAAGGCTCCGGGTCATCGGTTGAGGGTGCGGCTGTTCCGCTGAGCTCATCTAATCTTCATGGAGGTGTCAGTACCCAGCAATTTTGGCCTAAATAACACAGACAGCAACAAAATGACCCAATACAAAGATCTCAAAAATGAAGTGAAAATATCTTAAAGCTGACAAGCACCAAATTGTATCAGTGATAATTGGAGCAATGGGAATGATAAATAAGAACCATACAGAGATTTAAACCCTGGGAATATTACTCCAAACGAAGTGCAGTTGGAAGTTTTCCGGGCCTCATTGGGGAGCATGAAAAGATCCATCAGAACAAAACATTGAGAACAAGAAAACTTCACAACTTGGTCCATGAATCGTGATCCCTTACTGAAACGGAGGTGGATACTTCGAGCCCTTGGAGAACTCCATTCCACCTCCTGAAACCCGCATATGTAGATAACAACTAACGACACACACAATCACCATAGGCCAAGCCAACACCAACTCAACAAACACAGCTGTTGACTTTTTGCGGAAGTGATACAACTTCATGATGTAACTTTTATATCTGCACTCAGTGGGGCAATTTAGGTTTCTCCTCCCCAGGGATGCCAATCTCTGGTGTTTCTTCTGCTATTTCGGAAAAATGCGAAGCATCAAGCAAGGGTGCAGTGAGGCATGCACAATTTAAAAAATCTTCGGGATTCACACAGGCTCCCACAAACAAGGCAAATACTCCAACCGGTATGTCAAATACTCCAACCGGTATGTCAAATACTCCAACCGGTATGTCAAATACTCCAACCGGTATGACAAATACTCCAACCGGTATGACAAATACTCCAACCGGTATGACAAATACTCCAACCGGTATGTCAAATACTCCAACCGGTATGTCAAATACTCCAACCGGTATGTCAAATACTCCAACCGGTATGACAAATACTCCAACCGGTATGTCAAATACTCCAACCGGTATGTCAAATACTCCAACCGGTATGCCAAATACTCCAACCTGTATGCCAAATACTCCAACCGGTATGCAAAATACTCCAACCGGTATGCCAAATACTCCAACCTGTATGCCAAATACTCCAACCGGTATGCAAAATACTCCAACCAGTATGCAAAATACTCCAACCTGTATGCCAAATCCTCCAACCGGTATGCCAAATACTCCAACCTGTATGCCAAATACTCCAACCTGTATGCCAAATACTCCAACCGGTATGTCAAATACTCCAACCGGTATGTCAAATACTCCAACCGGTATGTCAAATACTCCAACCGGTATGTCAAATACTCCAACCGGTATGACAAATACTCCAACCGGTATGACAAATACTCCAACCGGTATGACAAATACTCCAACCGGTATGTCAAATACTCCAACCGGTATGTCAAATACTCCAACCGGTATGTCAAATACTCCAACCGGTATGTCAAATACTCCAACCGGTATGTCAAATACTCCAACCGGTATGCCAAATACTCCAACCTGTATGCCAAATACTCCAACCGGTATGCAAAATACTCCAACCGGTATGCCAAATACTCCAACCTGTATGCCAAATACTCCAACCGGTATGCAAAATACTCCAACCAGTATGCAAAATACTCCAACCTGTATGCCAAATCCTCCAACCGGTATGCCAAATATTCCAACCGGTATGCCAAATACTCCAACCTGTATGCCAAATACTCCAACCGGTATGCAAAATACTCCAACCGGTATGTCAAATACTCCAACCGGTATGTCAAATACTCCAACCGGTATGCCAAATCCTCCAACCGGTATGCCAAATACTCCAACCGGTATGTCAAATACTCCAACCGGTATGCCAAATACTCCAACCGGTATGCCAAATACTCCAACCGGTATGCAAAATACTCCAACCGGTATGCCAAATACTCCAACCGGTATGCCAAATACTCCAACCGGTATGTCAAATACTCCAACCGGTATGTCAAATACTCCAACGGGTATGACAAATACTCCAACCGGTATGACAAATACTCCAACCGGTATGACAAATACTCCAACCGGTATGCCAAATACTCCAACCTGTATGTCAAATACTCCAACCGGTATGACAAATACTCCAACCGGTATGACAAATACTCCAACCGGTATGACAAATACTCCAACCGGTATGTCAAATACTCCAACCGGTATGTCAAATACTCCAACCGGTATGTCAAATACTCCAACCGGTATGTCAAATACTCCAACCGGTATGTCAAATACTCCAACCGGTATGCCAAATACTCCAACCTGTATGCCAAATACTCCAACCGGTATGCAAAATACTCCAACCGGTATGCCAAATACTCCAACCTGTATGCCAAATACTCCAACCGGTATGCAAAATACTCCAACCAGTATGCAAAATACTCCAACCTGTATGCCAAATCCTCCAACCGGTATGCCAAATATTCCAACCGGTATGCCAAATACTCCAACCTGTATGCCAAATACTCCAACCGGTATGCAAAATACTCCAACCGGTATGTCAAATACTCCAACCGGTATGTCAAATACTCCAACCGGTATGCCAAATCCTCCAACCGGTATGCCAAATACTCCAACCGGTATGTCAAATACTCCAACCGGTATGCCAAATACTCCAACCGGTATGCCAAATACTCCAACCGGTATGCAAAATACTCCAACCGGTATGCCAAATACTCCAACCGGTATGCCAAATACTCCAACCGGTATGTCAAATACTCCAACCGGTATGTCAAATACTCCAACCGGTATGACAAATACTCCAACCGGTATGCCAAATCCTCCAACCGGTATGCCAAATACTCCAACCTGTATGCCAAATACTCCAACCGGTATGACAAATACTCCAACCGGTATGACAAATACTCCAACCGGTATGCAAAATACTCCAACCGGTATGCCAAATACTCCAACCTGTATGCCAAATACTCCAACCGGTATGCAAAATACTCCAACCAGTATGCAAAATACTCCAACCTGTATGCCAAATCCTCCAACCGGTATGCCAAATATTCCAACCGGTATGCCAAATACTCCAACCTGTATGCCAAATACTCCAACCGGTATGCAAAATACTCCAACCGGTATGCAAAATACTCCAACCGGTATGCCAAATACTCCAACCGGTATGCAAAATACTCCAACTGGTATGCCAAATACTCCAACTGGTATGCAAAATACTCCAACCGGTATGCCAAATACTCCAACCGGTATGCCAAATACTCCAACCGGTATGCCAAATACTCCAACCGGTATGCCAAATACTCCAACCGGTATGCCAAATACTCCAACCGGTATGCAAAATACTCCAACCGGTATGCCAAATACTCCAACCGGTATGCCAAATACTCCAACCGGTATGCCAAATACTCCAACCGGTATGCCAAATACTCCAACCGGTATGCCAAATACTCCAACAGGTATGCCAAATACTCCAACCGGTATGCCAAATACTCCAACCGGTATGCCAAATACTCCAACCGGTATGCCAAATACTCCAACCGGTATGCCAAATACTCCAACCGGTATGCCAAATACTCCAACCGGTATGCCAAATACTCCAACCGGTATGCAAAATACTCCAACCGGTATGCCAAATACTCCAACCGGTATGCCAAATACTCCAACCGGTATGCCAAATACTCCAACCGGTATGCCAAATACTCCAACCGGTATGCAAAATACTCCAACCGGTATGCAAAATACTCCAACCTGTATGCCAAATCCTCCAACCGGTATGCCAAATATTCCAACCGGTATGCCAAATACTCCAACCTGTATGCCAAATACTCCAACCGGTATGCAAAATACTCCAACCGGTATGCAAAATACTCCAACCGGTATGCCAAATACTCCAACCGGTATGCCAAATACTCCAACCGGTATGCAAAATACTCCAACCGGTATGCCAAATACTCCAACGGGTATGCCAAATACTCCAACCGGTATGCCAAATACTCCAACCGGTATATCAAATACTCCAACCGGTATGTCAAATACTCCAACTGGTATGCCAAATACTCCAACCGGTATGCCAAATCCTCCAACCGGTATGCCAAATATTCCAACAGGTATGCCAAATACTCCAACCTGTATGCCAAATACTCCAACTGGTATGCAAAATACTCCAACCGGTATGCAAAATACTCCAACCTGTATGCCAAATACTCCAACCGGTATGCCAATGATTCTGCTATCTTCACGTTTGATATTAAGCTGAAAGATATGAAGGTTGAGCAATAAGCAGCATTCATTTATCCTGAGTCCAGCTATTTAGCAGAGAATGACACTGCCAGGCAATAATATTGGCAAAGGATGAAAGGAACACTTTGGCAATATAAAATGGCCTTCTGGAGCGGGATGCTAAGCCTGCATACCAATCACGTCGTAACTTCCCAAAGATGCACGGGCCAAGGTGTCTACAGAACATCACAGGCAACTTTTGATTGTTTACTCAAAGTTTGCTGCATCTTCTGGCCGAAGTTCCAAACGTTTCTTCAAACATTCAAGGATCTTGATATATGAAAAAGCACAGAAGAACACACAGAGCAGTTCAAGTACCAATTACCGTAATGAGCAATACAGCTCTATCAGCAATTTGGTGCGTCCATAAACGAGATTAGTGCTTGGGTTGTTGTCTAATTTTCACATTCCCACTATGTAACAGACTGTTAACCACAAAGTGCTGTGGACTGAGCATCATCGAGTCAAATGTGCCAATCATATCAATGGTGGTCATCCTACTGGAATCCCATTATGTTTCTGAGCTGTTGAGATTGGGGTTAGAGTTAGGGTTAGGGTTGTTAGGGTTGTTAGGGTTAGGTTTACAACCTCACATCATGACACGGTGACGGACTACATCAAGTAAATCCCATCACAATGTGCAATTAACATCAATATGAAGAGTTGTTAGGGTTAGGGTTAGGGCTTGTTGGGGTTGAGGTTGTTGGGTTTGGGGGTTGTTGGAGTTGGGGTTGTTGTTGGGGTTAGAGGTTAGGGGTTGGGGTTGGGGTTAGGGGTTTAGGGTTAGGGTTAGGGTTGTTAGGGTTAGGGCTTGTTGGGGTTGAGGTTGTTGGGTTTGGGGGTTGTTGGAGTTGGGGTTGTTGTTGGGGTTAGAGGTTAGGGGTTGGGGTTAGGGGTTTAGGGTTAGGGTTGTTAGGGTTAGGTTTATAACCTCACATCATGACACGGTGATGGACTACATCAAGTAAATCCCATCACAATGTGCAATTAACATCAGTATGAAGAGCTACTACTCCCTTGTCAGAATCAAATTGGAATCACAGTGAGACTCATTTCATAAATCATTTTCAGTGACTTTGGTTTGAAATGATATCCATTCAAGACATCATAAAAGGTAATTTGATATGCTCTGCTTGCCAACGGAATGCCAGAATGAAACAGCATTTTTACACAGCATGTCTCCCAGAACGTTGTCCTGTGTAATTGCAATATTCCTAACTAGCAGGAGTACCCGGCGTTGCCAGGTGGGGGAGTGGAAGGGGGAGGGATGCGAGAGGTGAGGGGAGAGGGAGGGGAAAGATATACTACATATACATCTTTGGGCGGGGGGGGGGGGGGGTGGATTTGACAGGCCCCTCCGTTTTTGGGGAGAGACGATGAGAAGGAGAAAAAAATTTACCCGTGCAAAGAGTGCTTTAACCTCAATGTTGCCCAGGTAGAAAAAAGGAAATTGTAATACCCTCTGCCACCATCACCAGGTGGTGCTGCACGGTACACATTTACATAGAGAATTTACGTCCCTCTCCTGGTCCCCCACATCTCCACATGAAGCTGCGGCCACATAGCCTCCGTTACCCCCCAGACAAAGTTGTATTTGTATTTGTACTCCGAGTAAAGTATAAAAGCGTTTATAGCTGGGAGTACCCGGCGTTGCTCAAGCGAAAAAGAAACATTAACATATTTGAAATGAGAGAAAATATAATGGAAAAGCAATTACATCCAAATCAGAATCCATCACAAATGTCAAATCATCATTTAACCTTTTTGTTGAATACATGCTGCTGAATGAATGAATGAATGAATACATGCTATTACTGAACGTTCATCACGTTTCTGAGTGAAGTGTGATGCCAATCAGGAAGAAGAAGAAGCCTTACTGCCAACTTCGTACACTTCCGGAATTGTTTGATTTATTTGTGTTCAAATGTCTGGTGATTGTTTTGTATTTATTTATGCGAATGTGCACTTGTATATAACTGTCATTAATTAAAAGGGCTTATGCACTATCGAGCGATTTTTATTTTTAATCCAAAAAAATGAACTTTTATTTTTCAAAATGTTTTTTTTTTTTTTTGCCTAAAACATTCCCAGGCATTCACTGATGGACCTCTGAAAGTTTGACGAAGATCCGTTCAGCCAACTCTGAGAAAAATGGTGACACAGACAGACAGACACACACAGACAGACATCTCTCTGATATAGTAGTAGACTAGCAGAAGTACCCGGTGTTGCTGGGCGGGGGAAGGGGGGTAGGGGAGGGGAGGTGGGGAGTGGGAAGGGGGATTGGGGGGTGGGTGGGGGAAGTATTATTATATATAATTTTGTGTGCTCCTTCCATGTCCATCACGCGTTTTTCTTAAGAGTTCCTGATGTTGTCCAGGGTTTTTTTTTTGTATACTGAATCGAGGCTCGTGAAAGAGCTAACATTTATTTCACAAACAAATCAACCAGACAAACAAAATATACAAAAAGAGGGAGCGGAAGACAAGATGGGGAGAGAAGGGGAAGCACACAACCACAACATTGGAGAGCAGGGAGAAGTGTGGGAGGGAGAGGGCTTTTTTTTTTCTTTTTTTTTCTTCTTTTTTTTTTTTTGTATACAAGATCGAGGCTCGTGAAAGAGCGAACATTAATCACACAGAAAGACAAACAGACACACAAAACAAATAACATCGGGAGCGGTAGACAAGATGGGGAGAGAGGGGGAAGGACACAAACACAACATTTGAGAGCAGGGACCGAGAGACATGGAGACATCGAGAGAACTGTGGGAGGGAGAGGGCTTTGGGGGGAGGCATGGGAAGGGGGGGGGGGGGTGGGAGAGGTATAAAACATATGGACACTGCCAAGACTTCCAGGAAAGAAGTTGGAATTTCAAACAAGGTGGATCTGGGGTGAATTAGTGGGGGTAGAAAAGATCAAGGTTTTGGATGGGGGAAGATAAGAGATAGTGGTGAACAGCTGTTTTAAAGACCTGGAGGGAGGGGTGGGATTGAGGTGAGTGTGGGAGTTTGTTCCAGAGGCGGGAGAAAAGAGGAATGAAAGAGTGAAGGTGAGCAGAGAGCCGAGATTTCGGCAGTTTAACCATCAGAGGGTGGCTGGCAGATCTTGTGCGACCTGTAGGAATATTTGGGGGACAGAGCACAGAGAGAGCTGGGGGAGCAAGGCCGGAGAGGAGTCGGTAGAAGACAGAAAGACCACCTACCTGCCTGCGGTGAGTGAGTGAAAGGCCCTCAGAGATAGCTTCATCGCGGGAGATTCCAATGATTCTGAAAGCTTTGGATTCAACAGCGTGAAGCCGAGCCAGGTGTGAGGCAGGAGCACCAGCCCATAGGGGAGAACAGTATTCCATTGAGCTGCGGATGAAAGCCTTGTATGTGGTGAGGAGCTCAGGTGGTCTAGATGTCGCTTAAGCCATCACCATAACATAGACATAGAGCATTAATTCTCAAATTATTTAAATATAGTGTACAGGATCTATTGTTTAGTCAATATGATGTTGTGTCTTCATTGTATCAGTATAATGGAGTACATGCAGATAAAACTATAACAGCACTCGGTAGAGCACAAACCTGCGCCAGGCTGAACAGTTTATATTTTGTGTCCCAATGATAGACCGGATCTGCATCCGGACCTTAACCAAAATCGAATTGGCTTGTTGTTGTTACCGACCCAACTCATCCACCAAGTTTTGTCATAATCTGTCCACAACATTTTGAGATATCCCGCTATATATCGTTTTTGACCCCATCTCTCAATGGTGAAGAATCCCTGAAAGAATTCTCATATCCGAATCAGGAGCCACATGTTCACCAAAATATAATCAATTCACTCTGGCCACACTCCCAACCTGTCTACCAAGTTTAATCCGAATCCATCCTTAACGTTTTGAGATATTGTGTTCACAGATAGACAAAGTGACAGACAAACAAACAAGAAAGGAAGTCAGGAAGAAGCCTGACAGGTATGATGAAAATTGAGAGAATCAATAAATTGATTGTTTAATTGATTAATGGCAAGATTAAAATAAATAAATTGTGATCGTAAAATAATTTGTCAATCAATTGGCTGCTAGCATACCTAAACCACAACTGTTTCAGCCGAATTTGTAACTTTTTGAAAATTAATTCATCGAAAAATTAAATAATTAATCGATTAGTTGATTAATCAATAAATAAAAATACCCTTTACAGCCGAATCACTTGGTCATTGTCGTGTCCAAATATTACCTTTCTAGCTCAAAATGTCCCTGAGATATTGCCTAGATGAAAAAGGAAATAAATAAGTACTTAATTGAACCGCCTTTAGAGGCCATTTTCCCCCGAAGAGCAGGGGTTGGCCTTTTTTTGGGGCACCATGGTCCCCTTTTTGAAGCAATGTTTTACGGCCAGATGCCCTTCCTGCCGCCAACCTCGCCAAAGCACTTGCTCATTATTTTGCCCAAATTTCAGCTTCCTAGCTCAAAGGATGGTTGAGATATCACCTGGATATACAAACGAGAAAACCTTGACCTTTAACCTATATAGTCAAAAAACATTGACAGCCTCACTTTTAGCCTTCGAAATTCTCTGGTAAAGTTTGACGAAGACAGCTGAAAGCGTTCGCGAGTTATCGCATTCACAGACAAACAAACAATCAAACATACAACCATACAAACAAACAAGACAGAGCGACATGGAGTGGATGCATAACAAACAGGGATGAAAATATAACAACTCATCCACATTCTTTGGCAAAGGTTATGACTGATTAATTATTGTAAGTTCTGCATAAAAACATATATACAGTCGTGGCCAAAAAATATTGGCACCCTTGCACTTTTTTCAAATAATGCACCATTTCTTCCAGAAAATTGTTGAAATGAAAAAATATTTTGGTATCCACAAATGTATTTCTTTGGTTTGCAGTGGGACAAAACAAAAAAAGCTGAAAAAAATTAATAAATCTTAGCTTTTTCCGCACAGAAATCCGAAAATAGCCTGGACAATATTATTGGCACCTTTTAGAAGTTGTTAGACATAATTAGATTTCAAGCAGATGATCCTCCTTTACTTTGGAATTGAACTCACCTGTGGTGAGTTGCAGGTGCCTGCAATATAAAAAAAAAATCACTCATTCAACGAGTTTGAATATAGAAAAGGAGTCATTCTGCTGTTTTGTGTCACTGTGTGTCACCGCAATGAGCATGGAGAAAAGAAAGAAAACCAGAGAATTGCCTGAGGAGGTCAGACACAAGATTGTAGCCAAGCATGGACAATCTCATGGCTACAAGTCCATCTCCAGAGACCTTGATGTTCCTGTGCCAACCTTACGCAATGTTATCAGGAAGTTTAAGGCCCATGACACACAGCAGCCAACCTCCCTGGACGTGGCCACAAGAGAAAACTTGATTGAAGATTGCAGCGAAGGATTGTTTGATTGGTGGAGAAAGCATCTTGATCAACTGCCAAACAGATTCAAGCTGACCTTCAGACACAAGGTATGACAGTTTCAACTCGCACCATTCATCACCAACTCAATGAAAGGGGTGTTCTATGGTAGGAGACACAGAAGGACCACACTGCTGGGAGAGAGATGTAAGAAAGCCCGACTGGAGTTTTTCCAAACACACATTTGACAAAGCCAAAATACTTCGGGGAGAATGTCCTATGGACAGATGAGAACAAATTTGAGCTTTTTGGTAAAGCACATCATCTCCATGTTTATAGAAAACAAAATGAAGCCTTCAATGAAAAGAACACCTTCCCTACAGTCAAACATGGAGGAGGTTCAGTGATGTTTTGGGGTTGCTGTGCTGCCTCTGGCACTGGGTGCCTTGAATGTGTGCATGGTATCATGAAATCAGGAGATTACCAAGGCATTTTGGAGCACAATGGTCAACCCAGTGTCAGAAAGCTGGGTCTCCGTCGAAGGTCATGGGTCTTGCAGCAGGACAATGACCCCAAACACACTTCAGAAAGCACCCAGGAATAGTTCAAGACAAACGCTGGACTACATGGTGGTGAGGTGTTTTGAATTACGTGGTGGTGAGGTGTAATCGTTCCAAACTTCCAGTCTGCACCTACCCCTCCCGTAAGTATGTGCTGAGGGGTTCTTTTTTGAATTTATATATATATTTTCAACCTAAATTGCTTATTAAAAAAAGTAATATCACAAACACTACAAATACATTTGTGCAAAAAAATTGTTTGTATTACGATTGGTGTAAATCATGACAACACAGCAACACAGCAAACTCAGGTACAGTCATTACCCTCAGCTAAAACAAGCCCGTTCCTCTGTAACGACGCGTGGTGAGGCGAGCGCAGCGAGCCGAGCCAAGCTAGTATACACGTAGTGTGTTCAAAAAGTATCCGACCTTTATTTTTCGTGCGTAAAAAAAAAGAAGCTAGGGAGGCGTTGATTGGTGCACGTATGTAGGCGATCCTAATGCACATGCGTGAATTTTTTCCCACCTGCAGAAGCTGTCATTCGACGGCAGACCGCCGATGAGTGAGGAAATGTAAGTGAGCGCCGTCGGATTTTCGTTTTTGACAAAATGACGGAAAAACTTGAACAACGCTACTGCATCAAATTTTGTGTTTTTTGGCCTCGGGGATGTTGGATGCTTCCATTGTGATGACTGCAACTTGGTTTCTGGGTCGTACCCATAAACCCAGGACTCATCGCCAGTGATCACTGTGTTGAGGAAGCTGGGATCGCTGTTCACAGTCTCCAGCATGTCCTGTGCGATCTCCAAACGGAGTTGCTTCAGCTCAATCGTTAGCAGCTTTGGTACGAACTTCGCTGAGATTCTCCTGAAGCCCAAATCCTCCTTCATAATGGAATGAACGGTGTTGAATCTTGCGGATCGTTTCCACTTGGGAATCGCCAAGCTTTACACAAAATTTGATGCAGTAGCGTTGTTCAAGTTTTTCCGTCATTTTGTCAAAAACGAAAATCCGACGGCGCTCGCTTACATGTCCGCACTCATCGGCGGTCTGCCGTCGAATGACAGCTTCTGCAGGTGGGAAAAAATTCACGCGTGTGCATTAGGATCGCCTACATACGTGCACCAATCAACGCCTCCCTAGCTTCTTCTTTTTTACGCACGAAAAATAAAGGTCGGATACTTTTTGAACACAGTATATATTAGTATATATATTAGTATCTATATATTAGTATCTGTAATTTGGCGCTCCAACCTAATGAGCGAACGTCATGACGTCATCACCACGCATGTCCACATTGCCTGCCAACCTCCTTAGTATCTTAGGTGTCCTCAGGTGCACTTTGAGCATCTGCTGACCAAGCTGGCTACATGGGGTGTGGGGAGCAGGGGGGGCACCAAGCCTAAGGTTTGATATGTTCTTAGGTGCCATGACAGCTCGTGTCTGGTAGTGCAAGTGGCAGGATTTTTAAAAATGTTTTTACCAGCAATGGGTACATGACATAGACTCCTTTAGAGAAGGACTCGAACGTCACGACCTCAGGGTTTGTAACTTGAGTCTGAAGGATTAACTTAAGTCCTGGGCTAAAATGACTTCTAGAAGGGCTAGAGACACGATCTCGGGGTCAAAATAGGGGGTTTTTGAGGACGGCGAGTTCAATAGCGACATTTTCAACACCACCTGGGGTCATCGTCAAGGTCAAAAGGTCATATTTCAAGGTCAAATTAGTGAATTTTGGCAATTTTTGCCCGTTTTTTGTGTCTAACTCATAAACGGTGAGAGATGGCTGATTTATAATAGGAGGCAAGTTTGTAGAGCTGTCCAAATTTAATATATATTGTCATATATCGTATTACACAAACATACAAACATACAGCAAATACACATTCGAATAATAACAATGCACCGTTTTTCAATAATATTTTGTAAAAAATGTCTGTTACAACTATGTCTATGTCTATCACTAGTTGGAGAGCTATCGCTAGTTGGAGAGCTTTTCTTGCCTCTTGAGGCATCCCACAGCCTTTTCTTTACTTTACTTTACTCATAGGTGTTTACCTGGTCAGTTATGGATCTAATATGGGACCGTTTTGAGAGCAAGCTGTTCTTTTGCAAAGGAAAAAGTCGTTTGGGCACCTCAATGCCATCTTTCTCAACTCTATTCAAGAATAGGAATCCAAAAGGTGAGCTGACTTGTTGGAAATGAACGAACTGCCTGACAGTTTGTCCAGTAGCGGCAGTTATTGATAGGTACAGGTTTTTCTGGTCTTTTATGACGTTAAAGGCAGGAAAATAGGAGCTGATTTTGGCGCAGAAGTGGTCGAAATCTTGGATCTTGTCTGCAGCCTCAGCAGCTGCATGCACCTTCTTAGTTCTTGATTCTGATATAGAAGATGATGTTGGGCGTGGGGCTGAAGTAACCTGCTTCAAAACTGATTTCGGTAATCCTGGAAATATTGATGGGGGTTCTTTGGGTCGCTTGCCACCCTTAACTGACACCCATTTACAATTGAAATGTGTCTCACAAATATATATCTCCTTCAAGCGCCTCAAGCTTTCTTTCTCATTCGGCATTGCCAATATCCATCTCTCCCTCTCCTCAGGATCTTTTGGGAAGGATAGGACCTTTACATAAGGCGTCCCATCATAGTTTCCTTTACAGCCAAAACAGCTGCAACGACGTGGCATCTTGTCATGAAAGCAGGAAACAAAACAAAGATCCTGTGAGATCACCAGCTGGACAGTTTCTGAAAGAGAAGAGAAACATATTATTTTGCTGATTTCCGATATTAAATGTGAAATATCACAATTAATTTTAAAATAAATAATAATTAATACACAAATCAAAAAAATTAAAAACAAAATTGTTTAAAAATAAAGTTGCCAAATGGAAAAAAATAATGTATATTCAAATCATTCTTTCGAGGGAAACTAATCTGTTATAATACAGACTATTATATTTTATTTATTGATTTATTTATTTATTATTTTATTACATAAATTACATGTCATATGTCAATTTCATTCCAATCCATCCAATAGTAAAGTGCTGTGGTATTTGCATAGAAACCGAGGCATTCATAGAAAACGAGATAGAAAATGGGGAACTCAGACTCAAGTTACAAACCCCGAGGTCGTGACGTTCCAGTCCTTCTCTAAAGTAGTCTATGGTTTGTATGTTTGTGTAATACGATATATCACAATATATATTAAATTTGGACAGCTCTACAAACTTGCCTCTTATTATAATCAGCCATCTCTCATCGTTTATGAGTTAGACACAAAAAACGGGCAAAAATTGCCAAAATTCACTAATTTGACCTTGAAATATGACCTTCTGACCTTGCAGATGACCCCGGGTGGTGTTGAAAATGTCGCTATTGAACTCGCCGTCCTCAAAAACCCCTATTTTGACCCCGAGATCATGTCTCTAGCCCTTCAAGAAGTTATTTTAGCCCAGGACTTAAGTTAATCCTTCAGACTCAAGTTACAAACCCCGAGCATGGGACGTTCCAGTCCTTCTCTAAAGGAGTCTATGGTACATGAACGAGTTTTAAAGTCATTCCAGCAGGCACTTGATGTGTACTCAAACATGGGTGACATCAGAAGTAGCTAAACTAGACAACTATAAAAACAAACAAACAATGTATTAGTGTAAAACGTTATGAGAGATGTATGAGGTGCTGAAGTATAGACAGTAAAAACCATTAATTATGTGGTTCCCAATTGGTGGTCCGTGGTCATTTATCGCTGACCTTTGCTGGTCCCTGTTGAGAAAAAGGTTAAGAACCCACTGGTATAAGGGGTTCTTTGAGCACCAAGTAAGGAAAGACTGCTCTTATTTGACACTGAATTGCATGTAAATATTTGCTTGTGAATATGTGCCCGTTTATTTTGCCTGTTGATACAAGATTTGTTGTTTCTAAACTTGCTCGATTGTCTCGTTCTCTCATTGGTTAGACATAGCATGTAATAAATAGTCGGGTGATTGTGCCCCATTAATTCAATCCCATCAGGTAGCCGACTCCCACCCACAGTTTTGCTCGGCCGTATGTAATAAGTAGACAGGGTATGGAGTCGAGAGTGCTGTTCCCCAGTTGAGATAGCGAGCTCTCTGTGTAAGGTAATGCGACACTGGGCGTGAGAACCCTGCTAGAGCTAGTTGTCCCAACCGGCATCCACGGTTGCTTTGCAACCCATCAGGATACAGTTATTTGTGGTTTGTGGCTTCAGGGTCAAAGGTCAGGAAGGAGGTCCGAGAGAGGCCACTGCCAGGCTGTAACAATATTAAAAGAGTTTAAGAACAAATGCTTTACTGGAGAGGGATAAAGAAACATTAAGGCCACCCTTTAGAGTAATATAAATGGTAGTGTTGGAACCACGACCTTAAACTACAAATCCTGCTTCTTCTTCTTCGATCCCGTAAGATGGGGTCAACAAACAAATGTGTGATTAAAAAGACCAAGTTTTTTTTTCAAAGTAAATCAGTTATTAGGTTTCCAACGGTACCATTTTAATTATTCTACAACATAATGTATATTCCCCCCTTCACATGCCTCCCCCCCAAAGCCCTCTCCCTCCCACAGATCTCTCGATGTCTCCATGTCTCTCGGTCCCTGCTCTCAAATGTTGTGTTTGTGTCCTTCCCCCTCTCTCCCCATCTTGTCTACCGCTCCCGATGTTATTTGTTTTATGTGTCTGTTTGTCTTTCTGTGTGATTAATGTTCGCTCTTTCACGAGCCTCGATCTTGTATACAAAAAAAAAAAAAAAAAAAAAAAAAACATCAGGAACTATTTAGAACAAAGAATGACACACATACACACACACACACACACACACACACACACACACACACACACACACACACTTCTCCTTTTGGCAATACATTACTTTCTGGGATATGCTGGAATTTACTGTATATTGGTGTGGAACATTCAATTAACAGTCGCCGATACCCTTGTTTGACTCGACAGAACAGCAGCAGAATATTAACAGTTCCTTTGTTGTACGTGCACATCAAACTTCAGACAACAAAAGGTGTAATAAATCAAACACCTAAACTTAGATCAATCACCAGAAGAGAAAGTGAATCTCACAACTTGTACCCGCAATATGAAATAACTATTCAGATGTCCTCCCAATACAAACCCGGTGGATCACGATCACATTGGCAGCATCCTGCCTCTTAAAATACAAGAGCGCAGCACTGCCATTTGTGGAATAATAGCAGGGTTTCATGCTGATGTCCTTTAAAATGACACCGCGCATCCCACCCACCCTGGATGAAAACTGATGGATTTGCTTCAGGCAGCAGATTTATGCTGTTTTATTGTATAATCCGCACCAGTGGGCCTGCACATCTCTCGTGCAAAGTGATACAGTTAAGTGAATATTTTGTTCGGTGCTGCTTCCCTTTTTTTCTGGCCAGGCCAGACGCCACATTTCTGAATATGAAGAGGGTCACCAAGGACATCGAGGATGTTGGACGCCCTGCTAATCATTTTCTGCAGTGAGAGGGACAATGCAGTATTTCAAATTGTCAAGTCTACAATTGAATGATCAAACCAACGTGAGTTGACATTTATGAAACTGTCTGGATAAATCATTTTTATGGCCTCAAATGACCACATTCTGCATAGATTATCTGAAGGAATTGAGTGATTGCTTGAGCTAATTTTGGAAAGGTTAATTGATTGGGTTGTAAAACCACCACGTGTCAGAGTATAATTATCATACTAAAATACCAGTTTGTGTGATTGTGTCCTTGGGCCCTTCTGAGTTTTCATAATGTTAACAGCACGAACACGTAACTCAGAGGTTGTTGCACACTGTGCACACCATTTGTTTGTCTGTGTTTGATTCTAAACACAAATCTTGGTCGTGATATTCTTGGTAGCTCGGGTGTTGGATCGGAGAGTATGCTGTCACGGTGTCACAACCACCAGTACTCCTTTGTGCAAAGACCTTGTCCCAATTCCAAAATCCGTCCCTGGACCTTTGCTGGGAAAGCAATGGCAAACCATCTATTATGTTCCATTGTATGGAAACTTCAGGAAAGGAATTGTACTTATCAGATCAGATTTTGTTCATGCCTCTGGATATCTAATTAAGCTGACGATCCATATCCACTAATGTCAATGTACACACATGTGAATCTACTATACATGGATGACGTGTGTGTGTGTGTGGCATACTGTTTGTATCTATTACTGATGCACGTATATTAATGAAATGTGTTCTATTGAAATGTTTTTTTTTTTTAACTCTTCAGACTGCTGAGACCCAATCGACCTTTGAAGACCCTTTAAGACCTCTAAGATGCTTAAGACCCCAAAGACCCAGAGGACCCACCATCACTGAGGATCCATAAGACCCCAAAGACCCAAAAGACCCCAATGACCCAAAAGTCTCTAAGGTGCTAAAAGACCCCAATGACCCAAAAGTTCCAAAGGATCCAAAAGACCCAGTGGACCCAAAAGTCCTTGAGGACCTAAAATACCCAGATGACCCAAAATACCCAAAGGTCCTCGGGGACACAAAAGATCCAGAGGACCCAAAAGTCCCCGAGCACCCAAAAGACTCTGAAGACCTAAACGACCTCCCCGAGTCTGGCAGGCAGTTATGCTTCAAGGAGGTGAATACCAAAGGAAATTTGGTCCAATGGACCCCTCATATCCTAAACAATCCTCATTGCAAGCTATAACTTTGTCATAGTTGGCATTGAAGATCTGGCAAATGAACACTGCAGATTTGAACCAAAATGTCACTTATATGAAGTTAACAAATAGACCAAACAGGTTTTTATTATACTTTGATGATGTTTAAATTAAAAAAACATTCAGGGTATTGTTTTTTTTTTTGTTTTTTTTTCATTAATCATTAGAAAATGCATAGACAGTGGCAATTTCAAGGATTTTTATGAGATATTTATTTTTTCTCGTAAACCTGCTAAATTGGTGCAAACTTATGAATATGTCAATTTGATTCAAAAATATCGAATGGGTCCTCAATCCTACAAAACTCGGCCTTACCAAAACTGCCGTCCTCGGTTCGGTTATTGCTCTATCGAAGACGTTATATTTGGCACGGTCCTCAATCACACAAAACGTGGCCTCACAAAACTGCTGTCCTCGGTTCGGTTATTGCTCCCATCGAAGTCATTGTATTCAGCATGGTCCTCAATCCCACAAAACTTGGCATCACCAAAACTGCCGTCCTTGGCTCGGTTATTGCTCCCATCAGAGTCATTGTATTCAGTGTGGTCCTCAATCCCACAAAACCTGGCATCACCAAAACTGCCATCCTCGGCTCGGTCATTGCTTCCATCAAAGTTGTTGTAGTCGGCGTGGTCCTCAATCCCACAAAGCTCAGCCTCTCTGTTCCTCAACAGGTGGAACTTGGCAAGAGGGAGTCGCTAAAGCTCAGGGCTTTGACCCCAGCAGCCTGGGGTCAACACATCCCACCAAGTTTCAGGGCTAGGCCACGTCAAATCGCATGTCGAACGGTGTGATACGGTGCTGCTCGTATGCGGTCCTCATTCCCATCAAAGCTGCCATTTTCTGCTGGGTCTTTGCTGTTTTCGAAACCTGCTGTATTTGACAAGGCTGTCGGTCCTTTCCATCCCAGGCAAGAAGGAGGCAGCAAAACACATTGTCTCCCCATCACCGCCATCATGAGTGTGTTGTTCATTCTTGTCTCAAAATGCAGGTTTTAGAGCATGTTAAGCTGCCCTCCCAGGTCTCCACCTCTGCCACCTCTGTTAGTGTGGATATATATTGTCGTGTGACTACCCTTTGTGGTGAACACCGTAGGATAGCACGGATGACCAAACAAGCTTTAACACTCCGAGGCGTTCAGTTCAATGGCGGAGTTAATACGCGTGAGGAGCAAATGGGGGAGAAACCGGAGAGCTTACCTTCGCGCGGTCCTCAAACCTGTAATAAATAAACTCACATAAAACGGAATTAAAATGCACAAAAATAAACAGGTTTATTTAATAAAATGCCGGTAACAAGGAAGCAACATGATAAAACTGAATTCCTAAACAGGACGTCCCCACAGACAGACTCAAAAAACATACTGTTATGAATTTGGGTAGAGGAATATCTAGAGCCAGATAGATCTGTATACTTAGGCAGTTAAGACTGAAAAATAGGGCGTATCGTTCATTTTTTCAGGAAAGCACCAAATTTGGCACAGATGTAGTATGGACCTATACAATTGTGTTCCTGAGGGGCGCCCAAAAATTCAGAACCCCTGGTGGCCGCCATATTGAATTTCAACATGACCGCCCTCTGTGACCTAATTCCCTCAATAACTTCTATACTATGAGCGATAACACCCCAGTTCCAGTGTCTTACCCTATGTTTTCATGGTCTCTGAATCCAATGGGATCAATTGCATAAAGATTGGCATCCATCATCTTTAATTTCAAGATGGCCACCATGGTGTTTCCATTTTCCTTGAATCTCATAGTATTTTAGGTAAAATTTCAATTCCAAGTGATACACATTGTTTTATTGGTCTCTGATAACAATGGAATGGTATTAATTAATCAAAGTTACACACAGTTGCAGTTTTAACTTAAAATATTGTGGGCACTTGAAAGGTGGAGGCTCTCGCACAGACGCGTAGTACTACAAGCACTGTCCATCGCAGTCACACAGTGATGTGCAGGGCAGATTTGCCCTGGAGCATTTACAGTTGCCTTTACAGGCCGACTTACAATGGCAGCTTGTAAGCTCTGAACATGCCTCCTGTATCAGTGGTATTGTGGTCCAAATTGGTGTCCAAGAAGTCCCTGTTTTCATCCAGCCCCAATCAGCTGGTGATGGAAGTTCTGGGTAGGGCACAAGTGCCTGACTCCATACGTGTCCAGCCTGAAAACATGCACGTTTTAGGTGTTGTTCGAAGGCGTCTGCTGTTGGGGGAATGTGATCAATTGTTCTTGCCTTCTTCGTGAACAAGTGTCGGCGCATGTCATTCACTGTCTTTATCTCGGTAGTCCGGTCATAGAGGATGGCAACATATCTTTCTAGACTCGGACTTCCTGCGGCCAAGGCCGGTGGCAATTTTATGGATGGCAAGGTAGCGGTAGCTTTTACCAGTGCCAATGGCAATCCAGAGTTCCTCCACACCGTGTGACTGGTAGGTAAAGTAGTGTGCTATTGCCAAGACCACAATATCAGAATCTGCAGTTCGAATCAATACCCGTTTTCTCCCCTTTTTCACGGCATCCAGGACATTTTTTGGGATTTTTTGAATTTTCTGAATTTTTGGGCGCCCCTCAGGAAAACAATTGTATAGGTCCATACTACATCTGTGCCAAATTTGGTGCTTTCCTGAAAAAATGAACGATGCTTCCTCTTAACTGCCTAACTAGTATAGGTAGGTATCCGACTGTTGTGATAGGGAATATACCTGTAATAAGTTATATGTTTAGCCCGGTTTGTCGGTATAAGCTGTATTGGAGTCCCCGCCACGAGAGGGCGGGGCATGCTAAATAGTGCAGGGATTATGGATAAAGTTCCCTCGTCCGTCGTTCCCTCTGTCGCCGATCCAGTGTCCATTATGGCAACGCACTCATTTAGACACTTAGATAGGTCCTTAGTGCACACATGAAATAATTCCCCTCCCTCACCACAACGACTTTGGGAAACAGGCAGGAAGCCAGATCGGGGCACCGCCGCATGGGCCGCAGCCAGCCACACCACCAGCTGGCTTAGGAACGAGCCTCGTGGCAGGCTATAGCCACGCCCAGGATGACTGTGATTGGTCTGTGGAAGGGGCAGAGAACTGCCCCGTGATTGGAGGGAAGGGAAGGACTGGTGGTTGGCCACGAGGGTGGCGTGACATGGTGGGCGGGAAGCACTCGGCCAATGGGAGGAAGGCAACGGAGTGGGAAGATTCTGGAAGGCGAGGGTCACCGGCTGGTTGGAAGGGAGAAAGAACTGACGTCACAGGGCGAGTGATAAAACTGCTGACTCGCCGGCATTTCGCCCTCTTCCCTCCTCCCGCGCTCTTCCCTTGCCCTTTCCGTTCCTGTCTCTCTCTGTGCTTCCCAGAAGTTCTCTTCGTGTCTCGTGTTGGAGATCGGCTTCGTGTTGGAGATCGGCTTCGTGTTGGAGATCGGCTTCGTGTTGGAGATCGGCTTCATGTTGGAGATCGGCTTCGTGTGGAGATCGCTATCCCTGCGTTGGAACTTTGGTGCTTTTGGGTCATTATGGTGCTCGGTGCTTTTTGGTGCTTTCGGTGCTGCGAGCGGACGGGACCTGGGGTGGGACTGACGAGGAGAGCTTGCAGCGAGGTGCGAGGTGAGGCCTGACGGCACGCGAACAGGTGCGCATCGAGGCCTGTTTCCTGCCGAATTCAAAGCCGCGGCCGGCTTGTGCGCATGGAGCCGGACCCTCCTTGACTGCACACGACAGACAGATAAGCACGCACCACATCTTACACAAATCCACGACGGACAGTTATTTTATTAATTCATTCCTTTGTCTCGTTTCTGAAGTGAGTTGTGGGGCCGTCCCAATTTAGAAGTAGATTTTATCATCGCGTTTCCTTGTTCTCGGGTTCCGTTCAATAAATCACTATTTTTGTACATTTTAACCTGGATTTTCGTTTGAGTTCATTCCCTCTACAGGTATGCACTTGCGCTTCTTCCCCTTCATTCTTCCTCCCATGCTTTTATAGCTGAATCCGTATTTGATCGTTGCCTCCATTAAAGCTGTTCGGTCGTCCGCAGTCCTACGGTGTTAACCGAAGGGATCGCGCGACAATACGAAGGGGAAACGAACTGGAAAATAAATGTATTTGGTTGTTTAGCAACCACTTAGCTCAACTTGGCCGGGGTGTTTCATCAAGAATCGTCCAGGCCCTCCCTGACCACGCAATCCGGACGCAGCTCAGGTGTTGGTGCAAAACAGGCCTTACGCGCGAAGCGAATGGCAGGCGTGCAGCCGGCGCTTCCACGCCGCGCTCGTTCACCCGTCCTCTGCATGGAAAACCCCAGTTCACGGGCCGCGCCTCTTTCTCCACACAACCGCCAGCAAGATGTCCCAACACAGCCGCTCATGATGAAGCTTCCCCGAGCAGAGAGCAAAGCACAACCGTCCACTTATCGCTGTTGGAATGAAAAGGTGCAAAAGGGAACATTCGCTCTCAATGCTCAGATGCCAGAAGAAAAAGGGGAACGAGGAGAAGATTCTGGTACACAACCATTCATTGCCAAACCCAAATTGAGAAGGGAAAATGTCCGCCGCTCCAACCACTTTTTACACACTGCTCTGACGTCATCCGTGCCTGCCTCCCCAATCAGCGAGTCCCTCCTTACTCGTCCTTTCTGTCAATCAAACCCCGGACCAATCACTGCCCCTCTGGGCGCGGCTCTGGCCTGCCTGTCCTGTGCGATTTCCAAGTTGGGATAATCGGCACGAGTGCTTCATGCATGGTTTCCAGTTCGTTTTATTATTAATGTGTGGTATTTAATGGCGATTTTGGCTAGTGTCTAGTGCGGTGTCATAAGGAACAAAGGTATAGATTACAGAGGTATTTACAAACAGGGAATTAGTTTACCCATAATCCCTGAGTTAGTTAACAAGCCCCACCCTCGTGGTACAAACGAAGGTACAAACTTAACCCGACAGTCTGATCTAATACAAAGTCCCCACTTATTACATGGGGTGGTTCTTCTTCTTCACGACGATCGGAACACACTAATCGACACATTATACCTGGTTCTAAGGTAATCATTGTCTACGCTCTACAAACGTAACAATATATATATATAGTCATCACTGGCACCCTGTCCAAATTCCTTGTCTGAGGCACAGGGGGCACTGCATCGGCGGCACTGCCAAACCCTAACAATGATACAAATGTTGTACATGAAATCGCCATGCTCTGTGCAGCATTTCCCTGGAGAATGCAATTCTGAATGATCCTTTGGCATGAATGGCATCTCACAATTGCTCATTGTGTGTTGTTCCATCCCTCGTCCATGTTCCTGGTTTCACAGTGGCGGGAAAATTGCCTGATATATGATTTATATCAATTGCATATATATGTATTTTCCCAAATATATCGCAACACTATCCTTGCGGTACTGGTGTCGAGCTCTTTGAATTCCTGCATTTTTATAAATCTGAATCCATCATCATTTGTTTCTCCTCCCCTACAGACGACAGGTTTACCTGCATCCAGGTTCTTTTCAATCTCTTGTGATTCTAACATGCATGGACCGATTTTGTTCAAACTTTGCAAAGATACAATACATGGGAGTAAACATATGCAGAAGATTTTGTTTTGTAATGCGACGAAATATGGCCGACTGATGGCGTTCAACTTCATACAGCAAAATTACTAAAACCACACAGGCTATGATATTTGATGTCTTTTAATCCTTGTTCTCTTGGCTTTTTTTGGTATTCTGTGCATGCTTTTGATACAGCTTTTGGTATAATAAAGCTCAATTTAATATGTCAATGCAAAATTGCAAAGAAATAAATATCGTTACCAATAAATTGCTTATGACAAATAGTTTTTTTTTCAGATTATCGTTTGTGGAATGAATCTGTTCGGCTTAATGGAAATATATTGTGCCACAAATTTGCATCAATCTAATGGATCCAACACTCCAATGAATTTATATCTCCCCGAAATCCAGGATACATTTTTCCAGGAAGCCATAAATTCCAGAAATCCAGGATCCAATTCCATTTTCACCTCCGCTCATTTGTTCCTCTTTTTTCCCTCCAGTGGAATGAACCTCCACATCCGCTTCAATCTCATTCTTCCTTCCAGGTCTTCAAGACAGGTGTTCACCACCATCTCAGATCGTTCCCAATCCAAAACCATGATCCCTCATTAAACCAACCCAAATTCCAAATATTTTTCCATTTTTTTTTCCTCCTTGGAGTTTCCTACTCCATGCACGTGTGGTTTGCGTCCTGTTTTCCTTTGTTATATCCTGATTCAGTGTACCAGCTCTTCAACCAGCCTCAACTATATATACAAAAAAATCCACAGCCACAAATTTTCAACTGATGTTTGCAAACGTAATGGAACCACTAATTAGTTACGTGCAACAGGTCCTCTTGTATGCCGAGCAGAAACAACTCCAAACAAGGCCTGTCCCAGAGATTCTCTAATATTACTCCGACAGTCAATTTTTTATGAGAAATTGCTGCTGATGCCTCATTATAAACCAGACTGCTTGAGACATGAGGCAACTGCAGGGAGTCCATCGAGGTTCAGGGCCAAGGTTATAAAAGCCTCATCCAACTCATCCGCTACAATTGGTACATATTAATCATCCCCCTCATAGTATCCACACGATCCAACGAAATCCAAGTCATTCTTTTTCTCCTACCACGAGCTTGTGAAAAAGGCTGGATAGAACTCGGTATGGTCACCCTTTGTGACCCTAACAAATACCCCACTACCCTGCAGAGCATTTCTGTACATTCTCTGGCTTTGGAAATCCATTACTCTTACATCTGAGATGCGCCATGCCCTTCTGAGAGTGTGAGTGCTGACCAAGCAGTTTCTTGGCAAAGGTTATGCTGGATGGTTTGGCTTTGCCTTCCCAGCAGTTTATCTGAGCAGTAATGTAAAATTTGACCAGGGAGCTGCTGCGACAAACATTGATGAATCGCCATGTCTGTGAGACAACGGCATGACAGTTTGTAGCAAAGCCGAGATGCTCACTCCGGCTAGACTGCTCAGAGGCGAGTGTGCATAAAGACAAGCTACATGCCAGCCTCGATGCATTATTACAATTAACCAAAAAATTGGTGGCCATTCAATTTCTAAAATATGCTGTGAAAGAGAATTTGATTGCTCTTCATAAAAAATACTGCGATATACTTCAATGAGAAAGTTTGACCTCAGAGGAAGCATTAAACCCATTTTTCTTCAAATACACAGAGAATGAAAGGCTCTATTACCTTGAAAGAAATTTATCCTCCAACTTATTTGCAATGCATTGTAAAAGAAAATTCATATAAAATATATGCGATTAATCCCCATGCTCTTCTTGCCAAATAAAGATGCTGAAAAGCGACCAAGATAAGTTACACAAGGTAACCCCTTTGCTGGTCATTCACAAGGTAAGTCACACACACACACACACACACACACACACACACACACACACACACACACACACACACACACACAGTACTCAAGAGATTGGTACCAAAATCATATCCATTAAAGGAACTAAATATCGCGAGCTTTGCAGCGGCATTGCTCATACAATAAAAAAGAACAACAAAATAACACCGCAAGCAGAGCAAATCAGCCCATAGACAGAGACCAGGTACCACTATTGAAACATTTACAGTATATATATACATGCCGTTCAGTTTAATACATATACAACAACACAACACAGGACAACACAGGACAGACGCTGCACAGATATATATATAATATTCCCCTTATTCCCCTTTCATGGATGACGTTCCAGAGGTAAAACCACGTGAACTTATTAAAATGTGTGTTTTTTTTTTCTCTTCCCCATGCACTCCCTTAATGGTATTTATCCCCCACTCAGTTTTGTTTTTTGTTTTTTGTTTTTTGTATACTGAATCGAGGCTCGTGAAAGAGCTAACATTTATTTCACAAACAAAACAACCAGACAAACAAAATGTACAAAAAGAGGGAGCGGAAGGCAAGATGGGGAGAGAGGGGAAAGCACACAACCACAACATTTGAGAGCAGGGAGAAGTGTGGGAGGAAGAGGGCTTTGGGGGAGGAGGCGTGGGAAGGGGGGGGGAGGGGGAGAGGTATAAAACACAAGGAGACCGAAATGAGCGGGGGTAGAAAAGATCAAGGTTTTGGATGGGGGAGGATAAGAGATGGTGGTGAACAGCTGTTTTAAAGACCTGGAGGGTGGAGTGGGATTAAAGAGAGTGAGGGAGTTTGTTCCAGAGGCGGGAGAAAAGAGGAATGAAGGAGTGAAGGTGAGCAGAAAGTCTTGATTTTGGCAGTTTAACCATAAGAGGGTTGCAGGCAGATCTTGTGCGACCTGTAGGAATATTTAGGGGACAGAGCCCAGAGAGAGCTGGGGGAGCAAGGCCAGAGAGGAGTCGGTAGAAGACGGAAAGACCACCAACCTGCCTGCGGTGAGTGAGTGAAAGAAGGCCCTTGGAGTTAGCTTCATCGCGGGAGATTCCAATGATTCTGAACGCTTTGGTTTCAACAGCGTGAAGACCAGCTAGTTGTGAGGCAGGAGCACCAGACCAGAGGGGAGAGCAGTATTCCATAGAGCTGCGGATGAAAGCCTTGTATGTGGTGAGGAGCTCAGGTGTGCCAAGGTAGGACTTCGCACGACGGAGGATGCCCAGTCGGCGACTGGCTTTGGAGGCCAGATTTGAAATGTGGTTTTCCCAGGAAAGATCATGGCAAATAGTGAGGCCCAAAAGCTTGAGTGACAGAACTTCTGGGAGAGGATTATTCAGAAAGTGGATGGGAGGGTTGTCCAGTCGGTCTTTTCGGAGAGACATCGTAAGAGTGTGAGATTTATCAGGATTGAAAGACATGTTCCATTTGTTTGCCCAGTCTGTGATTTTGTCCAGGTCTGCAGAGAGTGAGGAGGCTGCAGACTGCCGATCTGAGGGATGAGGAATGGAGCGACAGAGAGTAGAGTCGTCGGTAAAGAGATAGAGAGGATTTTCAAGAGAGTCGGAGAGATCATTGATGAAGACCAGAAAAAGCACAGGGCCCAGAACACTACCTTGGGGAACTCCAGCCTGAACAGGAAGAGGAGATGAGAGAAACCCATTCAGGGCCACACGTTGACTACGACCAGAGAGGAAGTCCGCCAGCCATGCGTGGAGATTTCCATGGATACCAAAGGAGGAGAGTTTGGTGAGCAGAGCAGGGTGCCAGACCGTATCGAAGGCACGTGAAATGTCAAGGGAGACAGCTCTAATTTCCTGTTTGGCGTTGAGGACCTCCATCCATTGTTGAGAAAGCAGAAGCAGCATGTCCAGAGTAGAGTGACCAGGTCTGAAACCAAATTGATGATCAGAGATCAAGCCATTGGAGAAGAGGAAAGATTTCATATCTGAAGCAATGATGGATTCCATGACTTTGCTGATAATTGGGAGAAGGCTGATTGGTCTGTAGTTGCTAGGATCTGTTTTTGCACCTTTTCTGTGCAAAGCGGTGATGTTCGCTGATTTCCAAGCAGATGGCAGATGACCTTGAGCAAAAGAGAGGGTGAAGAGAACAGAAAGAGGGAGTGAAAGAGCGGAAGAACATGATTTTAGGACCCGTGGGCTGATGCCGTCAGGACCAGTTGCAGAATCAGAGTCGAGGGTTGACAGAAACTTTTCCACCTTGTCAGGAGGAAAGGACACAGAGTCCAGGAGCAGCTGGGTACGACTGGGTACGGTGGGTACGGAGAGGGATGGGTTTGGGACACAAGATTTAGAGGCAAACACAGAGTTGAGGCATTCAGCTTTTTCACGTGCGGAGTCAGCCGTTAAGCCGTTTGAGGTGAGGGAGGGGATGGAGGGGGAACAAACACCAGAAACAGATTTGACCAGATGCCACCAGGATTTGGAAGAGGGAGACAGATAAGAGAGTTCGGTCTTGAGAACGGTGAGATATTGTTTCCTCGCTCTCCTGAGGGTGGACACACACTTGTTTCGGGCTTTGTGAAAGGAAATGAGATTTCCTTCCGTTGGATTTGCTTTCCAGGAGACGAAAGCAAGTTGTTTCAGGGCAACAGCCTCACCACAAGTTTCCGTGTACCATGGACGGGAGGAAGCGTATGACAACTGAAGACGAGATGGGATAAATCTGTGCATGAGAGCAATTTACTTTGCAAGAATTCCCAGGATGAGTTGATGTCAGAGGTGGTAGAGATGGGAGACCAGTCCAGATGATTGATGGCTGCTTGAAGACGGTGCCAGTTGGCCTGAGTGAAATGCCAGACTCGTCGATGCTGAGGAGGCTCTCTGAGAATGGTCAGAGAGATGTCCACTTTGACAAGCACATGATCAGATGAGCCGATTGGAGCAGAAGAAGAGCAGCAGACATTTTCAGGAAGTTAGTCATAACCAAGTCCAGAAGAGAAGATGCTCCGTTGACTGAGATCCGGGTCGGGAAATTGACAGATTGTGTCAGTCCCAGAGAGTCGCAGAAGTCCTTTGCTGAAGAGCCATGGCTGGTGAGAGAGGTACCCACACCCAGCCAACTGGCATGGTGACAATTGAAATCACCACATATGAGGAAGAGAGAGTTGGGATGGGTAGATAGAAGTTGGTCCATATTATCAGACAGCGAGATGTAGATGGAGTCATCACTGTTTGGTGGACGGTACAATACACATATGAACAAGAGGTGGGAGCGAAGGGGAAGCCGTAGCCAGAGGTATTCCTGGGGGTGAGGTGGAGAGAGTGCAGTGCAGGGCGAGTGAGGAAGAGAGTTTTTTAAAAGATAGCAACTCCCCCTCCAGGACGAGGCTCAGGTCTATCATACCGGAGGAGGGAGTAACCTGGGAGAGATACCAAGGCATCAGAGACATCATGAATGAGGAAAGTTTCTGTTAAGCAGATCACATCTGGTTTGTCAGAAGCAACCTGTATGGAGAGATCAGTCAAGTTTGAGCGAAGGCCCCGGATGTTTGAGGTCCATACCGTTAATGAAGAGGAAGGGGGAGCATCGGGTACAGAACAGGGGGGGGGGGGGGAGGGGTAGGGTAAGATGTGGAAGAGGAGGAAGATGTAGGGAGAGCTGCTGAAGGTGTGTCAGAGATTTCAGAGATTTCAGAATAGCTTGGAGAAAGGGAAGAATGGGGCGGACAAAACGTTTGATGGAGATTGGGTGAGGCACAGTGAGGTGTTATTTGAGGAGGGGGAAGAGCGAGGCAGAAGGTTGGGGGAGATGAAGGTGAAAGTTGGAAGGGGGAAGAAGCAGGGAGGATGCTTTGAGGAGGAGGGGTGAGAGGGGAGTCTAGGAGGGGAGGAGCGAGGGAGAGTCTCAGAGGGGAGGGGTGTGGGGAGAGTTTAGGAGGGAGGGGAGGGAAGGGGCAAGGGGGGAGATTTGAAAGGGATGGGTGATGGGGAGGATTTGGAGGGGAGGGGTGATGGGGAAGTTTTGGAGGGGAGGGGGGATGGGGAAGTTTTGGAGGGAAGGGGGGATGGGGAAGATTTGGAGGGGAGGGGTGAGATTGGATTTTGAAAAGTGTACGATTCATGGGAAACGAACATTTTTTGCAAAATGAGTTTGAGACCTTCGAGTCAAAAATACGTTTGAGGACGCTGAAGGAGGGGTGGAGTTCTGGAGAGTTTAGGGAATGTAGAAAAGAGGAACTGTAAGAGATGGTATTATATATATTTTTTGGAATGAATAGATTTGTTGAGCAAGACGAAAGCATCCTTTTGTAGGAGAAGAAGAAAAAGGTGTTATAATATATGAGAGAAAATAGTTGTTCAAGGGAGAGATTATACATTTCTAACCACGTGATCGCGTGATCGCGAACAACGTGAACGAAGAACGAACGAACAAATAAGAACAACAAATAAACGAATAAGACCTGAGAAGGAAATATTTTTTCGGGTTTTTTTTTTTTTTTTTTGAGTAGAGATATTAAACAAGGAGGTATGGGGTGAACGACTGGGATGAAACAGAGAACGAAAATAATTGCAGCGCATTCGACGAACCGCTGAGAGAAAAACAAAACCACAAGGTCGGAGACGGTACGGTAGCCTAAGCCTACGAGTACTAGGCCTCAGAATACTCGATACGCATTAACCGACGATTGTGTATACATGTACGAAAAATTAGCACCGACAATTTTCCTAAAGATACGCTATAGGTACACACACCGAAAGATAGATACAGTCTCGACAAAAACACAATTGTGAAAGATTACTTAGCTTCGAAAGCGTGAGCGCATGGAACAGCTTCGAAAAGACGTGACCTCGCGAGATTTCCTTTAAGTTTCACTTTAAGCATTGTCTTCTGATAAAAACATTAGTTAACTACTTTTCCACTGCATACATTAAGTCTGGTGTTGGTTTGATAGTTACCTTAACATCTTAGGATTCCTGAGTGCAAGCCCCTGTTGTGCCCCTAATGATAACACCCAATGGAAATACCATCTTCCATGGTTGGCAAAATGAGTGATCACCTTACTGGGAAGAATGAGCCACACAAGTATCCTGAGATGGAGTGGTAACCTGTCCAGGATTGTGCCCTCTTGGCGAGGGAAAACTGCCTTGGCAGCCCTATTCATCTGGAGACATAAGAGGGGTTATTTTTCTTCTTCTTCTTCACACATTCCTTGTTCCTGAGACATTATTGTGTGACGATGCACATCTACCATCTACGCATATCTATACACTTAAGCAATGTACAATGGTTTACAATCAGTCTAAATTTCTGACATTCAAAATGGAAGGATTTGTGTTATTTATTTATTAACCCATCCCCTACACATATTAGGCTATTTCAACAAAGCTTTATTATGAGAATTATGGAGAAGACAAATTGATAATTTGGTCAAAAGGTCAAAAGGTTAAAGGTCAGCGTCACCTAAAATCATCAATCCTCTCGGATTTTCATCCAATTGACCTGAAATTAAAATTTACCATTTGAGTTTTGTCATCACATTTTCAACAAAGCTTTATTATGAGAATATGGAGAAGGCAAATTAATGTGGTCAAAAGGTCATGAGGTCAAAGGTCAGCATCACATAAAATCATCAATTTTAATCTCATTGACCTGAAATTTAAAGAATTTGCATGTTGGGTCAATAAATTGGTTCACCAATCAAAAGGTAGAAGCTGATTATTTTCTTAGATCAAGAGGTCAAAGGTCAAGGTTGCATAAAATCATCAATTTTCATTTTGTTTTTTTTTTAACTTTTCGTTATTTTGAGCATACAAAAAGAAGAAGAAGACATCTGAATATAATTGGACGCGGACGGGCTTTGCATTTTCAGATTCTTTATAGTTACAGTTTGTATTGCTGCATCATTCTCTTTATGTAAGCAGGGAAAAACTGTCTCCTTGGAGTAATATACAACTCGAGCACATCAGGGAGCATATCCTAGAGCTCATGCTTAATCATGGCCCACGTTGTCATTTCAGAGCAAAAACAGGTGTAAGTAGGTACATGCATATCCCCAACCTAACCCTTGCTGCACCGGAGAGCCGCATGATGGAAAAAGCCGCCTGCCAATTCCACTTCCCAATAGCTGCCTATCTGCTGTGCTCCACTTCCAGGTCCCTCCCAATGAGCACCATTCCCCTTGCCCAATTGGTGGATGTCAAAGCCAATCATTGGCCACCCCCACCTGCCGCACCAGGGAGCTCGTTTCTTGTGCTCAGGGGGGAGCCTCAAGCCTCTCCCTTGTTCGTCTTCGCAAATTGATAAATAAGAAACCGTTCATATCCAGTGGAAAACAGACATGAGACTTGTGCTGAAAACATGTGCACGTGTTTACAAAATAACTAAACCAAATTACAAGCATTACTATGTATCCAATGCTATTAACGGCTGTCTTTTAATGGGCAGGTAGTGTTGCAGCAGTTTTGGAATATGCTGTTCTTTGGAATAGGCATCAACATGGCCGCCACATGTTTATTCATCACCAATCTGCGGAGGTTCAATACCCCCATGATCTCCTTCAAAAGCTGCTCCGTCGGTCTCAGTATCCCGGTTAACTTTACTGAATGGGTTATTGTAAATTTTGAGCTGGGTTCTATGTTTAGATTTGACAGTAAAAATGTGCATTTTGCATCATCTTGCACGTTTTTTTGGTTGTTTGATAATGATTCAATATTACATTTCATGTAAAGTACATACATCATTGTGAAGGTATATTAAACACCTGCTCTGGATGAAGGCGCAGTGCGGATGATACAACAATCAACCATATGTCCCTGTTAGTTGCTTTCCTCCAAATGTGAAATTCTCAGGCTTCGGAGGGCTTTGAAATGGAGTCCTTTCAAGGTATTGAGCAGCTGCAGGTTCCGTCTCATTTGTGGTGCTGGTACACACACTCCCTGCAGGAGTGGTAGTTAGGAAGTGTCATGTTATTATCCTCTCTTGGTATATAGATTTCAGTACATCTAGGCTTGGGTCTGTCAGTCTGTGGTGGATGCGATAAGCATATAATGCCTCAAGAACGTCGTGTTTCCTCCCTTTCATTTTAGTGTTAAACAGCAGTAGCGACTGTTTAAAAAGGTAATCTTAAGTGTTTGTGATTTGTAATATATTTTACTTCCGGTTTGGATACCTCACAAAACACCATGATAAGCTGTTTATACACGTCAACATGTGCTTGTCCAAGGAGGAAACCCCCCTTGGGGATGGGTGATAATATTAGCCCGTCCCCTGGACAGCACAAGACGGGGTATTGGAATCGTGTGTGTGTGTGTGTGTGTGTGTGTGTGTGTGTGTGTGTGTGTGTGTGTGTGTGTGTGTGTGTGTCCGGGTCGTAGTTTTTTTTTTTACCATTTGAGCTTTATCGTCAAATTTTCACCAAACCTTTATTATGATGATGATGATACAGAGAAGTGATATTATGATATTAATAATTTTGTCAAAAAGTCAAAGGTCAGCATCACAAAATGGTCAATTTTCTTCCAATTGACCTGAAAGTTTAATTTACCATTTGAGTTTTGTCAAGTTTTCAACAAAGCTTATTATGAGAATATGTAAAAGATAAATTCATAATTTGGTCAAAGGGTCAAAGGTCAGCGTCATATAAAATATCGTAAATTTTCATCCGATTGACCTGAAATTTAAGAATTTACATATTGCGTCACTGAATTGGTTCACCAATGAAAAGCAACAAGCCCATTGTTTTTGTTTTTTTTTAGATCAAAAGGTTAAAGGTCAAGGTTGTGTAAAATCACCAATTTTCACCAGATTGACCTAAAATTTTAGGAATTTGAATACCGGGTCACTGAATTGGTTCACTAATCAAAAGGCAGGGGTCGATTGTTTTTTTAGATCAAAAGGTCAAAGGTCAAGGTTGGATAAAATTGTCAATTTTTGTCCAATTGACCTGTAATTTTAAGAATTTGCATATTGGGTCACATAATTGGTTCACCAATCAAGAGCGAGAAGCTGATTATTTTTAAATCTAAAGCTCGAAAATCAAGGCTGTATAAAATCATCAATTTTCATTTTGTATTTTTTACCTCTGCCACCAAAGGTGGAGGGAGGTAATGTTTTCACCCCTGTCTGTCTGTTTGTCTGTCCGTTTGTGAACAAGATATAACAAAAAGTTGTGGACGGATTCGGACGAAATTTGGCAGAGATGTAGCATATGTGACAAGGACGAAATTATTCGATTTTGGTGAAGATCCGGATTCGGATCCGGCCACTAGAAGTTTTTTAGTGATTCTTCACCATTGAGTGATATGGTCAAAACGAGGGGTAGATCAGAGTATAAAAGACTGGACCTATGGTGATTCCTGTGATTGATTTTGATTAAATGTGATTCTGTATTGTGATTTTCTGGTCTACTCTGAGATACAAAATGTAAACTGTTCGCCAGGCGGAGGTATGCTCTCTACTGAGTGACGTTCTAGTTAGAAGCTGCATTGGAAAACACCACAATTAGCTGTCATATCGTGTTAACGTGTATATCCGTGTTGTTTCTCCAAGGAGGCCCCCCTGGGGAGCAGAGCAAATGAGGTCGCTACGACCTCTACCGCGTGACCCTTAGTCCTCTTGTCAAGTTTCGTTGAGATTGGAATAGTAATGACCGAATGTATCACAATCAGACAGACAGACAGACAGACACCAAATTTCATATCATTGTATGATGACTCAAGCTTTCAGGATTTCGACTTATGGAGGGAAATTGAGTCAGGTGACATGTGGAAAAAGAGGAGCACATTACATTCGTGGTCATTAGGCACGTCAACAATGGTTTTCATTTCTCATGTTGTGTATCATCGCATATGGCATCGTCAATTAACCTAATATTATTATAGGTATCTAATGCATCAACGTTTGGGACTGAGTGCAGAGGTCAGGGTCCATAAAAAAAACAATGTAATAGCAAATAAAGTGAAAGCAGAGAAGGCAGATTATTCCAGGACAATTTTTCTGGGTACGGTACACTCAATATCCCCATCTTCAACCATCCTGGAGTCATCATCATCACAATGCTCTATATACGTAGTGTCGTTGCTGCTGCAGCTGTTTCTTGGCTAGGGATACGATCCTTGATGGGTTTCCACCCCGACGCAGGATACTCAACTGAGTGTGCAGGAATTTGGAATTTGTTCATGTTTCAGGTGATACAGTCATGCGAAAAAGTAAGTACACCCCATGTAAAGTTTTGACTTTTTCAACATATTTCAACATACAGCTATTTCATCTTCATTTCAACAATATTGATAGATAAAGGTGATATAATATAACAAATATCATGAAACATTTACATTTTGTCGTCCATTATATAATTTAAATAAACATAAATGCAAATTTCGCATGTGGAAAAAGTAAGTACACCCCATGAAATGTTTTTAAAATCTTTTTAACATATGTGGACATATCAATATTTGATCTTCATTTAAACAGTATCGATAGATAAAGGTGATCGAATTGAACAAAAAACAATGAAAAATTGACTTTGCAATAATTTATTCAACAAAAAATTACAGAGATGCCATTTCGTTCTATGGAAAAAGTAAGTACACCCTTGGCTCTAATAGGTGGTATTGCCCCCTTTGGCAGAAACAACCTCAAGGAGGCATTTCGTATAACTGCCTACCAGTCTCTGACATCGACTGGGGGGAATTTTTGCCCACTCCTCCATGCAGAATTATTTCAGCTGTGCGATGTTTGAGGGGTTTCTTGCATGCACAGCTCGTTTCAAATCCCCCCACAACATCTCGATGGAATTTAGATCCGGGCTTTGACTTGGCCATTCCCGAACCCTCCATTTCTTTCTTTTCAGCCATTCCTTGGTGGATTTACTGGTATGTTTAGGGTCATTGTCATGTTGCAAGGTCCACCTTCTGTTGAGCTTCAACGTTCCGACAGATGGCCTCACATTATCCTCAAGCACCCTCTGGTGCAATGAAGAATTCATAGCGGATTCTATGATGGTGAGCTGCCCAGGCCCTGATGCAGCAAAGCTGCCCCAAACCATATTTCCACCACCATGATTTACAGTTGGTATCAGGTTCTTGTGGTCAAATGCTGTCTTTGGTTTTCACCAAACATGTCTTCTGGTACTGTGGCCAAATAGCTCTACCTTTGACTCATCTGTCCAGAGCACATTGTTCCAGAAATGCTGGTCTTTGCCTAGGTGTTCATTGGCAAACTTTAGTCTTGCCCTGATGTTCTTTCTGGACAGCAAAGGTTTCCTCCTGGCACACCTCCCATGTAGATCAAATTTGTGCAGCCTCTTTCTAATGGTAGACTCGTGCACTTTGACATCAACAGTGGCAAGAGCTACCTGTAGGTCCCGTGATGACATTCTGGGGTTCTTAGAGACATCTTTCAGCATCTTGCGGTCTGCTCTCGGGCTGAACTTACTGGGGCGGCCTGGCCTGAACAAGTTGGCAGTTGTTTGGAATCTTCTCCACTTGTAGATGATCTTCCGGACAGTCGAATGATTGATTTCAAATTGTTTGGAGATCTTTTTAAATCCCTTCCCAGACTCGTAGGCATCTATAACCTTCTTTCTGAAGGCCTCAGAGAGCTCTTTTGATCTAGGCATGGTGACGCCGCACACTTCAACAACAAAGAGCAAACCAAACTTAATGTCTGAGGTTTAAATAAGACAGGTTCCTCCAAGATCCTCTCCAACGATGTTCTAATCATTTGCACCTGAGCTGGTGCACCTGATTCTAATTTTAGGTATTTGAAGTAGTGATAAATGTAGGGGTGTACTTACTTTTTCCACATGCGAAATTTGCATTTATGTGTATTTAAATTATATAATGGACTACAAAATGCAAATGTTTCATGATATTTGTTGTATTATATCACCTTTAACTATCAATATTGTTGAAATGAAGATGAAATAGCTGTATGTTGAAATATGTTGAAAAAGGTAAAACTTTATATGGGGTGAACTTACTTTTTCACGTGACTGTAGCTCGTGTACTAGTCTTGAAGGACACCATGTGATCTTTAATGTCCACAAACAATGCTGATATAGAGAACGCCCAGTGTAATGTCCATCTGAGGGACGGCACATGCTTTGATGTCTCGCCTCGCCTGCAAAACACCAGGATGACGGTTAATAGCCAGGCCAATATTTGAAACCAGGCTCAATAGCTCAGAGGCAAAGTGGGCAAATATCTGGGCTATCTATCCTGCCAGCCTAATCATGGAGCCAAGATGGAAATACATGATTGAAAGATCTGGCTTTGCACCTCAATTTACAGGGGGTTTTTTTTTTTTTTTTTGTATACAAGATCGAGGCTCGTGAAAGAGCGAACATTAATCACACAAAAAGACAAACAGACACATAAAACAAATAACATCGGGAGCGGTAGACAAGATGGGGAGAGAGGGGGAAGGACACAAACACAACATTTGAGAGCAGGGACCGAGAGACATGGAGACATCGAGAGATCTGTGGGAGGGAGAGGGCTTTGGGGGGGAGGCATGTGAAGGGGGGGGGGTGGGAGAGGTATAAACATATGGACACTGCCAGGATTTCCAAGAAAGAAGTTGGAATTTCAAACAAGGTGGATCTGGGGTGAATTAGTGGGGGTAGAAAAGATCAAGGTTATGGATGGGGGAAGATAAGAGATGGTGGTGAACAGCTGTTTTAAAGACCTGGAGGGAGGAGAGGGATTGAAGGGAGTGTGGGAGTTTGTTCCACAGGCGGGAGAAACGAGGAATGAAAGAGTGAAGGTGAGCAGAGAGCCGAGATTTCGGCAGTTTAACCATCAGAGGGTTGCTGGCAGATCTTGTGCGACCTGTAGGAATATTTGGGGGACAGAGCACAGAGAGAGCTGGGGGAGCAAGGCCGGAGAGGAGTCGGTAGAAGACAGAAAGACCACTTACCTGCCTGCGGTGAGTGAGTGAAAGGCCCTCAGAGATAGCTTCATCGCGGGAGATTCCAATGATTTTGAAAGCTTTGGATTCAACAGCGTGAAGCCGAGCCAGGTGTGAGGCAGGAGCACCAGCCCATAGGGGAGAACAGTATTCCATTGAGCTGCGGATGAAAGCCTTGTATGTGGTGAGGAGCTCAGGTGTGCAGAGGAAGGACTTCGCACGACGGAGGATGCCCAGTCGGCGACTGGCTTTGGAGGCCAGCTTGGAAATGTGGTTTTCCCAAGAAAGATCATGGCAGATAGTGAGACCCAAAAGCTTGAGCGACAGAACTTCTTGGAGAGGATTGTTGAGAAAGTAGATGGGAGGGTTGTCCAGTCGATCTTTTCGGAGAGACATAGTAAGAGAGTGAGATTTGTCAGGATTGAAAGACATGTTCCACTTGTTTGACCAGTCTGTGATTTTGTCCAGGTCTTCAGAGAGTGAGGAGGCTGCAGACTGCCGATCTGAGGGAAGAGGAATGGAGCGGCAGAGAGTGGAGTCATCAGCAAAGAGATAGAGAGGATTTTCCAGAGAGTCGGAGAGATCATTGATAAAGACCAGAAAAAACACAGGGCCCAGCACACTTCCTTGGGGAACTCCAGCCTGAACAGGAAGGGGAGATGAGAGAAATCCATTCAGGGCCACACGTTGACTACGACCAGAGAGGAAGTCCGCAAGCCATGCATGGAGATTTCCATGGATACCATAGGAGGAGAGTTTGGTGAGCAGAGCTGGGTGCCAGACCGTATCAAAGGCCCGTGATATGTCAAGGGAGACAGCTCTGATTTCCTGTTTGGCATTGAGGACCTCCATCCATTGTTGAGACAGCAGAAGCAGCATGTCCAGAGTAGAGTGACCTGGTCTGAAGCCAAATTGATGATCAGAGATCAAGCCATTGGAGAAGAGGAAAGATTTCATATCCGAAGCAATGATGGATTCCATGACTTTGCTGATAATTGGGAGCAGGCTGATTGGTCTGTAGTTGCAAGGATCTGTTTTTGCACCTTTTTTGTGTAAAGCGGTAATGTTAGCTGATTTCCAGGATGCTGGCAGATGACCTTGAGCAAAAGATAGGGTGAAAAGAACAGAGAGAGGGTGAGATAGAGCGGCAGAGCAGGATTTTAGGACCCGTGGGCTGATGCCGTCTGGTCCAGTTGCAGAATCAGAGTCGAGGTTTGACAAAAACTCCTCCACCTTGTCAGGAGAGAAGGACACAGAGTCCAGGAGCAGTTGGGTTCGACTGGGAAAGGTGGGAACAGAGAGAGATGGGTTTGGGACTAAGGATTTTGAGGCGAACACAGAGTTGAGGCATTCGGCTTTGTCACGTGCGATGTCAACTGTGTGGCCATTTGAGGTAAGGGAGGGGATGATCAGAGTTGTTGATGAGAGCCTATAAGGCTTTATTAGGTGAGCTTCTCATGAATACCAAGGACTTCCTTGTATATAACCTGGAGACGTGAACAAGAATATACCTTCCAGCTTGGCATAAAGAGCAGTCATCTAACAAAATGTATGAACGTCCTCTCAAAGGATGATTAGATACCAATGAAGAATTTGATACATTTCCATCTCAAGTAGATCGAGGATGTTATGAGCATTTGTCCTGATCTGAAGTGTTTCGCAAGAGCAGATGAAACTGATATTGTTAGATTTCTAAAGTTGATTTAGGGCTTGACTCACAGTTGGCACTCAATGAATACTTTGCAGGAAGTCATGGAATTGGCAGAGATGTTGTCTAACACAAACACTTTGACAAAGGTGGTTGTGAGCGACCAATTTAACCTTCATTTGTGATGTGTTGGTATATCTACAGGTGACACCTTCATTGAATCTCATCTGATAGTAAAGGTATCTTTTGCAATCACGTTTGGCACTGAGGGCAGTGCTCAGTATCCACACTCAATACCACATTAGATTGGTGCTTTCCAATGTCAGGCCACATGGGCTTATTGTTCTCCAATGTCGGGACATCTCACTTCCTAGAGACCCAAGATGTTTTCTTGCAGTCCAGCCCAGTGGTAAAAAAGGCCTGTTCCGTGTACCAATGTAGAAATCTTAACTCAGGTCCTAAGGACTCGTCTTCCAATCATTTTCCGGTCTTTGTTGTTGTTCATGTTTCTCAAGATGGGAGTTTTTTTTCCCCCATGATCCTGTTGCTGGCACGATGCACAGCCTCCAACATCAACTTGAGGAGTGGATAGAGGGCCAGTCAGGTTCACAGTAAAGATTTCTTGCTGTCGGTCGTCGGATTTTGCTCATCGACTCGGGAACGTACCATGGAAGCTGCTGCCCTTCGAGATGAATATAATCGAATCATCTGCTAGGGAGCAGTTTAATACAGGTTTATAGGATGAATCCTCTGCTATCACCAGCATTGACATCTTCCAGAGTGACTGTAACCTTGGTACCAGGAGTACCAGGAATGCTAGGACTTTCCCAAGGGTCTACTCAATGTTAATGGAAGTAAAGGGCACTCTGTTCATCTCAGGGGCTCACGATATATTTTTTATTTTTTTATTATTATTTTTGGTATACAAGATCGAGGCTCGTGAAAGAGCTAACATTAATCACACAAAAAGTCAAACCGACACAAACCGACACATAAAACACAAAATAAGGGGAGCGGTAGACAAGATGGGGAGAGAGGGCGAAGGACACAAACACAACATTTGAGAGCAGGGACCGAGAGGACAGGGACAGCAGGGACATCATTTGAAATATAACTCGCTCTCATCACCATGAACATTGATATACATTCATCGTGTTGTGGGAATGACTCCTGGGGGTTAATACATCCTTACTACAACTCAAGTTATTTCTTAGAATGTGTTTTAGACAAGTGTAAAGTAATAAAATATAATATCAGATATGCATCGTCATTACGTTTAGAAAGGCACTGCGAACCTTCCATGATGTCTGTCCAGAATTATCAACCCTTTTGCACCCATTTGTTTAACATCTTCTGTTATTTGTCTAAATGTTTCTCTTTTTAAATCGCTCGCTCGGCCTTGCAGTGAGAGTCTGGTCGGAAAATGAACAAGCACTCATCAAACGCTGGTTAACAGCAGTTGATTGACATCAGAAAGCTTGTGGTGCTGCCGTTAAAACTTGTGGTGCTACCGTTGCGGAGGAGTCGCCCCACCCACTATGCCAATGAGCGGTCAATGGCCAATAAGAGGGGAAGGGGCGGGCCTTATGAAAGACACACGGGACCGAAGTGATAAAAAGGCAGGCGCACCCACAAAAAAGAGTAGTTTGCTTTATCCCTGATGCTGCTGCTTGTATCCGAACCTGCAGGAGAAAACAGCTACATCAGGCCTCACCAAACAAGGTATGTATCTCCTCAGCCAGCGGCACAGGACGATCGTTTAGCCCACCGCCAGGACTAGATCAACTTGCCAGACCCTGCCTCGGGTTTGCCTGACATTCTTCATTGTCTTGCGAATTCCCCCCATGTCTATCTCTTGTGGCATGTCTGATGGGCCCAGATAAATTAGGATAATAGAGAATCTCCGTTCATTCATTGGCATCGTGCACGTGTCAACTGTAGGGGCTAAAGGGTTAATTTAATGGTGATTGCCTCACTTATTTTTGTGCATTGCTTTCATTCTTGATTCATTCCCTCGAGCCATTTGCTCTTAATAAATATACCTGGTCTTGGAGTGACATACGCTTGTCCTGGCTGCTGCTTGGTGGTTTAGGCCGTTTGCAGAGCAGTTGTGGTCCGGTTCAAACCGCATTAGATCACGTCGCATGACCTCATGGTTTGCTCTGCCTAATTGATATGAGGCTCAGGCCTCTATCGGTGTGGCACCCGGCTAATTCCATGGTTCCACGAGCAGTGTAAAGTGGAAAATGCACCTGGGAACTTGTTTGGGGCCATGGACTTAACTGGTGGTTGCGGATCGCTTGGACGTGACCCACAGGACTACCACGGAATGGACCTGCAGCTTGACAATATCATATTTGTGGCGTCTTCCTGAAACATATTCCATATTTTTAATTGTTAATTTATTTTAAATGTGAATTGTTGTGTTTAACTTTATCAGTTTACTTTTTTTGTGTTTGCCGACCCTACTCTTTCAATGAACGGAATCAAACGTAACATCTACGCCCCTTCTCAATGAACTTCAAACATATCAGGCCTTATTTAAACAGTTCAAGCCTTGGCAACGGTCAAGCAGCTTTCTTGCATCTCTCATCCTCCATTCAACAACATTCATTCATCCTCCATCCATCAACATCAACAACATTCATTCGTCCTCCATCTATCAACATCTTCAACATTCTCCATTCAACAACATTCATCCTCCATTCAAACAACATTGATCCACTTTTTTTAAATACCAACTTCTTTCCTGGAACTCCTAGCTGTGTCCATGTGTTTTTTTTTTACCTCCCCCCCCCCCCCTTCCCATGCCTCCTAACCCCAAGCCCTCTCCCTCCCACAGATCTCCCGATGTCCCTACTCTCGATTTTGTCTCCCGCTCCCTGTATCATATGTTTTATGTGTCAGTTTATCTTTTTGTGAGCAATGTTGGTTCCTCCACGAGCCACGATCTTGTATACAAAAAAAAACAAAAAAAAAAACATACCTCTGAGTTTAAGTGTGAAATACTGATGGAAATCTTTCCTTGAGGGTAATTCTGAGAAATAATCGGTGGGGATTCAAGGGTCTGCATCACTGAGGCATATACCTGCATCCCATGTAAAGCAAACATAAATGTGCATTAAAACATTCATTGAACATGGTCATATTAGAGCTTAGGCTTAAATAAAGAAAAACAAAAAATTACTTCAAACCGCAATTAATTTGGTGATAAAACATGAGGTCTGCTTTTTCTCAGAGCCCAGGGAATGATCCATGGAAATGAATTTAACAGGGCCCAATGGCATAGTTATCAACAAAAGGGTCTGTTATTTTCCCATAATTTTTTAATTGAATCCACAACCCACATTATAGCACTTTCCTCTGTTATTGAAAACAAATATAGTACTTCATGTTTGGTTTACCTTTAAATAACCGCAGAGGATGTTGTGGCATTGTGATAAACTGACAAAGTTACAATGTGTGCTATGTACAAAGGAGGGTTCAGTATGGGCTGCACATAGTGTTCAAGGTGGGGAGGCTGTGGTTTGTCCAACATTTCGGTAAAATTTCCGTACATAATAAATAGATGGACAATTGGTGTTTTTATTTCTCCGCCCCCAAAAGGTGGCATTATGTTTTCGGGTTGTCCGTCCGTCCGTACGGGATAAACCTCGTTTTTCTCAGCAACCACATGTCTGATTGAGACAAAACTTTCAGGGTAGGAGCGACGTCCAGGTAGGATGTTTTTTAATCATTGTGACGTCATAGGTGATGTGGTATGGCAGCCATCTTGGATTAAACGCAAATAATTAAAAAATATTTCTCAGAAACCACTGAATGGAAAAATTCGAAACTTGCCACATTGTCAATTACTCCCAATGGGAAACAAAACCCTATTAATGATAACATCATCGGTGAAGTGGTATACCAGCCATAAATGTTTTCATCGAATGCATTATGCTAAAAATCTGAAATTGCAGGCACATGATATATGACCCATTTATATTGAAATATTAAACTTATGACATTATAGGTCACATGCTTTGGCAGCCATATTGAATTTAAACTAAAATCATAAAAATAAATCTTCGCCCAAAGCAATAGACTCAAAACTTTACGTGTGTCGTGGACTAGGCATGCCGATTAAAAGTTGATCATCAAAATGTCATCGGTCACATGGTGTGGCAGCCATATTGGATCGAAGGATATATTAAATAATTGTGCAGGGACAATGCAGAGGCATATTGGCAATGCAGTCGAATTGCTCTTGTTTAAAGGATATTTTCATGGAATAATTATGATTTTGTAACAAAACATTTACTTGTGTGTGAGTGGCTTAATAAAGTTCCGATGAGGAGATAATTCAATGTATGTATCAATTATCAAGGGCTGGCAGGATAGCTGCAGTGTCTTCAGAAAGTATTCACACCCCTTGACCTTTTCACATTTTGTTGTGTTAAAGCCTGAATTTAAAATGGATTCAATTGAGATTTTTTTTTGTCACGGATCTACACATAATCCCCCATAATGTCAAAGTAGATTTAAAAAATTTTTTTTTACAAAGAAATATAAAAAATGAAAAGCTGAAATGTCTTGAGTATTCAACCCCTTTGCTATAACACTCCAAATTGAGCTCAGGTGCATCCAATTTCCATTAATCATACTTGAAATGTCTCCACATGTTGATTGGATTCCACCCGTGGACAATTCAATTGATTGGACATTTTTTTTTTTTTTTTTTTTTTTTTTATTGGTACATGGTGTGGCATTTAGAAAGAAACACACCTTTCTATATAAGCTCCCACAGTTTACAGTGCAAGTGAGAGCAGAAATTCCACCATGAAGTCCAAGAAACTGTCTGTTGAACTCAGAGATAGAATTGTGAGGAGGCATAGATCTGGGGAAGGGTATAAAACAATTTCTTGTTTTATATGTTGAAAGTTCCCAAGAGCACAGTGAGCTCCATCATTAGGAGATGGGAAGAATATGGAACTACCCAGAATCTTCGTATAGCTGGCCGACCGACCAAACTGAGCAAATGGGCAAGACGGACCTTGGTCTGGAAGGTGACCAAGAACCCAATGACCGACCACTCTGACAGAACTACAGAGTTCCTTGGCTGAGATTTAGAACCTGTCGGAAGGACAACAGTCTCTGCAGCACTTCACAAATCTAGGTTTTATGGGAGAGTGGCCAGACAAAAGCCACTCCTGAGAAAAAGGCACATGACACAATACCTGGAGTTTGCAAAAAGGCACATGAAAGACTCTGAGAGCATGAGGCAAAATATTCTGTGGTCTGATAAGACAAAAACTGAACTCTTTGACCTGAATACAAAACACTATGTCTGGCAGAAACAGAGCACAGCTCATCACCCATCTAACACCATCCCTACCGTGAAGCATGGTGGTGGCAGCATCATACTATGGGGATGCTTTTCAGTGGCAGGGATTTGGAGATTTGTAGGGATAGAGGAAACAATGAATGGAGCCAAATACAGGGAAATCCTTGAGGAGAACCTGCTTCAGAGTGCAAAAGAACTTAGACTGTGGTGAAGATTTACGTTCAAACAGGATAATGACCCCAAGCATGCAGCCAAAGCAACAATGGAATGGGTTCACAACAAGAATGTGAAAGTCCTTGAGTGGCCCAGCCAAAGCCCAGACATGAATCCCATTGAGAATCTGTGGAAAGACTTGAAGATTGCTGTTCACCGACGCTCCCCATCCAACTTGACAGAGCTTGAGGAAATCTGGAAGGAAGAATGGGATAAATTCCCTAAACACAGATGTGCAAGGTTGATACAGACATACCCAAGAAGACTCGAAGCTGTAATCACTGTCAAAGGCACTTCTCCGAAGTATTGACTTCAGGGGTTGAATACTTATGTAAATTAGATATTTATGTATTTCATTTTCAATAATTTTTTTTAATTCTCTAAAAAACAAATTCCACTTTGATATTTTGGGGTATCAAGGTGTGTGAAGACTTTCTGAAGGCACTGTACGTGTGTCATCTCAAACTCCTGACCTGATATGCTGGGAATGCAATGGCAAACCACCCAGCATAACCTTTGCCAAAAAACTGCTTCAGCAGCACCAACGCCCTGAAAGAGTGCGGTTGGACTACATGTGATCTCATCAAGTATCAATGAGTGTGGTTGCTTTACGTAGTTGCATTTCAATATTCTCGATAATTGCCATGAGTCATTGCAATATTGTGTTGAACACATTTTCTGAAAATTGTAAATTTGTTCTTAACTAACCATCGCTTAGCACATGGGTTTAAAAGGCAATAAACATTTACTAACCTTTCAAATGAATCGGTCAATCTTGAGTGCAGATCATGACAATATCAGGAGGATAATTAAATGGAATGTTTTCCCTTCCAAACTGAAAAAAGAGAAGGCAATCCTGTGCTGCTTGGATTTTTCCTGCTTGGATTTATTTCTTTTTTTTTCTTCAGCATTTGAGGCTCAGGAGAGGCTTGGACATATATTACATGTAGGACACGGACGCAAGGTAACAGTGGAGAGATCAACACAGCAGATGAGATTGGGGGAAAAAAATTCCACCATCATAATTGGAATGGCCGTGGAGTGACATTGAAGATAAGCTCTTAATGTCTATACAACACTCCAATGGGCGTGTCTTTATATATATATATGTGTGTGTATGAGCAGAGTACCTGCCCTATGGGCGATCTTGTTCCAAGCGTGTAACACATTTTTCTGCCACCAGATATTTTCTGCTGACACAACTACTTTGACTTGGATTTCTTGCTGATTTCCTTTGGTAATATTGCTCTTGCTGATTTCTGTTCCACTTAGGTGTCCTTGGTTTTTGAGGCATCTCAATTTTCCAAAAAAATAAAAGACATCAAACGTCACCCGAGCTAACAATACCCATGACCACCTTACCCCTCACCCGACTCCACCACCCCTCACAATCCCCCATCAGCCATCACCCTAGCTAACAATACCCATGACCGCACCACACCCCTCACCCTACTCCACCACCCCTTACATTCCCCCATTAACCATCACTCTAGCGAAACATTCCCATGACCACCCCACATCCCTTACCCCACTACACCATTCCCTCACAATCCCCTGTCAACCATTACCCTAGCTAACATTACCCTAACAACCCCACTCCACCTTACCCCCACAACTCCCCTTCAACCGACACCCTTGCTAACAATACCCATGAACACCCCACACCCCTCACCCCACTCCACCACCCCCCACAATCCCCCTTAAACCGTCACCCTTGCTAACAATACCCACGACCCCAACCACCCCCCCCCCTCCCTCCACCATCCCCTCACAATCCCCCGTCAACCATCACCCGAGCTAACAATACCCCACGACCGCCCCACACGCCTCACTCCTCCCCTTCATCATCGCAAATCAGTATCAGAATCCGAGCTCACAATGCGCCGTCTTTGGAATCTTTTCAGTTTTTGGGGTATTTTTGGTCTTTTGGTCTTCAAGGGTCTTTGGGGTATTTTGGGTCTTCAGGGTATTTTGGGTCTTTGGGGTCTTTTGTGTCTTCGGGGTCTTTGGAGTATTTTGGGTCTTTGGGATCTTTAAGGGTCCTCGACGTCTTTTAGGTCTTCAGGGTCTTTTGGTTCTCTTGGGTCGTCGGGGTCTTTAGGGTATTTTGGGCCTTTAAGGGTCTTTGGATCTTCAGGGTTGTTAAGGGTCTTTGGAATATTTTCAGTCTTTGGGGTATTTTGGGTCTTCAGTGTCTTTGGGGTATTTTGGGTCTTTGGGGTCCATTGGGTCTTTTCAGTATTTGGGGTATTTTAGGTCTTTTGGATATTTAAGGGTCTTTGGAGTATTTAGGGTCTTCAGGGTCTTTTGGGTCCTCCAGGTCTTTTGGGTCTTCAGGGACTTTTCAGTCTTTTTAGTCTTTGGGGTCTTTTGGTTCCTCTGGGTCCTTTGGGGCCTCGGGGACTTTTGGGGTATTTAGAGTCCTTTGGGGTATTTAGGATCTCCAGGGTATTTTGGGTCCTTGGGGTCATTTTTTTTTTTTTTTTTTCTAGGATCGAGGCTCGTGAAAGAGCAAACATTTATGACACAAAAAAATCAAACCGACACACAAAACATACAATAAGGGAAGCGGTAGACAAGATGGGGAGAGAAGGGGAAGCACAAACACAACATTTGAGAGCAGGGAATTCGGAAGATCTGTGAGAGGGAGGGGGCTTGGGGGGAGGAGGTGCGGGAAGGGGGGGGGGTGGGAGAAGTATAAAACACAAGGACACTGCAAGGACTTCCAGGAAAGAAGTTGGTATTTCAAAAATGTGGATCTGGGGTGAAATTAGCAGGGGTAGAAAAGATCAAGGTTTTGGATGGGGGAAGATAAGAGATGGTGGTGAACAGCTGTTTTAAAGACCTGGAGGGAGGAGTGGGATAGAAGAGAGTGAGGGAGTTTGTTCCAGAGGTGGGAGAGAAGAGGAATGAAGGAGTGAAGGTGAGCAGAGAGTCTTGATTTTGGCAGTTTAACCATAAGAGGGTTGCAGGCAGATCTTGTACGACCTGTAGGAATATTTGGAGGACAGAGCCCAGAGAGAGCTGGGGGAGCAAGGCTGGAGAGGAGTCGGTAGAAGACAGAAAGACCACCAACCTGCCTGCGGTGAGTAAGTGAAAGGCCCTCGGAGTTAGCTTCATCGCGGGACATTCCAATGATTCTGAAAGCTTTGGTTTCAACAGCGTGAAGCCGAGCTAGGTGTGAGGCAGGAGCACCGGCCCAGAGGGGAGAACGGTATTCCATTGAGCTGCGGATGAAAGCATTGTATGTGGTGAGGAGCTCAGGTGTGCCAAGGAAGGACTTTGCACGACGGAGGATGCCCAGTCGGCGACTGGCTTTGGAGACCAGCTTGGACCAGCTTTGCAGGAAAGATCATGGCAGATAGTGAGACCCAAAAGCTTGAGCGACAGAACTTCTTGGAGAGGATTATTGAGAAAGTAGATGGGAGGGTTTTCCAGTCGGTCTTTTCGGAGAGACATAGTAAGAGTGTGAGATTTGTCAGGATTGAAAGACATGTTCCACTTGTTTGACCTGTCTGTGATTTTTTTTCCAGGTCTGCAGAGAGTGAGGAGGCTGCAGACTGCCGATCTGAGGGATGAGGAATGGAGCGGCAGAGAGTGAAGTCATCAGAAAAGAGGTAGGGAGGATTTTCAAGAGAGTCAGAGAGATCATTGATGAAGACCAGAAAAGGCACAGGGCCAAGAACACTGCCGTGGGGAACTCCAGCCTGAACGGGAAGAGGAAATGAGAGAAACCCATTCAGGGCCACACATTGACTACGACTGGAGAGGACGTCCGCAAGCCATCCATGTAGATTTCCCTTCATACCAGAGGAAGAGAGTTTGGTGAGCAGAGCGGGGTGCCAGACCGTATCGAAGGCACGTGATATGTCAAGGGAGACTGCTCTAATTTCCTGTTTGGCATTGAGGACCTCCATCCATTGTTGAGACAGCAGAAGCATCATGTCCAGAGTAGAGTGACCTGGTCTGAAACCAAATTGATGGTCAGAGATCAAGCCATTGGAGAAGAGGAAAGATTTGATATCCGAAGCAATGATGGATTCCATGACTTTGCCGATAATTGGGAGAAGGCTGATTGGTCTGTAGTTGCAAGGATATGTTTTTGCACCTTTTTTGTGTGAAGTGGTGATGTTGGCTGATTTCCAAGCTGATGGCAGATGACCTTGAGCAAAAGAGAGGGTGAAGAGAACAGATAGAGGGAGTGAAAGAGCAACAGAGCAGGATTTTAGGACCCATGGGCTGATGCCGTCAGGTCCAGTTGCAGAATCAGAGTCGAGGGTTGACAGAAACTTCCCCACCTTGTCAGAAGAAAAGGACACAGAGTCCAGGAGCAGCTGGGTACGACTGGGTACGGTGGGTACAGAGAGGGATGGGTTTGGGACACAAGATTTTTTAGAAGCAAACACAGAGTTGAGGCATTCAGCTTTTTCACGAGCGGAGTCAGCTGTGTAGCCGTTTGAGGTAAGGGAGAGGATGGAGGGGGAACAAACACCAGAAACAGATTTGACCAGATGCCACCAGGATTTGGAAGAGGGAGACAAGTTTGAGGGTTCAGTCTTGAGGGAGGAGAGATATTGTTTCCTGGCTCTCCTGAGGGTGGACACACACTTGTTATGGGCTTTGTGAAAGGAAATGAGATTTCCTTCAATTGGATTTGCTTTGCAGGAGGCGAAGGCAGGTTGTTTCTGTGCAACTGCCTCACGACAAGATTCCGTGAACCATGGATGGGAGGAAGGGTATGACAACTGAAGACGAGATGGGATAAATCTGTCCATGAGAGAGAGCAATTTACTTTCGAAGAAATCCCAGGATGAGTTGATGTCAGAGGCGGTAGAGATGGGAGACCAGTCCAGATGATTGATGGCTGCTTGAAGACCATGCCAATTGGCATGGGTGAAATGCCAAACTCGTCGATGCTGATGAGGCTTTCTGAGAATGGCCAGAGAGATGTCCACTTTAACAAGCACATGATCAGATGAGCCGATTGGAGCAGAAGAAGAGCAGCAGACATTTGCAGGGAAGTTAGACATTAACCACGTCTAGAAGAAAAGATGCTCCGTTGACTGAAATCCGGGTCGGGAAATTGACAGATTGTGTCAGTCCCAGTGAGTCGCAGAAGTCCTTTGCTTAGGAGTCATGGCTGGTGACAGAGGTACCCACACCCAGCCAACTGGCATGGTGATAATTGAAATCACCACATATGAGGAAGAGAGAGTTTGGATGAGTGGATAGAAGTTGGTCCATATTATCCGACAGCGAGATGTAGATGGAGTCATCACTGTTTGGTGGACGGTACAACACACATATGAACAAAACGTGGGAGCGAAGGGGAAGCCATAGCCAGAGGTACTTCTGGGGGTGAGGTGGAGAGAGGGCAGTGCAGGGCGAGCGAGGAAGAGAGTTTTTGATAAAGATAGCAACCCCACCTGCAGGACGAGGCACAGGTCTATCATACCAGAGGAGGGAGTAACGCGGGAGAGATATTAAGGAATCAGAGACATCATGAAGGAGGAAAGTTTCTGTTAAGCAGATTAAGTGTGGTTTGTCAGAAGCAACCTGTACGGAGAGATCAGTCAAGTTTGAGCGAAGGCCCCGGATGTTTGAGGTCCATACCATTAATGAAGAGGAAGGGGGAGCATCGGATACAGAACAGGGGGGGGGGTAGGGATAGGGTAAGATGTGGAAGAGGAGGAAGAGGTAGGGAGAGCTGTTGTAAGTGTGTCAGAGATTTCAGAATAGCTAGGAGAAAGGGAAGGATGGGGCGGACAAAAGCTTTGATGGACATTGGGTGAGGAACAGTGAGGTGTTATATGAGGGGGGGGGGGGGGGGAGAGCGAGGAAGAAGGTTGGGGGAGATGGAGGTGAGAGTTGGAAGGGGAAAGAATCGGGGAGGACGCTTTGAGGCGGAGGGGCGAGAGGGGGGAAATGGAGAAAAAATTAGGGTGGGGAGATTATAAGGGGAGGGGCGAGGGGGACGTTTATGAGGGGAGGGGTTAGGGGGAGTTTCGGAGGGAAGGGGCAAGGGGGGAGATTTGAAAGGGATGGGTGATGGGGAAGATTTGGAGGGGAGGGGTGAGTTTGTATTTTAGAAAGTGTTGTACGATTAATGGGAAACGAACATTTATTGCAAAATGAGTTTCTTGTGACCTTCGCATCAGAGATACGTTTGAGGATGCTGGAGGAGGGGTGGAGTGCAGGGGAGTTTAGGGAATGTAGAAAGGAGGAGCTGTAAGAGATGGAATTTTTTTTTGGAATGAATATATTTGGTGAGCAAGTCGAAAGCACCCTTTTATAGAAGAAGAAGAAAAAAGTGTTATAATATACGACAGAATACAGTACTTCAGGGGAAAGTTTAAACATTTTAAAATTGAACAGTGAAAACTATCTGGGGAATGGGGTGAAAATGGGGGTGAAATGGGGGTGAAACACATGGTCAAAGAACGAACGAATGAAAAGAACAAAGAAGGAAATATTTTTGTTTTTTTGGTTTGTTTTTTTAGTTAAGATTTTAAGCAAGGAAGTATGGGGTGAAAAGACTGGGAAAAAACTGAGAGAAAGAGAGTAGAAGGACCACAATCGACCGCTGAGAGAAAACAAAGCCTCAAGGTATGAAGCTTAAAGAACTAGGCAGCAAATTACGCGGCACAAAATACTCGACTGTTTTATACAGGTATGAAAGATTAATACCGAGAATCTTCCTTGGAACACACTATAGGTACACACACGTAAGATAAATACAGTTTCGACAAAAATACAATTGTGACCAATTACTTAACTTCGAACGTGCGTGAAGATCGTGGACAACTTCAAAAAACCGTGACCTCCCCGACAAGATCTGGCGAGATCTCCCACACACAGAAACAGACACAGAAACAGACACTTTTCAGTTCTCTTGGTCCTTTTGGGCCTTGGTGTCTTTTGGGGTATTTAGAGACCTTGGGGTATTTAAGGTCCTCAGGGTCTTCTCGGTCTTGAAGATCCTCATGGTGTTGAGGGGGGGGGGGGAAGTTTTTTGGGGGTTCTGGGTACTTTAGGTTAAGTCAGCTATCCAACCAATGGGTGAAGAGCGGACACTAACTATATACATACATACATACAAACACTTGCTCCATTATACAGACTTGGCATTTAATATGGAATTTTTTTTTTCTTGACTTGGGTTTACTTTCTTAACTCAGTACATCAATCCAGTGAGTTTCTTTTACACTTTGGTGATTTATTTGTTAAAAGAACCATGTCACTGATTCTCTGTCTCTGTCTCAGCATGAAGTCAACAACAGGATTATATCACAGGTGGCGTGGCAAAATGTACGGACAGGTGCATTTGATGATTGGCTTCACAGTCGGGTATACAAGGGTTGTTGCGTTCTGTATTAGTGGAAAACAACTGCTGCATGTCTCCAAAAGTTATTGCCACTTCCTCTGGAGATGGTCCGTCAACTCGACAATGCTGTTTGTCATGGAGTGGTGGCTTTACGGAATTACGGCATGAAACAGCGTGCTATTGCTTGGCAGTATGGCATCACTCAAGGTCAGGTGTCAAAGATCCTGAAACGAAATGCTCAGAGGGGTGTCCCTACTCCAATACCGAGGCCAGGACGTCCCCACAGAACCACAAGGAGGGATGATCGCCAGCTGCACCGGTTAGTCCGCAATGGCCGTACCAAGTCAGCTAATCGGCTTAGGGCTGAGTGGCAGCAATTGACAAATGTGCCTGTATCCAGAAGGCTAGTCAACCAACGACTGGTTCAAGCAGGCAATCGTGCGAGGCGTCCCCTGAGAAAGCCACGCCTGACCAGACAACACCACCAGCGCCGATTGCAGTGGGCCAGAGACCACCGTCAATGGCAGCCAGGACACTGGAATCACGTGATCTTCAGTGACGAGTCTAGATTTCTGGTCTATCGTCAAGATGGCCGCGTCCGAGTGTGCAGACAAGTGCATGAAGCCTACAACAAAGATTGTATAGTGCCAAGAGTCCAAGCTGGAGGTGGTGGGGTGACCGTTTGGGCTGCTTTTCATGCAAGGGGCAAAACTGACCTGGTTGTTCTGAATGGAAACCTGAACCAGTTCAAGTATAGGGCCATTCTGGAAGAAACATTGCTTCCATTTGCTCATGCAGCCTTTCGAAGAAACTTTGTCTTCCACGATGACAATGCACAGCCTCATCGTGCTCGCATGATCCAACACTTTCTTGCTGACCATGGTGTAGAGCATATGGAGTGGCCTGCCATGTCCCCGGATATGAATCCGATAGAGAACTTGTGGGCAGAATTAACGCGTCAAATCGACCACTTGACACAGCAGCCGACCTCTGTGCGTGAATCGCAGCAGGCTATTGTCACTGCATGGCAAGCGATTCCTGTCCAAACCTTGGCAAATCTCGTGAACAGCATGCCTCAACGTGTACGTGCTCTCCTGAATGCTCGTGCGGGTTACACGAAGTACTGAACTGTAATTTTACTGTCCATAATCCCAGGCGTAATTTAACTTTTGTTTTTGTTAAAAAAATTTTTAGCTAATGTGCAAAATAAAGAGATACTTCTGGAAAACGTACAGAAGTTTAACACAGTACTGTCCATGAATTGAGTTCGATATCAGTTAACATCACTTTCAAGGATCAATTTATTTGTTTCGAAATGTCAAATGTGGTTTTTGTATCTTTTAAAGGTCACATTAACAAAATCTAGAATAATTTCAACATAATTCCAATTAACTTTTGGTTCTAAGACATCTTGAAACGTAAGTTCACCCCCACAAAAAAATATTCCATATTAAATGCCAAGTCTGTAGATAGATATATAAATGTCGTGTGTGTGTGTGTGTATGTGTGTGTGTGTGTGTGTGCGCGCGCGTGTGTGTGTGTGTGTGTGTACATGCAGTGCCGATAGAAAGTCTTCTCCCCCTTTCAAAATTTTCACCTTATAGCCTGGAGTTAAATTGCATTAAACCAGACTTTTTCCACCTTTATTTACACCTCGTAACCCACAACTTGCAAGTGAAAAACAAATTCTACAAATTTCAGCAGATTAATTAAAAATACAAAACTAGAATATATTGGTTGGATAAGTGTCTGCATCCCTGAGTTAATATCTGGTGGAAGCACCTTTGACAGCAATTACAGCTGCGAGCCTGTTGGGATAGGTCTCTACCAACTTTGCACACCTTCATTGGGCAATATTTTATTTTATTTTATTTTTGTATACAGAATCGAGGCTCATGTAAGAGCTAACACATTAAACATGAAAAAAGACACAGACACATAAAACATGCAATGAATGGAGCGGGAGACAAGAGAGGGCGAGAGAAGGAAGCACACAAGCACCACAACAGAAGAGAACAGGGACGTCGGTAGATCTGTGGAAGGGAGAGAACTGGGAGGAGGTTGGGAGGAGTACACAGTATGAAGCAAATTAACACGACTAGGAATTTCAGGACAGAAGTTAGAGATTGAAAGAGGCAGATTCGGGGTGTTTTAATGGGGGTAGAAAAGATCAAGGTTTTGGGTGGGGGAAGATAAGAGATGGTGGTGAACAGCTGTTTTAAAGACCTGTAGGGAGGAGAGGGATTGAAGAGAGTGTGGGAGATTGTCCCAGAGGCTGGAGAAAAGAGGAATGAAAGAGTGAAGGTGAGCAGAGAGTCTTAATATTTGCTCATTCTCCTGCATAAAACTGTTCAAGCGCAGTCAAGTTGCGTTGAGAGTGCTGATGGATGACAATCCTCAAGTTGTGCCACAGATTTTCAATTGGATATAGGTCAGGGTTCTGACTGGGCCACTCAAGGACATGTGTGGCTTTGGTTGTGTGCGTCGGGTCGTTGTCATGCTGAAAGGTGAACTTCCATCCCAATTTCAGCTTTCTTACAGAGGACAACACGTTTTCCTCTCGATGTATCTGTAGTTTGCTCCATCCATTTCCCTTCTTGTGCCCAGTTTTTGCTGACAAGTTCTGACAAGTGCCCCAGTTCCTGCTGATGAGAAACATCCCCATAGCATGATGCTGCCACCACCATGCTTCACATCACTTTACTGGTGCTTTCTCCACTCACAACATGGAGTCGCACAAGTACTGGTATATAGCCAAAAGGTTTTCAATCACAAGTGTGTGGACGCTCACTGCATTGCCCTGATGAAGCCCCAACAAGGGCGAAACCAGGTCGGTAACTGTGAGTTTTGCATACACTTGTGACAGTATCTGAATTTATAATCCATAATGACGCAACTGCTAGATGGCTCCTCCGGAGATTGGCAGGCAATGCGGACATGTGTGGTGATGACGTCATGACGTTCGCTCATTAGGTTGGAGAACCAAATTACAGGTACTAATTAGTTGCTCCCAACCGCATCCAGGTCGACTCCATATAGTGAGTGGATACGAGAGATAATGTTACCGTGTGGCAGGCGGTGCTTATCGCTCCCAGTAAGGTGCAGCAGTTATCTGTATGGGACACCTTATTGGCGGTTCCCCACTGATGATATTAAGTCGCATAATGACTGATATGAATGCGAAAGGTTTTCAGTTACAAGTGTGTGGACGCTCACTGCGTTGCCCTGATGAAGCCCCAACCAGGGCGAAACCAGGTCGGTAACTGTGAGTTTTGCATACACATGTGACAGTATCTGAATTTAACATCCATAATGACGCACTGCTAGATGGCTCCAAATTACAGATACTAATATATATATATATATATACGAGGGGCAGTCAATAATTAACCTTAAAATATTTTTCACAACTTCTTTATTGCACGTACATGTGTAATAACCTATTTTTCAACATAATCTCCATTGCGTTCAATGCATTTTTTTTTCCAGCGCTTTACTAAGACCTGGATTCCTCTAGAAGAAAAAATCTTTTGGCTGCTTGTGTAGCCATTCGTGCACCGCCTCTTAGACCTCATCGTCCGATCAGAAAGTGGTTCCACAAGGCACCTCTTTAAGTGGCACAAAGATGTGGCAATCTTGGGGCGAGGACTGGCGAGTAGGGTGGATGAGGAGGACACTCAAAATGCAGGTCCTCGATTGTTGCAACTGCAGCGCGGGCAGTATGGGGTTGAGCATCGTCATGCTGCAGCAAAACACCAGTAGTGAGTATTCCATGACGTTTTGATCTGATGGCTGGTTTCAAATGATTTTTAAGGAGCTCGCAGTACGATGCACGGGTGACTGTGGTCCATCTGGGTATGTAATGCTCTACAAGTGGGCCTCGGCTATCCCAAAAGAGTGTCAGGATCACTTTTCCAGCGGACGGCTGTGTGCGGAATTTTTTGGGCTTCGGTGAAGTTGAATGGCGCCACTCTTTGCTTGCCCTCTTCGTTTCTGGCTGAAAGCAGTGGACCCAGCTTTCACCCCCTGTCACTATGTGCTGTAAGAAAGCGTCGCCTTCCGTTTCGTAATGTTGCAGAAGTTCTTTACATGCGTCCACTCGCCGTTCTTTCAGTTCGGGTGTGAGTTGTCCAGGCACCCACCTTGCAGACACTTTGCGGAACCCCAGCATGTTGTGAATGATATGGTGTGCTGAACCATGGCTAATGTTCAATTCGGAGACCACTTCATCCAGCGTAATGCAACGGTTTTCCCTTGGCACGCGCTAAACTCCAGCACCCATTTCTGATGTGTCGGCTATGTGAGGCCGGCCCGAGCGAGCAGCGTCTGCCACACTGGACACTCCACTGTTAAACTTCCTGTCCCAGTCGTACACCTGCTGCAGCGATAAACATGCGTCACCATATTGCATCTTCATTCTGCAATGGATTTCACTGGGATTCACACCCTCACATCCCAAGAAACGGATGACAGAACGTTGCTCCTCCCTGGTCCACGCTTCTAGGGGAGCCGCCATCTTGGAACTGCTCTACTGACGTCAGACGCTCAATGTTGCCAGATATAAAACCGGCAAAACATAACTCTTACCCATAGATATAACATATGTCGTCTACAACTACACACATTACATTCTAGAATTTATATCGCCATTTTAAGGTTACATATTGACTGGCCCTCATATGTAAACATATACTGTAATATATAATGCTCATTCTAACCACACGCTCATTGACTGACTGACTGTTGAAGCGCGGTGCTACGCGCGCTTGCTTGCACAACAAGAAGGAAGCGGACAACGCGGTGAGTTTAAGAGTCTTTATTAAAAGAGCTCACTGTAGCACTCTCGCGCTCCGGGCTGCGCGTCCGGTGTATATCCTGAGGCCACGCCTACCCCTCGGACGTGGCCGCCGCCCACTTGGTGTGAGGAATGATGTCAACACACCAGTGGGCTTTCGTGTCCGCCACACGCGCCCCCCCAGAATTCCCGCGCACCTGGAGGGCCAGTTTGTGGGGCAAACGGATGACCCGGCCGAAGCGCCCTCTGGCGACCGGCGGCGTCCGGGGTGCAGGGATGCCAGCTAGGATGCCCCCGGCTGTACCCGGGATGGGTGCCGGACTGGGGGGTGGCGTGCCGGCGGTGCTGGGCGGTGCCGGGGGTCCGCCCACCGGGGGGCGGCCCCGATGCGGGGGCCGAGCCACCGGCGGTGGGTGGTCCACGTCGAGGTGGGCCGGCTTGAGTCGATCCACCGAGACGCAGTCGGGAGTACCGCCGATGTCCAAGTTGAAGTATTTCACCCCGGTCTCCAGCACGCGGAAAGGCCCGTCGTACGGGGACCGCAGTGGTGTCCGGTGGGCGTCGTGCCGGATGAAGACATACTCCGCGGTGCGAAGCTCCGGGGCGACGTGCATGGGTGGGTGCCCGTGGTGCGCCGTCTGCACCGGGGTGAACCTCCGGGCGGTCTCCTGCAGCGCGGAGCGCTCCTGCGCCGCAGACCAAGGTGCTGTGGGGTCGGGGAGGAACTCGCCCGGCACCCGCAGTGGTTGTCCAAAGACCAACTCCGCCGCGGATGCACGCAGGTCCTCCTTGGGCGCCGTCCGGAGGCCCAGCAGGACCCAGGGGAGCCTGTCGACCCAGCCGCCGTCGCGGAGGGTGGCCCGGAGCGCGGCCTTCAACGAGCGGTGGAACCGCTCGCACAGGCCGTTGGCCTGGGGGTGGTAGGCCGTGGTTCGGTGCAGCTGGACCCCGAGCCCCCGCGCGACCACGGCCCAGAGCTCCGAGGTGAACTGGGGGCCGCGGTCGGACGAGATGTCCGAGGGGGCGCCGAGCAGGGCGACCCAGGTGGCGATGAACGCCTGCGCGACGTCTGCCTCCGTCGTCGCTGCCAAAGGCACGGCCTCCGGCCACCGGGTGGTGCGGTCCACCATGTTAAGGACATGGGTGAAACCCTGCGAGGGGGGCAGAGGTCCCACCAGGTCCACGTGCACGTGGTCGAACCTACGTGCCGGCACCATAAACGGGGCCAATGGGGCCTGGGTATGCCGGTGCACCTTCGCGCGCTGGCACGCGAGGCACGTCCTGGTCCAGCCACGGACGGCCTTCCGGAGGCCATGCCAGACAAACTTGTCGGCGAACAACCTCTGGGAGGCCTTCGTGCCCGGGTGGGACAGGCCGTGGATGGCGTCAAAAACCTGGCGCTGCCAGCCTGCGGGCACGATGGGGCGAGGCCGCCCGAGGGAGACGTCGCAAACGAGGGCCGTGCCAGCACCGTCGAAGGGCACCTCGGTGACGCGGAGGCCTGTGACGGCGGTCCGCAGGGCCTGGACCCCGGGGTCGGCGGCCTGGTCCGCTGCAATCCGGGCATAGTCGATGCCAAGGTGGACTGCGTGGGTGACGGCCCGGGGAAAGGCAATCGGCCACCGGGTTGTCCTTTCCCGCGACGTGCCGGATGTCCGTCGTGTACTCGGACATGGCCACGAGGTGACGCTGTTGCCGGACCGACCACGGCTCGGCGACCTTGCCCATCGCGAAAACCAGCAGCTTGTGGTCGACGAAGGCCATGAACGCACGGCCCTCGAGCAGATGGCGGAAGTGCCTGACCGCCAGGTGAAGCCCAAGCAACTCGCGGTCGAAGGTACTGTAACGGCGTTCGGGCGGGCGAAGCTGCCGGCTGAAGAACGCCAGCAGTTGCCAGGCACCACGCACCCATTTCTCGTACACCGCGCCCACCGCGTAGTCCGAGGCGTCGGAGGTGAGGGCGATCGGTGCATCGGGCGCCGGGTGCGCGAGCATGGTGGCGTTGGCCAAGGCGAGCTTCGCGCCCGAGAATGCCGCGTCCATCTGCTCGGTCCAGGTAACGTCACCTTTGCCCGGCTTCCCTCGAAGGGCCTCGTGTAAGGGGCGCAGGAGCTGGGCGATGTGGGGCAGGAACCGATGGTAAAAGTTTACCATGCCCAGGAACTCCTGGAGCCCCTTGATCGTGCGGGGGTGTGGAAACCCCTTCACCGCCTCCACCTTGGCCGGTAGGGGGACGGCCCCGTGCCTGGTGACGCGGTGCCCCAAAAAGTCGATGCCGGTGACGCCGAACCGGCACTTGGCGGGGTTCACGATGAGGCCATGCTGGCCCAGGCGTTCGAAGAGCGTGCGGAGGTGATGAAGGTGCTCTTCGCGGGACGCGCTGGCGATGAGGATGTCGTCCAGGTAGACGTACAAAAAATCCAAGCCACGTAAGACGCTGTCCATTAGGCGCTGGAACGCCTGAGCCACATTTTTCAAACCGAAGGGCTTCCGAAGAAATTTGAAAAGCCTGAATGGCGTGATGACAGCCGTCTTCGGGATGTCCTCCGGCCTGACAGGGACCTGATGGTAGCCGTGTACGAGATCCACCTTTGAAAAGAAGGACATCCCCGCCAACCGGGCGGAGACGTCCTGGATGTGGTTGACGGGGTAGCAGTCGGGGGTGGTGGCGTCGTTGAGGCGCCGGTAGTCCCCGCACGGTCACCATCCCCCGCCGGGCTTGGGCACAATGTGGAGCGGGGACGCCCACGCGCTCTCGGAGTGCCGCACGATGCTGAGCCGCTCCAGCGTAGCGAACACCGCTTTAGCTATGGCGAGCTTCATCGGCTCGAGGCGGCGTGCCCTGGCGTAGACCGGTGGCCCGGCGGTGGGGATGTGGTGTTCCACCCCGTGTTTCACGGCCCCCGCCGAGAAAGTGGGCCACGTGAGGGCCGGGAACCCGCGAGGAGGCGGGCGAATTCGTCTGCTGCCGGAAGCGTACAGATGAACCTGGCCGGAACTGAACCGCTCAGCAAGCCGCTCGGCGAGCCGCTCGATGAGCCGCTCTGTGAGCTGCTCAACGAGCCGGGCAGCGCGCACGCGAGCGAGCTGAACGTCTCAGCCTGGACAAGCCTTCTGCACTTTACATCCACCAGTAATCCATTAGCACATAAGAAGTCCGCGCCGAGCAGTGCCATAGGCACGTCGGCCGTAACGAACGACCAACGGAAAACCTGCCCTCTGAACCGCAGAGAGAGACAGCGTTTTCCATACGTGCGTATAGACTTACCATTGGCCGCAAGCAGCGCGGGACCTCGGCCCGCAGTTTGCTTGTCGGACGTACTGGCAGGAATGACACTCACCTGCGCTCCCCTGTCGCACAGGTAACGGCACCCGGACAAGGTGTCCGTTATGTACAGGAGGCTGTTTGAATTGCCGATGCTCAAAGTCGCCACCAAGCGTCGGCTCGCCCGTTTCCGGACCTGCCGAATGAGCACGGCGGGCGACACTGCCGAGCCTCGTGGCCGAACTTGGCGTGGAAGAAACACCAGGTGGGCGGCTGCGGCGGCGGAGGCCGCGGTTTTCTTCGCGGTGGCGGCAGTGGTGGGTGGGGCGTGGCGGCGGACACGAAATGCGCATCAGCCTCGAGATCCACGAGGTGTGGTGCATCAGCATCATCATCAGCCCCGATAGCCGCGACGGCCGCACCAAAACTCGCCTGGGTGTCCAAAGCCGCGAAGAACCTGTCGGCCTCTGCAGCGAGAGCCCGGGGTTCCGTCGTCGCAGAACCGGCCAACGCGAGGCGTTCTCGTGCCGGCAGCTGGCGTCGAAACAACGCCCGGAATAGAGCATCCGGGGTTTCGTCGCCCAACAACGACAGCATATGGTCCATGCGGACCGACGGTCGCGTGTCACCGAGCTCGGGGAGGTCCAGGAGGCGGTCGGCCCGAGCGTCCACCGTGAGGCCGAACGTGGCGAGGAGGAGACGCTTGATCGCCTCGTACCTGCCGTCGGTCGGTGGGTTCCTCAGGACCGACACGACGCGGCCGGCCGTGCCGGGCCCGAGGGAAGCGATCACGTGGCAGTACCTGGTCTCGTCCACCGTGATGCCTCAAAGTCGGAACTGGGCTTCTGCCTGCAGGAACCAGACTTCGGCATGCGTCTCCCAGAACTCGGGGAGTTTCATTTGGACCGCGTTGTTTGCCATTGCGATGGCGTATTCGGGTGGTCAGTGACGGCTGACCAGAACGTCGGAGGGTCACCAAATGAAGCGCGGTGCTACGCGCGCTTGCTTGCACAACAAGAAGGAAGCGGACAACGCAGTGAGTTTAAGAGTCTTTATTAAAAGAGCTCACTGTAGCACTCTCGCGCTCCGGGCTGCGCGCCCGGTGTATATCCTGAGGCCACGCCTACCCCTCGGGCATGGCCGCCGCCCACTTGGTGCGCGGAATGATGTCACCACGCCAGTGGGCTTTCGTGTCCGCCACACTGTGTTATTAGTCTTCGGTACCTTGCAGATGATGTAGAAAGCTGAAATTTGGCGTGCCGACGGATATCGAAGCCGATACCCCGGGTAAAATGCCATAAGCGTTGGAAAGCGTTCATAAATGAAAATTTACCTGAAAAACCGAAAACTCGTCTGTAAAAAAACAAAAAAAACCTCAATCGATATCTGCAGGAGGTCGGTGATGCTGTGGATAATCATAAAACTTCTATTTATTATGTACCTACATCGTAGTTATTGCTATCGTAGTTATTGTACGATGTTTAAGTATACCCTACTCATTTATGATAAGGATCAATACCATCAAAACACTGAAATGAAATTCCAAAATGCACCAGCGACATATAAAAGCTGGAAACAAAGAAATCAGACAACCAATATCACTTCCCCTGATCAACATTCCAGAAATGCGTTTTGGTTTGAAGAGTATTGCTCCTATGGGACAGAAGTGTTGGCAGGCAGGATGAAGCAATCAGAATGGTCCATGAATGTTGTGCCTTGATGTTTTGACAGAAGAAAACTCGGTAAACTGAAATCGTGAGTGTTAAATAAATTGCACAGCTAAAGAGTTATTTCAAAAGAAAATCTGTGTAAATATGACATTATTGCAATGCAAACATTTTGCCATTTTTCACTCATGGTGTTTTTAAGCAAAAGGAAAAAGAGGGTGGATGAGGGGTGTGGGAGGAGGATTTTTCCTGAAATTTTGAAATAAATATTTTCACAATTCCTGAACTGCAATTTTCTGTTCAAACAAACATTGAAGGATACTGAATAAGAAGGACATTTAATGGAAGAAATCAAACAAACATTGAAGTTCAGTTTTGAGAAACATGTGAAAAACAACTTGCCAGTCTATCATATTCACAATATTGCAAATACCTTGTATGTATGTATGTATGTATGTATGTATAATGTATGTATAATGTATGTATGTATGTATGTATGTATAATGTATGTATAATGTATGTATGTATGTATGTATGTATGTATAATGTATGTATGTATGTATGTATGTATAATGTATGTATAATGTATGTATGTATGTATGTATGTATGTATAATGTATGTATGTATAATGTATGTATGTATGTATGTATAATGTATGTATGTATGTATGTATGTATGTATGTACGTATGTATGTATGTATGTATAATGTATGTATGTATGTATGTATGTATGTATAATGTATGTATGTATGTATGTATGTATGTATGTATGTATGCATGTATGTATGTATAATGTATGTATGTATGTATGTATGTATGTATTGCACCGAGTGGTATTGGGTAAACTAAATCTAGTGCTTTATCAGAGGCATGGTGATATTCAGAGTAAACAAGCGTTACGCCGAGGTCCCCCCGTCGGTGAAGTGATGTGAGTTGACAAAGTGAAAGACGCAAGGCGGCCATCTTGGATTTTGACGTGGCGACCCAATTTTCAATAGCGTTCTCCCTTATGCGTCGATACACCCACACACCAGATTAGAAGTTAGTAGTTCATTTATTTTTCAAGATATTTCGCTCACAAGGTTCAGACATATATATGGTGGCGGCCATCTTGGATTTTGACGTGGCGACCCAATTTTCAATAGCGTTCTTCCTTATACCTAGATACACCCACACACCTAATTAGACGTTGGTACTTCGCTTATTTTTCAAGATATTCCGCTCACAAGTTTCAGACATACATGGCGGCGGCCATCTTGGATTTTGACGTGGGTTGCACCAGCACACCAAATTCGAATTCGGTCCTTCGCTTACGCACACGCACGCACGCACGGACGGACGGATGCACGCACGCATGGACGGACACACACACGGACGGAGGGGAAAACCATAGTCCCCCTTTCGCTCCGCGGTGCGACGGGGGACAATAAGAAGTTTAAATGAATGATGAACATTATCCAAAGACTTGCCAATATTATGCATTTTTAGCTCACCTGGAACGAAGTTCAGGGGAGCTTATGCGATGGTGCGTCGTCCGTCCGTCCATGAACACTTGCAACTTTTTATCCGAAACCGCTGATAGGATTGTGACCAAACTTGGAACAAATTATATTTGTTGTGTTGTGACTAAAGTTTGTTCACGGCATTAAGAAAATCGTTGGCTCAGGGGGCTACCGAGGGGTCAAAATCCAGGTTTGACCCCCCCCCCCCCCCCCCCCCCAAAATAGGAATTTGCTTTTTCCTCTGAAACTACAAACGCAATTTCGATGAAACTTCACCGCAACCTTCATCACCTGTGATGTACCAATGTTTGTTCAGGGCATTAGAAAAATTTGGGTCTGAGGGGGTGTACGGGGGGTTGGGAATGGTGGGGGGGGGGGGGGGGGAGGTTTCCCCCCAAAATAGGTATGTTTTTGTTTATTTGTTTAAAGTCTTATGATTATGTTAGTATGATTCTACATGCTGCCCTGTCTTCTAACAACAATTGAAACAGGTTGAAAATACCTTTAGTCAGTGCAGTATAATGTTTATTCTACCAGGTGAGCGCCCAGGGGTATTGCCCCTATGTTTTATATTGTATATGTGTAACTAGGTAAATGAAAATGATTGATGAAGTTCTCCGACCTGGGCAAATGCAGTCACAGTATTGTTCATACCCTCACCCCTTTCATCCAGGTCTGACAAATTCATTCATATTCCTTGACGATACCGTCACCATGACATCACGACTGAGCCTCTTGCAGTGCAGTGATACCGAGATCAAATGCTGTCACGAAGGAGATGAACAGCTAAGGTACGGACTAGTTTCGCCATTTTTGGGTCTCTTTGCTTGCTGCTCGTAACACTTGGTGACTTTGAAGCCCGAGGTCTTTATACCGGTTAATGATGCACCCCTAACTCTGATTGGTGAGACCACCACATCGAGTCCCCTTACAGCTATTGCTGCACAATCTGGGACCAACAAGTGCCATCTGCCACATGGACACATTTTGTCTTCGGCCCCACAAATCACATCCAGGAGGCATCACCTATTATCTTTAGCGCCCATGAGTTCTTGTTCGGCCCGGATCGTGCAGCAGTAGCTGTAACGGAACTCGATCTGGCAATCTCACCAATCAGAGTTAGGTTTGCACCATTAATGAATAAATATTAGGGTGGTCCAGATTAATATGGTAAAATTCAAAAAAGCAAAATCAACTTTTGGCTTATGCACCTTGTTCCACTATATCAGATGACTCTACAACCCACAAAGAAACGAGATCGGAGATAATTTAGAGGTAGCGCCAGATTATCTTATTTTTTTTATATACAATCTGTTTTTTATTCAAATTTGGATCGCAAGCATCGTTCACGGAGTTATGGTCAGTGTTTTTTTTAGCCTTGTGTCAAAAGTTATCAGCCGATTTGCTTCAGCCAAAGCGAAAATGTGCACGAAGCGTTGCTCTGGGCAAGGCAAGTTCTTTGAACAGATGGTTCAGTAAATTTTAAAAAGTCAACTTGTGGTGTATCCTCTAAATTTTACCGAAATTAGCTAAAATTTGGCACAAATTAGGCGATACCCAACAGGGTATCTACAGGGTATCAACAGGGTATCTACAACTACAGCCAAGATTAAAATTCGGAATCACTTTTTTTTTTGGACCAGCCTTTTGGAGACCATCAATCCCTGGACATATCGCAGTAATTCAAAACAGTCTGGCCTCCTGCTTTGCTTTCCAAGCTCCATGTCTCTAGCATAGAAGGAGGCCTTCATTCCTGGATTTCTGACTCTCACCACTCATGCAGTCAATGTGTTGCAATTGATGGAACCCTCTGTTCCTGCTCTCCCAGTGGAGGCTGGAGTTACTCAAGGCAGTGTTTTGGGCAAGTTAGACATCATGTACATCTCTCTGCTTATCTGTAAATTATTAGACTCTTGTCTGATAAACAGAACGTGTCATGCTGGAAAATCACAGTCTCGCCCTGTCTCCCTGGAATGATCATTCAAATTAATGATTCAAATATATATATATACATTAATCCTGTCTCCCTGGTCATGCGCTGGAAGAAATTCAGTCTTTTGAACTTCTCTGCCTCACCATCAGCCATAACCATTCGTGGGCTGGCCTCCGAAGCCAGTCGCAGACTGGGCATTCTCCATAGATCCAAGACTTTCCCTGGACAATCAGACCTGATCATGGACGACAAGGCCTTTTTCTGTTACTCATTGGGGGTACTGCTCTTTGCTATGGACTGGCTTCCCAGCATCACATCTGTCTCTTCTAGACTGGAATGTAAAGCTCTCAGAATTATTGGAATCTCCCATGACAAGGCTGAAGCACAGGGACTGTTTCACTGACATTGTAGGCAGGTCGGTGGTCACTGTATTTATGCCTCCGCCCTGAAGTTGGCCGGAAGCATTATGTTTTCGGGTTGTCGTTCTGTCCGTCCGCCGGTCTGTACGGGCTAAACCTCGTTTTTCTCAGCAACCACATTTCCCATTGAGACGAAACTTTCAGGGTAGGAGCGACACCCATGTATAATGTGATTTTGATAATTGTGACGTCCTGGGCCACGTTGTATGGCAGGCATGTTGGATTAAACGCAAATAATTAAATAATTAATTCTCGGAAACCGCTGAATGGAAAAATTTGAAACTTTACATATTGTCAAGTATTCCCAATGGGAAACAAATGCATGATGATGATGACATCATTGGTGAAGTGGTATGCCTGCAAGTTTTCATCGAATGCCTCATCCCAAAAATCTGAAATAGCATGCACATGATCTATGATTGAAATATGAAATCCATTTCTATTGAAATATTAAAATTATGACATCATAGGTCAAATGGTTTGGCAGACATATTGGATTTAACCTAAAACCTCAAAAAAAACATCTTCTCCCAAACCACTGAAGCGATTGATTCGAAACTTTACCTGTGTCATCAACTACGCATGGCGCTTAAAAATTGATCACAAAAACATCATTGGTTACATGGTGTGGCAGCCATATTGGATTGAAGGAAAATATTACATTATTATATCTCAGAAACCACTTATCCTATCGATGTGAAACTTTACAAATGTAATCTAACGCCGTTGCTGCAAATCGTTTTAAAATGATGTCGTAGGTCACGTGGTTTGGCAGCCATATTTGATTTTTAAAAACTAACCTTATCCGGCCAACGCAAAACTTCACAAATGTGATCCCCTATCCATACATATGCAGAGTGTACATTCTTGATGTCATGTGTCACATGATTTGGCGGCCATATTGGCTTGAAAGCCAATATTTAAAAAAAAAACCTTCTCCGAAACCACTTCACCGATCGATGTGAAACTTGTCATGTCTGGTAAAAATGTGGTACTTGAGAACAGCGGAAGGGATTTAAATCAAACTTGTTTATTTTTAGGACAATGAATGATGGCATCTACCCGTTGTCACGGGCATGGACTATGTGGAGGCATATTGGCGACACAGTCGCATTGCTCTAGTTATCACCTATTCTCCAACGTTGCTCCCTCTGCAATATTTGTCCTCTGACACTACCCAACAACTTCAGGATGCACACGGTCTTCCAGTAACTCCCTCCTGGTTAAACCTCCAGAATCCAGGTTGACTGCACACCTCAACACTTTGTCCTCACTTCTCCCATCTATGAAACCACCTTCCAGAGGCTGTTCTGTCTCACCCTTCCCTCTTCTAGGACTTCAAACAAGCAGTGCACTACCATCCCTTGTAATCGCCATTCCCGACCAATGATGTTTATTACTCCCATTCACCTTACTTGCTCATTTCAGTGTTTCGTCCCCTCTCCCCTTTTCCTGGTCTCTCATTCACTTGATGTTTGTCCCATTGTCAGTTCTACCTTGCTCTTCCACAAGCCTCACTCCTGTAGAAGAAGAAAAACGTTACCAAGTGACCGCTTTGGCAGCACCGACACTACGTCAATAATAGAGTACATTGATTATATTTAATTTAATAAATTAAATTCTTAATTAATTTGTTGTGTATAAAAGACATTGAAATGGTGCATTCGTTCCCATTTGGAAACAAATATTTTTTACATCCAGATGGAGATGTCCAGGCTAATTTTAATGACACGCTTACTGGAGTCATGTATTTTATCATCCGATTCAAACAAGTTTACCCATGGTACTGAATACACGTGTCTGCCGCATCATTATAAGTTATCGCCAAGGTCCCAGTGACCTTCTGCATTGTCCTGATTTCTTTTCTTCGTCCTTATTATCCATCCTTCAACATATTTCTATGTGTATGTAAGGGTGAATGCCATTTGCCTCTCTCGCATTTACGGAAACTAACATGTTCATCGCAAATTCGTTTCCAAAATCACAGTTTGGCCACTCGATGATTGCAAGCAATGTATATTTGCAGCAGAAATGCCAATGATTTTAGCGACGATAATGGTGTGCTACATATTTTGTTGTGCAAAATGATACGTACGTTTTTGTATTAGGAATTTATAGGCAGAACGAAACTATTACTTCCAGAAGCAGAACTCATGATTGTGTCAAGTTGTTCTCTCTGATTTTAATGGTTTTGCCAATTTCAAGAGCTTTCCTTTTCCAATTGTGTCATTTAAAACGGAAATATTTAAACTAATCTTTTGATTTGAAATCCATAACATCTACATAAACATTTCCAAGAGTTTGTTCGTTTGCTTTAGCGTTAGTATGTTGTTCTTTCATGGCCAAACCGTAGCACCTCGAGGCTCCAAATTTTGGATGTAGGTAGTTCGGAATGTGGGCAAGGTTTAAAGGTGCGACACCTCGGTCTTGCCTTCAGTTTCGAGGCCACCGAAGGCCACTATAAAGTGTACATTGGGATGCGGGGTCAGGCAGTGCGGCCGCTAGGCCGCGAGCAAAAGGTAACCACAATGAGGTGAATAACTGATTAGCTTATCAATGTCCAACACATCTCAAAAGCACAGCCTGGAAAAGGTCACCGGGCCGGGGGAAGCGCCGGGTACTCCCTCCCGGACCGAGCTGGGGTAATGCGTGCTCGTTATAAATAATTTCATGCAAATGCCACAGCCACACAAAAGATGCACGTCTTTGCCACATACAGAATTTCCATCGTGCCATGGCCATCATTTATATCTGGTGGAAGTTTTTCTCTTAAATCAGGATTCGCTGCATGAAAAACTGAAGCTAACAATTCCATCGAAATCATTCACCAACTAAATGGGAGTTCGATTGAAAAGCAGACACTTCGTCGATCCTTTAGTCGTGCTGAGTGTCGCATTATTACACCCTCTTACACCACGACGTGTCAACATCCCGAGCAATGTACAGCGTTCAGGAACATGACAATAAAAGAACACAGCGACCAATATTTAACATAATTCATTGCATTAAAATGAATGGCGATGAATTCAACAGTGCGTACATGAATAATGATCTCATTTGGTTCACAGAAAACTTTTAGAATGCATTATTTGTCAGAAACTATCAAACTTTTGTCTGCAGTTTATGCAAAATTGTGTCGTCACATCCACTGACGAGTGATTCGTCTAATGAAGAATATAAAGTACACTAGTGGGGGCACCCGTGGGAAACCCACGGGCATGGACGTGTATGACATTGGACATCTTCATTTAGATGCTGCACATTCAGTTTTTGCAAAATAGTTAATGGCAATTTATCACATCCACAAATGATGTAATCTACAATATTTATTTACTTCACTCCACCCTCACTCCTCCCTCCTGTCCCATCTCTATGTCCTCCCCCATCTCTCCTCTCCACCCCTCACTCCTCTCCAATCCCTCACTCTTGTCCAATCCCTCACTCCTCCCCAATCCCTCACTCCTCTCCAATCCCTCACTCCTGTCCAACCCCTCACTCTTGTCCAATCCCTCACTCTTGTCAAATCCTCATTCTTGTCCAATCCCTCACTCCTGTACAATCACTCGCTACTCTCTAATCCCTCACTCTTGTCCAATCCCTCACTCCTGTCCAATCACTCGCTACTCTCAATCACTCACTCCTCTCCAACCCCTCACTGTGAACACTGCACAGGGGAGAGCATTGCACATACGGGAGAGGGAGACAAAGGATGACATACAGGGGAGAGGAAGGAGCATAAAGTGAAAAGTGAAACTTCGACCTTCACTTGACTTGAGAGGATGGAGGGTGAAGAACCAGCCTTGACTCTTCTTCATTGTCAAACTTGAAAGTATCGAAAACAGTTCGCTTTACAAAGTAAAAATACATTAAAACCAAACTTTATTAATAAATATTGTATTCTATAGTTAGTCTACATTATTATGAACATTTTTTAAGTACTGTATTGTTTAATTACATAGTTGGAAAAGAGTTGACTCGCCTTAAACAAACTGTGTACCGGTAAATAGGTTGGAACCCATCTGTGGATCGGTCCCATCGGCCGATGGGTCTGCGCCATCTGCGGATGTGTTGTTCACCTTGAAGGAATGTGTATGCATCAATGGTGGATGAGTATGTTTATTTGAACCTAAAAATATTATCTTATTTTTTATCTTATCGACAAACGGTTATCGACAAACCACATGTCACGGACTGCTTTATAAACATTTATGACATCAATTGCTTATTTTTAGGTTCAAATAAACATACTCATCCACCATTGATGCATACACATTCCTTCAAGGTGAACAACACATCCGCAGATGGCGCAGACCCATCGGCCGATGGGACCGATCCACAGATGGGTTCCAACATATACACCCGATGAATATGGAAAAAATATAATTGTACTTTGGTTCGATCCTGAACTTCAGTATTCAGTCGCTGTACTTTTATTAAGTAATAATATATATAACTAAGTCCTAGTAGGGAACATTCTCTCCCATCCTTCCCCATCCCAATATCTCGTCTGACCAGACACATTCAAAACAGCTGTTAGAATACATTTTACTGATTTTCTAAACCGTAGCTGAAACTGAGACTTAAACCAACCTAGCGACTATGAAAAATGAAGACAGATGGTGAATTAGAGTAGAGATAAAGCTGTGAGGGAGTCTCAATGGACTTTATGTTACAGGCCTTCATTTCATTTAAAATACATTTTGTTCTATAAACGTTAACTTTCATCCAATTTTCTTCCCGTTTTTTTGCAACCAAGTCTAACACCATCTTAGCGACTGTGAAAAATGAAATCACATATCGAATTAGAGTTTAAATAAAACTGTGAGAGAGTGAGAAACCGCGAGCCAAACAAAAGAGGCCTCAAAGCTATGCGGATCAAACAAAATGGTGGAGATTTGTTTTTTGAAGCCCCTCCCAGAATGGGTATAGCCACTCCCTCAATGGAGGAAGCCAGACCCATGAACGGACAGACTCACTCACCTTAGTATAATATTGTCGTGTGACCGCTCTCGGTTAACACCGGGCGAGTCACGGAGGGCAATCGAGTGTTACTCCGAGGCAATGATCGAACAGTGGATTTTATTATATGCTGGAGGAAGAAAGAGAAGGGGCAGCGATGAAAGGTCTTACCTGTCGATCCCGCTGGCAGTCCCAAAGCCTGCAAAGAAAATAAACTCAAACAAAGACGGGAATTAGAATGTACAAAAATAACAGGTTTATCAAACGGAATGCCGGCACCAAGAAAACACGCCGGCAAACTAAATTTCTAAACGGGACGTACCCCACACCAGACTTGAACACACACGAAGGGAAATATAATGAAAGTAAAATAACAGTGTGTTTTAGCGTGGCACTTAGCTCAACTTGTCCATGCGTCTAGCTTGAATTTTCCAGGCCCCGGCGCGCAGTCTTTACGCAGCTCTGGTGTTGGCGGCAAACCACTCGTCATTTTGCGCACGCGCAAAGCCAAGGCTCGCTACACGGTCCGCTCACTCCCGGCCCGTTGCACGAAGCAAACGAGCAGGCGTGCAATTCGCTCTTCCAGCCACGCCTGTCTTTGTCGTCCCTGTGCGTCAAACTCCTGGTCGCGATGAAGCCTTCCCGTGAACAAAGGACCACCATCAGACAAAGAGCCAAGAGTAGAACCAAGAAGCGAGAGAGGTTAGGTGAGGGGCAAGAGGAAGGTGTGAGAACAAGAGGAAAGCGTGAGAGGCAAGAAGAAGGGAGAAAATATCTGTCCGAGTCTTCTTTTATTGATTGTCTCATGACATCATTTGTGCCTCTCCACCAATGCCTGCAGGCCACTGCTACATTGTTGAGCTCTCCGCCAATCCACACGCAGTCCGCTCTCGTGATGCAGTCCTACTCACCCTTCCCTCTACCCCTCAGCGAGTTGCTTCTTACCCCGGCCTTCCTGTTGATCAACTCCCGCCCAATCACTGTCCTTCTGGGCATGTCTTCGGCCTGCTCGACCTTCGTGGTGATGTAGATGGTGGTGTCCTATCGGCAGTGCTCAGAACTGGCTTCCAGTTGGTTTTCATTGTTATTAGTGCAATTTAATGGGTACTTCCTGCGTTAGTGTCTATGGTGCAGTGCCAAAAGAGATACAGTGCATACATAAAGTATTCAGACCCCTTCACTTTTTCACATTTTGTTATGTTGCAGCCTTATGCTGAAATCGTTTAAATTCATTTTTTCCCTCATCAATCTACACTCAATACCCCAAAATGACAAAGAGAAAACAGGATTTTAGAAAGTTTTGCAAATTTATTTTTAAAAAAAACTGAAATATCACATTGACACAAGTATTCATACCCTTTGCTATGACACTTGAAATTTAGCTCAGGTGCCTCCCATTTCTCTTGATCATCTTTGAGATGTTTCTACACCTTGATTGGAGTCCACCTGTTGTAAATTCAATTGATTGGACATGATTTTTAAAGGCACACACCTGTCTATCTAAGGTCTCACAGCTGACAATGCATATCAGAGCAAAAGCCAAGCCATGAGGTCGAAGAAACTGCCTGCAGAGCTCAGAGACAGGATTGTGTCGAGGCACAGACCTGGGGAAGCCTACAAAAAATCTCTGCGGCATTGAAGGTTCCCAAGAGCACAGTGGCCTCCATAATTCTTAAATGGAAGAAGTTTGGAACAACCAGGACTCTTCCTAGAGCTGGCCGCCAGGCCAAACTGAGCAATCGGGGGAGAAGGGCCTTGGTAAGAGGTGACCAAGAACCCGATGGTCACTCTGGCTGAGCTCCAGAGATCCTGTGTGGAGATGGGAGAAACTTCCAGAAGGACAATCATCACTGCAACACTCCACCAATCTGGGCTTTATCGCAGAGTGGCAAGACGGAAGCCTCTCCTCAGTGAAAGACACATGAAAGCCCGCTTGGAGTTTGCAAAAAAGCACCCAAAGGACTCTCCGACTGTGAGAAACAAGATTCTGTGGTCTGATGAAACCAAGATTGACTGTTTGGCTTCCGTCTGGCCACTCTGCCATAAAGCCCAGATCGGTGGAGTGTTGCAGTGATGGTTGTCCTTCTGGAAGTTTCTCCCATCTCCACACAGGATCTCTGGAGCTCAGCCAGAGTGACCATCGGGTTCTTGGTTGTTCCAAACTTCTTCCTTTTAAGAATTATGGAGGCCACTCTGCTCTTGGGAACCTTCAATGCAGCAGACATTTTTTTTGTAGGCTTCCTCAGATCTGTGCCTCGACACAATCCTGTCTCTGAGCTCTGCAGGCAGTTCCTTCGACCTCATGGCTTGGTTTTTGCTCTGATGTGCATTGTCAGCTGTGAGACCTTATATAGACAGGTGTGTGCCTTTCCAAATCATGTCCAATCAATTAAATTCACCACAGATGGACTCCAATCAAGGTGTAGAAACATCTCAAAGATGATCAAGAGAAATGGGAGGCACCTGAGCTAAATTTCAAGTGTCATAGCAAAGGGTATGAATACTTATGTCAATGTGATATTTCAGTTTTTTCTTTTTAATAAATTTGCAAAACTTTCTAAAATCCTGTTTCTCTTTGTAGAGGGGGGGGGGGGGGGGCCTATGTACTCAATTTCAAGTTCGTGTGCAGTTCATGTTAATTTTGGCCAACCTCTATAAATGTATTCTACTGGGTCATACTCATCGGAAAAATGATGGTCATTTTTTTCTGTTGACCTTAACTCGAGGTCAAAGTTCAAACGTCATTACAGTGACCATACTTCATTCAAACTATATCGACCTTGGTACCAAAATGTGGCAAATTTCACAAGGAACATTGATTGTGACATTTGTTTTGTCATTTGCCCTCTCAGATGTTTGCAATATGCAAATTAATTAGCAAATGACCTAATCCCTCGTGGTCCCCATGTGCTGTCTTTCCCTCGCGGTCCCACTGTACTGTCTTTGTCTTTCCCTCGTGGTCCCCATGTGCTGTCTTTCCCTCGCGGTCCCACTGTACTGTCTTTGTCTTTCCCTCGTGGTCCCCATGTGCTGTCTTTCCCTCGCGGTTGTCAGCTCTTTTACGAGCCTCGATTCAGTATAGAAAAAAAAAAAAAAAAAAAAAAAATTCGAGAAAAAATATGCATAATTAACTTATAGTCTTCACCATACACGTAAATCCCATCACTTCGCATTATTATTGAATGCCAATCATTAGTTACCATCTCAAATGTGTTCTGCTGGATCCTAAACCGGAAAAATATGTTGCTTATTGTTTTCTGTTGACATGTTCTTGATATTAACTGACCTTTGACATAGTACTTGACTTTACTTACCTTGACCCAAGGTGAAATGTCAAATGTCATTTTAACCATTCCATAGAGGATGTAAGATAGTGTTTTAGGCCCCCGTAAAAATAGGGAAAAAAACAAAATTTGATTTAGTGAATAAATAAGAGGTTCTAAATAAATAAATAAGAGGTTCTAAATAAATAAATAAGAGGTTCTAAATAAATAAATAAGAGGTTCTTGTCTTTCAATCCTGACAAATCTCACACTCTTCACTATCTGCCATGATCTTTCCTGGGAAAACCACATTTCCAAGCTGGCCTCCAAAGCCAGTCGCCGACTGGGCATCCTCCGTCGTGCGAAGTCCTTCTTGGCACACCTGAGCTCCTCACCACATACCAGGCTTTCATCCGCAGCTCAATGGAATACTGCTCTCCCCTCTGGGCTGGTGCTCCTGCCTCACACCTCGCTCGGCTTCACGCTGTTGAAACCAAAGCATTCAGAATCATTGGACTCTCCCGCAATGAAGCTAACTTCGAGGGCCTTTCACTCACTCACCGCAGGCAGGTAGGTGGTCTTTCTGTCTTCTACCGACTCCTCTCCGGCCTTGCTCCCCCAGCTCTCTCTATGCTCTGTCCCCCAAATATTCCTACAAGTCGCACAAGATCTGCCAGCAACCCTCTTATGGTTAAACTGCCAAAATCTCGGCTCTCTGCTCACCTTCACTCTTTCCTTCCCTTTTTTCCCGCCTCTGGAACAAACTCCCTCACTCGCTTCAATCCCACTCCACCCTCCAGGTCTTTAAAACAGCTGTTCACCACCATCTCTTATCTTCCCCCATCCAAAAACTTGATCTTTTCTACCCCCGCTAATTCACCCCAGATACACTTTTTTGAAATTCCAACTTCTTTCCTGGAAGTCCTTGCAGTGTCCACATGTTTTATACCTCTCCCACCTCCCCCCAAGCCCTCTCCCTCCCACAGTTCTCTCGATGTCCCTGCTCTCAAATGTTGTGTTTGTGTCCTTCCCCCTCTCTCCCCATCTTGTCTCCCGCTCCCCTTATTTTGTGTTTTATGGGTCGGTTTGTGTCGGTTTCACTTTTTGTGTGATTAATGTTAGCTCTTTCACGAGCCTCGATCTTGTATACAAAAAAAAACAAAAAAAAAACATCTCACTGACCTCACAAGTGGTCTGTTGCTGAAGATGGAATGCATTGAAAAATTTATCAGAACAAGATACTCAGAATAGGCCAAGGAATTCCAATGTGTTTTTTTTTTTTTGTAATAGTGGAGGGAAGGGGGCAGAGAGAGAGAGGGGGCGGGTGGGGGGGAGCGAAGGTGGGGGGGAGGGGCACGTACCCCCTTTGAAATGAAATGTTGATTTTTTTTTGCAACCTCCTGGGTATCCTTTGGCACGTGTAAGTTTACATAAAAAATGCTTTTACGCTTTTTTCTGACCAGTTTTTTTTACACCTTCATCTTACTTTCATAATGTCGCCCAAAACGAGGACAAAAAACCACAGATTTTGGTGCAAGAAGCAGGAGCTAAAGTATTGATTGAGTATCTGTTTACCTTTATTTGGATGGCAGTGATTTTTATTGGTAAAATATACTTAATAGCTCTATAACGGAGCTTGTTAGTTGTGTCTCCACCCACAATATCCGACTGTAGTCAGGAGAAAGACTGAAGCCATTTCAGAATTCTAGAAGCTTTTTACTCCTGGTAGACTCGTTCAACTGAGGCCATTCTTATTGATGTCGGAGTGGTCCACCTTATCTGTTGCTTTGTACGTAACGTGACGCGTCGACTTGTAGGAGTACATGAGGCTTTGGCTTATGGCTAAGACACCTGTGTGAATCGTTGCTGAATGTACTTCAGTCTGTAGACTCTGGGTTGGTCCCTGCAGTATCTGATGAAAGGGTACAAGGTGTTGGGTAAATTAATCTCGGCATCATTGGCACGCAAAGTTCCATTAAACTTCCAACTTCTTGGTCTCCGATGGCTTTTCACAGGTTGGAGGAATTCTGAAAAATCTGGAAGATGTCCCTTTCAGCAGTTTGTGTCATCACCTCTTCCATTGCAACATCCGACAAACTGTGGAAAAGACTCGTCCAGACTCGTTCCGGCGTTTGGGCTTCATGAAGTGGATGCCATCTGTGTGTGGAATAAGTTTCTTCTTCATGTCACGATCACAATGCAGACTGCGTACACCACTCTTCTGCAGAATACTCATGTACATCGGTCGTAGCTCAGCCATGCAGACTGAGCCATCCTTGAGGAGACTTCCACAAGGCAATTAAACTCAATGTCTGATGCAATGATGCCAACATTTGCTTCTGCCGAGTGAGACTGTGCAGTATCATCCATGCCTCTCTTTGATTCACAGTGTACATGCTTCACCCAGCTTGCCAAGTGGTACTTGATATCGATGGCACAAACATCATCAGCACTGAGGTTGACCTTCCATGTTTCATTGTTGCTCATCCTCACTGCATTTTGAAGATGATCACCTACATTGAAGGTGGACACTATGTATATCCTGGCCAGGGGTGTCCACCTGCCAGAAGAAGCACGGCTCCTTCTTGAAGGGAGCTGCCTACGAACATGTGAAACGAGTTTCACTTCGACCAAGCTCAGACTCTTGGACATTTAGGGCACTCTCTATGTGACCACGTCGTTTCTGAACATTTGATATCTCTTTCTGCTGAATCCCTGGCGCGTTCCAGATAACCACTACAACGTGTCTCACTGTAGCATATACGGTGCCATGAAGCCTTATTGGCTTTCAGTTCGGTATCTGTCACTTGACCCAGTCGGCCGCTGATATCTGGAAAGTCACCATCACCATACTGCCCTAGTTTCTGGACGAAAGTCAGAAAATTTTAATAAACGTGTGACGATGGCTTAATGACAAGTCTTCTACCATCTGAATGTTGGCATTTTATGCAGAGCTTGAAATTAGTCAAATTACAAAATCTCTGAAAGGCACAGGCCGTTAGCCTAGGGGTGGTAGGCCGTGGTGCGGGGCAGCTGGACCCCGAGCCCCCGCGCGACCGCCCCCCAGAGCTCCGAGGTGAACTGGGGGCCGCGGTCGGACGAGATGTCCGAGGGGGCGCCGAACCGGGCGACCCAGGTGGCGATGAACGCCTGCGCGACGTCCGCCGCCGTCGTTGACGCCAAAGCCACGGCCTCCGGCCACCGGGTGGTGCGGTCCATCATGGTCAGGACGTGGGTGAAACCCCGCGAGGGGGGCAGAGGTCCCACCAGGTCCACGTGAACGTGGTCAAACCGACGTTCCGGCACCGCAAACGGGGCCAATGGGGCCTGGGTGTGTCGGTGCACCTTCGCGCGCTGGCACGCGAGGCACGTCCTGGCCCAGCCGCGGACGGCCTTCCGGAGGCCTTGCCAGACAAACTTGTTGGCGATCAACCTCTGGGAGGCCCTCGTGCCCGGGTGGGACAGGCCGTGGATGGAGTCGAAAATCCGGCGCTGCCAGCCCGCGGGCACGATGGGGCGAGGCCGCCCGAGGGAGACGTCGCACCAGAGGGCCGTGCCCGTGCTGTTGAACGGCACCTCGGTGATGCGGAGGCCCGTAATGGCGGTCCGCAAGGCCTGGACGTCGGGATCGGCGGCCTGGTCCCCCGCCATCCGGGCATAGTCGATGCCGAGGTGGACCGCGTGGGCAACGGACCGGGAAAGGCAATCCGCCACCGGGTTGTCCTTCCCCACGACGTGCCGGATGTCCGTCGTGTATTCGGACACGGCCGAGAGGTGACACTGCTGCCGGGCCGACCATGGCTCGGCGACCTTGCCCATCGCGAACACCAGTGGCTTGTGGTCGACGAAGGCCGTGAACGCACGGCCCTCGAGCAGATGGCGGAAGTGCCTGACCGCCAGGTGGAGCCCGAGCAACTCGCGGTCGAAGGTACTGTACCGGCGTTCGGGCGGGCGAAGCTGCCGGCTGAAGAACGCCAGGGGTTGCCAAGCTCCACGCACCCATTGCTCGTGCACCGCGCCCACCGCGTAGTCCGAGGCGTCAGTGGTGAGGGCGATCGGTGCATCGGGCGCCGGGTGCACGAGCATGGTGGCGTTAGCCAAGACGAGCTTCGCGCCCACGAACGCCACGTCCATCTGCTCGGTCCAGGTGACGTCACCTTTGCCAGGCTTCCCTCGGAGGGCCTCGTGCAAGGGGTGCAGGAGTTGGGCGATGCGGGGTAGGAAACGGTGGTAAAAGTTTACCATTCCCAGGAACTCCTGGAGCCCCCTGATCGTGCGGGGGCGCGGAAACCCCTTCACCGCCTCCACATTGGCCGGTAGCGGGACGGCCCCGTGCCTGGTGAAGCGGTGCCCCAAAAAGTCGATTTCGGCGACACCGAACCGGCACTTGGCGGGGTTCACGATCAGGCCGTGCTGGCCCAGATGTTCGAAGAGCGTGCGGAGATGGTGTAGGTGCTCTTCGCGGGACGCGCTTGCTACGAGGATGTCATCCAGATAGACGTAAACGAAATCCAAGTCGCGCAAGATGCTGTCCATGAGGCGCTGGAACGCCTGGGCCGTATTCTTCAAACCGAAGGGCATCCGAAGAAATTCGAAAAGACCGAACGGCGTGATGACAGCCGTCTTCGGGATGTCCTCCGGCCTGATGGGGACCTGGTGGTAACCGCGTATGAGGTCCACCTTCGACAAGAAGGACATATTCGCCAAGCGGGCAGGAAAGTCCTGAATATGGGGGACGGGGTAGCTGTCGGGGGTGGTGGCGTCGTTGAGACGGCAGTAGTCCCCGCACGGTCGCCATCCCCCGCCGGGCTTGGGCACAATGTGGAGCGGCGAAGCCCAAGCGCTCTCGGAGCGCCGCACGATACCGAGCCGCTCCAGCGTAGCAAACTCCACTTTAGCTACCGCGAGCTTCATCGGCTCGAGGCGGCGTGCCCGGGCGTAGACCGGTGGCCCGGCGGTGGGGATGTGATGTTCCACCCCGTGCTTGACGGTCCCCGCCGAGAAGGTGGGCCTCGTGAGGGCCGGGAAACGGGCGAGGAGGCGGGTGAATTCGTCTGCTGCCGGAAGCGTGCAGATGAACCTGGCCGGAACCGAACCGCTCAGCAAGCCGCTCGGCGAGCCGCTCGATGAGCCGCTCGGTGAGCTGCTCAACGAGGCGGGCAGCGCGCAAGCGAGCGAGCTGAACGTCTCAGCCTGGACAAGCCTTCTGTGCTTGATGTCGACCAACAGGCCATTGGCACAGAGGAAGTCCGCACCGAGCAGTGCCATAGGCACGTCGGCAGTGACGAACGACCATCGGAAAACCTGCCCTCCGAACCGCAGAGAAAGGCAGCGTTTTCCATATGTGCGAATGGGCGTACCGTTGGCGGCAAGCAGCGCGGGGCCCCGGCCCGCGGACTGCTTGTCGGACGTACTGGCGGGAATGACACTCACCTGCGCTCCCGTGTCGCACAGGTAATGGTGCCCGGATAAGGTGTCCGTTATGTACAGGAGGCTGTTTAATCGGCCGGCGCTCAGTGCCACTACCGAGGGCCGGCCCGGGCGTTTCCCGACTTGCCGAATGAGCACGGCGGGCGACATCGCCGGGCCTCGTGGCCGAACCTAGCGTGGAAATGGCACCAGGTTTGTGGCGAAGCCGGAGGCCACGGTTTCCGTGGTGGTGGTGGGCGGGGCGTGGCGGCCGCCACGTGGCACCCCTCGGAGCAGGGGTGGGCACCCGCAGGAGGTTCAGCAGCTACACGGTGCGTCGCGTAGTAGGGGTGGGCACCCACAGCAGTTTCGGGCTCGGGATCCCCTACGGCCGCATCGAAACTCGCTCGCGTGTCCAAAGCCGCGTAGAACTTGTCGGCCTCGGCCGCGAGCGCGCGGGGTTCCGTTGTCGCGGAACCGGCCAACGCGAGGCGTACTCGTGCCGGCAGCTGGCGTCGAAACAACGCCCGGAATAGAGCGTTCGGGGTTTCGTCACCCATGAACGACAGCATATGGTCCATTCGGATCGACGGTCGCGTGTCACCAAGCTCGGGGAGGTCCAAGAGGCGATCGGCCCGTGCATCCACCGTGAGGCCGAACGTGGCGAGGAGGAGACGCTTGATCGCCTCGTACCTGTCGTCGGCCGGTGGGTTCCTCAGGACCGACACGACGCGGGCGGCCGCGCCGGCCCGGAGGGAGGCGACCACGTGGCAGTAGCGTGTCTCGTCCGCCGTGATGCCTCGAAGCCTGAACTGGGCTTCGGCCTGCAGGAACCAGATCTCCGCCTGAGCTTCCCAGAACTCGGGGAGCTTTATCGCTACCGCGTTGGTTGCCATGGCTGTGGCGGGTTCGGGTGGTCAGTGACGGCTGACCAGAACGTCGGAGGTCACCAATGAAGCACGGTGTTACGCGCGCTGCTTGTAAGCAAGGCGGAAGCGGACAACGTGGTAAGTTGTAAGAGTCTTTATTCAAGAGCTCCACTGTAACACTGGAGCGTTCCGGGCTGCGCGCCCGGTGTATATCCCGCGGCCACACCTACCCCTCGGGCGTGGCCGCCGCCCACTTTGTGCGTGGAATGATGCCCTCGTGCCAGTGAGCTTTCGTGTCCGCCACAAGATAATGTTAAAAAAAAATGAGCCCTATCTTCCAATGGTAAAAAAATCCTTCAAAAAATTCCTGGATCGGGAATAATATCCTGAGCTTCACCAAAAAATAATCAATTCTTCCTTATCCCAAGGGCAATCATCCCACCAATTTTCATCCAAATCCGTTCAGAACTTTTCCAGATATCTTGTTCACGAACACACGAACACACACACACACACACACACACACACACACACACACACACACAGACACGAGTGAATGCATTACTCCCTGGCGGGAGTAAAGATGTATTATAATTAAGAAGCTCACAACCAAATGCATTACGTGCTGATTTTGATTGAAAATGTCACCAAACCTTTCCCAAAGGATGAAAAATTACTCATGACCTTTGACCTCAGGTCAAGGTCAACAAAAATTAATCAAACATGGTAACAGAAGTTTTCTTCAAATTAGGACTCATTAGAATGCATTTATAATAACGGCCAAAAATTAACATGAAATTTACATGGGAACCCCAATTCCATACATTGACCCCCTTCCCTCCCCCCCCCCCTACTCCCCGGTTCACTGGCTCCCTCACTATGATATCCAAAATAAAAAATTCTTAATATATTAAAGTTGAATGTTGACAAATTAAAAAATAACGTTGACATAAAAACAATTGAATGCTCCAAGCTTGTAACATTAAAATGTCAAGGCTCGAAGGATCAAAAGCATTCTCATCCTGTGCTGATAAGGATTTCTGTTTCTTGGATGGAGCACATAGTCCATGGAACAGCCACATGAAGCCTAAATATCACATGAATTTAAGTTGGAGATGATAAAGATTACACGGTGTTATTGAAGTACATGGACACTGTGTTGAGAACCTGGAAAAAATGATCTACCTGTATATATGAGAGCAAGGTGTTAGAGAGTAAGGGGGAAACGTAAGACAGTGGGGGGATGTGGGAAGATATTTGGACAAAAGCAACGTGATGATTGAATAGAAGAGGAGGAGAGAGAAGAGGGGAGGAAACACAGCAACCTGCAAGGAACAGGGTTCGGGTAGGAAGGGTTAATGTGGGGAGAACATATCCCAGGTAAACATGGGGAATGATATGAGATGGTGGTACACCACGTGCTTGAAGTCCAGAGGGCTGAGAAAGCAGAAGGATTCAGACCAGTGGGGAGGGAATACAAATAGAGAAGCCAATGACCTTCCTGCGATGTGAAAGCAACAGAACCTGTGATTCAGTTTCATCGCAGGAGATGCCAATAATGTTTAGAGTTTTAGATTCTATAGAATCCAGGATAAAGAAATGTGAAGAGAGGACACCAGCCCAGAAGGGAGAGCAGTATTACTTCACTTATGGACAAAGGAGCTCCAGGCTGAGTCATTCTGATTTATGAAACAATAACTTGGAATAATGGAGGATGCCCAAGTCTGGGATCGGCTTTGGAGGCCAGCTTTACTCTTTGACATCCATCCAGTATTCCAGTCCATTCCAGTAAGTCAGTACAGGACAGGGTACATCCAGGACTTGTCGGTAGTTTTCAGCGGAATATAATTGGTCGAAGGAGAGGCCGAGTAGTCTTCCAGTGGCTGAGGTTAATACACGGAAGATAACCCAAGTAGTCTTCCAGTGGCTGAGGTTAATACACAGAAGATAAACCTAGTAGTCTTCCAGTGGCTGAGGTTAATACACGGAAGATAAACCTAGTAGTCTTCCAGTGGCTGAGGTTAATACACAGAAGATAAACCTAGTAGTCTTCCAGTGGCTGAGGTTAATACACGGAAGATAACCCAAGTAGTCTTCCAGTGGCTGAGGTTAATACACGGAAGATAACCCAAGTAGTCTTCCAGTGGCTGAGGTTAATACACGGAAGATAACCCAAGTAGTCTTCCAGTGGCTGAGGTTAATACACAGAAGATAAACCTAGTAGTCTTCCAGTGGCTGAGGTTAATACACGGAAGATAAACCTAGTAGTCTTCCAGTGGCTGAGGTTAATACACGGAAGATAACCCAAGTAGTCTTCCAGTGGCTGAGGTTAATACACGGAAGATAACCCAAGTAGTCTTCCAGTGGCTGAGGTTAATACACGGAAGATAAACCTAGTAGTCTTCCAGTGGCTGAGGTTAATACACGGAAGATAAACCTAGTAGTCTTCCAGTGGCTGAGGTTAATACACGGAAGATAACCCAAGTAGTCTTCCAGTGGCTGAGGTTAATACACGGAAGATAAACCTAGTAGTCTTCCAGTGGCTGAGGTTAATACACGGAAGATAACCCAAGTAGTCTTCCAGTGGCTGAGGTTAATACACGGAAGATAAACCTAGTAGTCTTCCAGTGGCTGAGGTTAATACACGGAAGATAACCCAAGTAGTCTTCCAGTGGCTGAGGTTAATACACAGAAGATAAACCTAGTAGTCTTCCAGTGGCTGAGGTTAATACACGGAAGATAAACCTAGTAGTCTTCCAGTGGCTGAGGTTAATACACAGAAGATAAACCTAGTAGTCTTCCAGTGGCTGAGGTTAATACACGGAAGATAAACCTAGTAGTCTTCCAGTGGCTGAGGTTAATACACGGAAGATAAACCAAGTAGTCTTCCAGTGGCTGAGGTTAATACACAGAAGATAAACCTAGTAGTCTTCCAGTGGCTGAGGTTAATACACGGAAGATAAACCTAGTAGTCTTCCAGTGGCTGAGGTTAATACACGGAAGATAAACCTAGTAGTCTTCTAGTGGCTGAGGTTAATACACGGAAGATAACCCAAGTAGTCTTCCAGTGGCTGAGGTTAATACACGGAAGATAAACCTAGTAGTCTTCCAGTGGCTGAGGTTAATACACGGAAGATAAACCTAGTAGTCTTCCGGTGGCTGAGGTTAATACACGGAAGATAAACCTAGTAGTCTTCCAGTGGCTGAGGTTAATACACGGAAGATAAACATAGTAGTCTTCCGGTGGCTGAGGTTAATACACGGAAGATAAACCTAGTAGTCTTCCGGTGGCTGAGGTTAATACACGGAAGATAACCCAAGTAGTCTTCCAGTGGCTGAGGTTAATACATGAAAGATAAACCTAGTAGTCTTCCGGTGGCTGAGGTTAATACACGGAAGATAAACCTAGTAGTCTTCCAGTGGCTGAGGTTAATACACAGAAGATAACCCAAGTAGTCTTCCAGTGGCTGAGGTTAATACATGAAAGATAAACCTAGTAGTCTTCCGGTGGCTGAGGTTAATACATGAAAGATAAACCTAGTAGTCTTCCGGTGGCTGAGGTTAATACACGGAAGATAAACCTAGTAGTCTTCCAGTGGCTGAGGTTAATACACGGAAGATAACCCAAGTAGTCTTCCAGTGGCTGAGGTTAATACACAGAAGATAACCCAAGTAGTCTTCCAGTGGCTGAGGTTAATACATGAAAGATAAACCTAGTAGTCTTCCGGTGGCTGAGGTTAATACACGGAAGATAAACCTAGTAGTCTTCCAGTGGCTGAGGTTAATACACGGAAGATAACCCAAGTAGTCTTCCAGTGGCTGAGGTTAATACACAGAAGATAACCCAAGTAGTCTTCCAGTGGCTGAGGTTAATACACGGAAGATAAACCTAGTAGTCTTCCAGTGGCTGAGGTTAATACACGGAAGATAACCCAAGTAGTCTTCCAGTAGCTGAGGTTAATACACGGAAGATAAACCTAGTACTCTTCCAGTAGCTGAGGTTAATACACAGAAGATAACCCTAGTGGTCTTCCGGTGGTTGAGGTTAATACACGAAAGATAACCCTAGTAGTCTTCCAGTGACTGAAGTTAATACACAAAAGATAACCCAAGTAGTCTTCCAGTGGTTGAGGTTAATACACGAAAGATAAACCGAGTAGTCTTCCAGTGGTTGAGGTTAATACACGGAAGATAAACCTAGTAGTCTTCCAGTAGCTGAGGTTAATACATAAAAGATAACCCTAGTAGTCTTCCAGTGGCTGAGGTTAATACACGGAAGATAAACCGAGTAGACTTCCAGTGGTTGCGGTTAATACATGAAAGATAAACCTAGTAGTCTTCCAGTAGCTGAGGTTAATACACAAAAGATAACCCAAGTAGTCTTCCAGTGGCTGAGGTTAATACACAGAAGATAACCCAAGTAGTCTTCCAGTGGCTGAGGTTAATACACGGAAGATAAACCTAGTAGTCTTCAAGTGGCTGAGGTTAATACACGGAAGATAACCCAAGTAGTCTTCCAGTAGCTGAGGTTAATACACGGAAGATAAACCTAGTACTCTTCCAGTAGCTGAGGTTAATACACAGAAGATAACCCTAGTGGTCTTCCGGTGGTTGAGGTTAATACACGAAAGATAACCCTAGTAGTCTTCCAGTGACTGAAGTTAATACACAAAAGATAACCCAAGTAGTCTTCCAGTGGTTGAGGTTAATACACGAAAGATAAACCGAGTAGTCTTCCAGTGGTTGAGGTTAATACACGGAAGATAAACCTAGTAGTCTTCCAGTAGCTGAGGTTAATACACGGAAGATAAACCTAGTAGTCTTCCAGTAGCTGAGGTTAATACACAAAAGATAACCCTAGTAGTCTTCCAGTGGCTGAGGTTAATACACGGAAGATAAACCGAGTAGACTTCCAGTGGTTGAGGTTAATACATGAAAGATAAACCTAGTAGTCTTCCAGTAGCTGAGGTTAATACACAAAAGATAAACCTAGTAGTCTTCCAGTAGCTGAGGTTAATACACAAAAGATAAACCTAGTAGTCTTCCAGTAGCTGAGGTTAATACACGAAAGATAAACCTCGTAGTCTTCCAGTGGCTGCGGTTAATACACAGAAGATAACCCGAGTAGTCTTCCAGTGGCTGAGATTAATACACAAAAGATAACCCTCGTAGTCTTCCAGTAGCTGAGGTTAATACACAGAAGATAACCCTAGTAGTCTTCCAGTGACTGAGGTTAATACACAAAAGATAATCCCAGTAGTCTTCCAGTGACTCAGGTTAACACACAAAAGATAAACCTAGTAGCCTTCCAGTGACTGAGGTTAATACACAAAAGATAAACCTAGTAGTCTTCCAGTGACTGAGGTTAATACACAAAAGATAACTCTAGTAGTCTTCTCGTGGCTGAGGTTAATACACAGAAGATAACCCTAGTTAGTAGTCTTTCAGTGGCTGACGTGAACACATTGAAGATAAACCTAGTCGTCTTCCAGTGACTGAGGTTAATACACAAAAGATAAACGTAGTAGTCTTCCAGTGACTGAGGTTAATACACAGAAGATAAACCCAGTAGTCTTCCAGTGGCTGAGGTTAATACACAGAAGATAAACCCAGTAGTCTTCCAGTGACTGAGGTTAATACACAGAAGATAAACCCAGTAGTCTTCCAGTGACTGAAGTTAATACACAAAAGATAACCCTAGTAGTCTTCCAGTGACTGAGGTTAATACACAAAAGTTAAACCTAGTAGTCTTCCAGTGACTGAGGTTAACACACAAAAGATAACCCTAGTAGACTTCCAGTGACTGAGGTTAACACACAAAAGATAACCCAAGAAGTCTTCCAGTGGCTGAGGTTAACACACAAAAGATAACCCTAGAAGTCTTCCAGTGGCTGAGGTTAATACACAGAAGATAACCCTAGAAGTCTTCCAGTGGCTGAGGTTAACACACAAAAGATAACCCTAGAAGTCTTCCAGTGGCTGAGGTTAATACACAGAAGATAACCCTAGAAGTGTTCCAGTGGCTGAGATTAACACACAAAAGATAACCCTTGAAGTGTTCCAGTGGCTGAGGTTAACACACAAAAGATAACCCTAGAAGTCTTCCAGTGGCTGAGGTTAATACATGAAAGATAAACCTAGTAGTCTTCCAGTGACTGAGGTTAATACACAAAAGATAACTCTAGTAGTCTTCTCGTGGCTGAGGTTAATACACAGAAGATAACCCTAGTTAGTAGTCTTTCAGTGGCTGACGTGAACACATTGAAGATAAACCTAGTAGTCTTCCAGTGACTGAGGTTAATACACAAAAGATAAACGTAGTAGTCTTCCAGTGACTGAGGTTAATACACAAAAGATAAACGTAGTAGTCTTCCAGTGACTGAGGTTAATACACAGAAGATAAACCCAGTAGTCTTCCAGTGACTGAAGTTAATACACAAAAGATAACCCTAGTAGTCTTCCAGTGGCTGAGGTTAATACACGGAAGATAAACCTAGTAGTCTTCCAGTGGCTGAGGTTAATACATAGAAGATAAACCTAGTAGTCTTCCAGTGGCTGAGGTTAATACACAGAAGATAAACGTAGTAGTCTTCCAGTGGCTGAGGTTAATACACGGAAGATAAACCTAGTAGTCTTCCAGTGGCTGAGGTTAATACACGGAAGATAAACCTAGTAGTCTTCCAGTGGCTGAGGTTAATACATAGAAGATAAACCTAGTAGTCTTCCAGTGGCTGAGGTTAACACATAGAAGATAAACCTAGTAGTCTTCCAGTGGCTGAGGTTAATACACGGAAGATAAACCTAGTAGTCTTCCGGTGGCTGAGGTTAATACACGGAAGATAAACCTAGTAGTCTTCCAGTGGCTGAGGTTAATACACAGAAGATAGAAAAAAACCCAGTAGTCTTCCAGTGACTGAAGTTAATACACAAAAGATAACCCTAGTAGTCTTCCAGTGACTGAGGTTAATACACGGAAGATAAACCCTGTAGTCTTCCAGTGGCTGAGGTTAATACACAGAAGATAAACCCAGTAGTCTTCCAGTGACTGAAGTTAATACACAAAAGATAACCCTAGTAGTCTTCCAGTGACTGAGGTTAATACACAAAAGTTAAACCTAGTAGTCTTCCAGTGACTGAGGTTAACACACAAAAGATAACCCTAGTAGACTTCCAGTGACTGAGGTTAACACACAAAAGATAACCCTAGAAGTCTTCCAGTGGCTGAGGTTAACACACAAAAGATAACCCTAGAAGTCTTCCAGTGGCTGAGGTTAATACACAGAAGATAACCCTAGAAGTCTTCCAGTGGCTGAGGTTAACACACAAAAGATAACCCTAGAAGTCTTCCAGTGGCTGAGGTTAATACACAGAAGATAACCCTAGAAGTGTTCCAGTGGCTGAGATTAACACACAAAAGATAACCGTTGAAGTGTTCCAGTGGCTGAGGTTAACACACAAAAGATGACCCTAGAAGTCTTCCAGTGGCTGAGGTTAATACACAGAAGATAAGCAAACTGATTGCTGAAGGAAAGGCATGAAGTGCCAATGGCCTCCTTGTGTGTCAGATTCCTTGTATTCATGAATTTTGATTTTCAAATCAGTTATCCAGGATTGTCTTTGGCTGAATGTTATATGTACGTAGAGTACATAACATTAGACAGTAACTGCAGACAGTAACATTAGAGGGGTCAATATATGGTTGAACCCCAAAAAATTGATACAAAATGTTTTTCAATGGATTCTGGTACCATTGGGCATGCTAAATAACATACTAAAAATCTAGTAACATCTGACTTCCGGAAAGGGGTCATTTTCAAGATGGCGTCCAAGATGGCCGCCGGGAGCTTAAAATGGCCATATCTCAATTATTATTCAACCTAGAAAGGTGGTTTTGGTGTCTAACCCTAGGTTTTAGGGCCCACGGAATCCAATTGAATCAATAAAATTACCATCAGTTAATTATTTATTGACAAGTCCAAGATGGCATCCCAAGGTGACATCCTGATCCACTAAAATGGCTCTGTCGAATAGTAGTCAACCTAGAGAGATTTTTTCAGTGTGTATACCTAGGTTTAAGGCACCCAGGAAATCATCAAAATTACTTAAATAAGCACAAAGTAATCAGGTAATCCAGTAAGCCAGGTCTACCAGCCCATTAGGCATTTGTTGTCTTATACAGTTTGTCGCAATTCATCGTCATCCTCCGACTCACCAGCTAATGAACCAAATGTGTGTTTCAGATTGGAGATAAGAGTGTAATGTGTCTCCACCACTGCCACCTGTGACTCCAGTCCACAGTATTCAGTGATCATTACAGACAAAGGTTTGTACAAAGCTTGAGAGGTTATGGCAAGGGACAGACTATTTTATATTGGGGAGGGGGTGGGGGGAGGGGGGGACTGAAAAATCTGACAAACAATTTATTTTCATCTCAAAAGGAATAAGTATATTATTTGGTACATGTATGAATAAACAAAATCCATATTTTTTAGACATTTCCAAATGTCCCACTTATGTCAAGAATGAAGTAGGCTATGAGCCAAGGGGGTTGGTCGGTACCATACAGATGGAGTAAGGCTCATTGTGATTTTTAGCAAGATATATGTCCCAAGATATGAAAAAAAAGTGATAGCAGTGTATAACTCTCGGCCATCTCTGTGTTATCACCCGAAATATTATTATACGCCCGCTTCGCTTCGCCAAAAAATGTGATATTTGCTAAAATTGGAATAAATATGTTTTTAAGGACCACAGAGTGCCAATAATTTGCATACTGGATGCCAACTAATATAGTAATAGAAATATAGAGCATTTGTGGGGGTTATTTATCAAAATATTGATATAATGACAAAAATTATGTTAAATTTAGTGAAAAAGTGGTCGAAATCGCTTCGAGTTCAGAATTCACATTGTACATTTTTGTCAATATTTCAAAAATGAAAACTCCCAGAGTAACATTTGACCCCTCAAAATCTTCGCAAGGAACCACTGCATTGGAATATATCATTACTTTGTAATATGGTGGTTGTTTGGGGCACATATTTTGGCAAAGTTCAAAATATGTTCAACCATACCCCCTAATTTTGATATTTTGGAACGAAACATAGCTTTTGAACATTTTAGGTTTATTCGTCTCCTACTTTTGGTATCTCAGTGTAATTTTTGGTATTAGCTAGTATCCTAAAGTAGGTTTGTAACATCAGCTACATTATATTTCACAATGCATGCAAACTTGCTCCACACTCTAGGTTTATCATGATCTCTCGAACAAATACGATCTCGATCTCGATCTCGGCACTCTGTGGTCCTTAAAAACATATTTATTCCAATTTTAGCAAATATCACATTTTTTGGCGAAGCGAAGCGGGCGTATAATAATATTTCGGGTGATAACACAGAGATGGCCGAGAGTTATACACTGCTATCACTTTTTTTTCATATCTTGGGACATATATCTTGCTAAAAATCACAATGAGCCTTACTCCATCTGTATGGTACCGACCGGTCAATTTGGGGGGTCTGGCTCATAGCCTAAAGGCTGCTCCAGACAGTCTCTTGAAGGTCATTCATTGTAACTGCTCCACTGCCTGCAAGACACTCCGCTGCTCTTGTAGACGATATGGACTACCATGTACTACTGCCTGTGGACCGTGCCAACTTGAAGAATGTGACAATCCACATAACAAGTTTCTTCCAGAGGAGTCGGAGGATGACGAAGAATAATGAAAATGGGGATTACATGATGGAAAGGGCAATGTTGTAGTGTATCACACGGGACAAGGATCTTGGGGTAGTAATACATATGGGGGATGGAGGTGGGGGGTGGGTAGGGGTAAGCACATAGGACCATGGGGGGGGGGGGGTGAGGAGGGGGTATGGGTAAGCACATAGGACCACGGGGTGGGGGCAAGAGGGTAGAGGTAAGCACATACGACCATGGGGGGGGGGGGGGGGTAGGGGGTAGAGGTAAGCACATAGGACCACGGGGGGGGGGGGGGAGAAGGGTGTAGAGGTAAGCACATAGGACCATGGGGGGGGGGGAGAGAAAAGGGTAGAGGTAAGCACATAGGACAGTGGGGGAGGGGGAAGGGGTAGAGGTAAGCACATATGACAGTGGGGAGGAGGGGGAAGGAGGTAGGGAGGTAGAGCTAAGCACATAGGACCATGGGGGGGGGAGGGGGTATGGGTAAGCACATAGGACCACGGAGGGGGGGGGAGAAGGGGGTAGAGGTAAGCACATAGGACCATGGGGGGGGGAGGGGCAGAGGTAAGCACATAGGACCATGGGGGGGGGGGAGGGAAGGGGGTAGAGGTAAGCACATAGGACAGTGGGGAGGGGGGGAGGAGGTATAGGTAAGCACATAGGACAGTACCAGGCATCTATAGGTAAAGCTAGTAGGATTTTAGGTTGAATTCGGAGGGGGGTTAATTATAAATTAACAAGAAATGTGTTAAGACTGTACAGGAACACAGTGAGTCCTCATCGAGAAATATGTGTTCAGTTTTGGTCACCATGGTTAAAGAAGGATGACGCTGCCACAGAGAGCGTCCAGCAGGGAGCTACTTTTTATATACAGTCGAGGTTCATGGAGGAGATAGTACTAGTACACTGAACTGATCAGGAAGCAACAGGAAAAAGGGAACAGCAGAGTTGAAGACCAATATAGAGGGAGACAGACAAACAATGGGTGTGCGGAATGGGGCGCAGGAGAGGATGCATGTGGTGGACAAGATGGACACAGAAGGAAACTTTCAGGAGGGAAAACTGGAACATTTCGAAGGAGGAGGAATTGGGGTCGGTTGGGGATTAACGAGGGTAAAAAAATAAATAAATAATGGTTTTGGATTGGGGATGATCTGAAATGGTGGTGGACAACAGTCTTGAAGACCTGGCAGGAAGAATGACCAAATTGAATCAGAAACTGATAATTATAGAATGATTTCGGGCCTACCTAGCCTTAGCCACGTGAAGCGGCTGAAGGAGACAGGACGTTATACATTAGAAAGGAGGAGGTTACGAGGGATTGATATGATAGAGATGTTTAAGTAATGAAGGATATACATAAAAAAATGTTCAGCTGAATAGATGGGACAAGGCCGGGGGGGGGGACGGGGGACGGGGGGACATTGCCTGAAAAGTAAAGAAGATGAGAGTTAGGCCAACACCAAGGGCCTTTGAGTGAGTGAGTAGTTCTTGCATGGAATGGTCTCTCCAGATAGGTAGTTGCAGCAAAAGGGGGTAGATAGGTTTAAATTTGAATTAGAAAGGTACGTCGAGGCATTGTCGATAGATAGAGGGGTACAAGGATATTGGCAGGACAAGATATTGTAGATATTGTAGGTACATTGATGTTGCACAGAAAGAAAATGAACTTGTAATTAACTTGGTAAAACAATATTATCTTGGAAGGTAAGACTTTTTCAAAAGTCTTCTTCTTCAACGGTCACAATTGATGGCCATGTTCTTGCGGGTTTGGGCTGGAGGAAGCTTGGCGCGAGTCTTTCATGAGCAGGCTCACCAGGCCTGATATTCAACAAAGGTCAGGGCAGAAATTAGTAATTTGTTCAGCGTCCGGCGACAGCTCGCCTCATCTTCATGAAAGACCGATGGACCTTCAACGCCCACGTCCACCAACTAAAACGGTCCAGTGGCGCGTCCGCTTAGCATCCATTCCGAGGTAGTAGAAATCTATCAGATCGTCCGAGACGTTTCCGGTTTTGGCACAAAATGGATCTCAATAAGAATATCCTTATGGTCTGTGATTGTTTTTAATTCAATTGTCTCAAAAATAATTGCAACTAAAAATGTGCAGAGGCTGTCCGAAAAAAATGTTCGCCTCAAGGGATTGAAGTAGTCTAATGAAGTAGATATTCTATATTCCATCTTTGCAATCAAATTAAGTGGAGTTTATTTGGTAATGGAGAAATTGCTTCATCCTCCAAATGTAAACAGCTTAGATGTGGAATATTGCTTCACACTGTATTTCTGATCATCTAAACTGATTGAAGCAAATAAACATGAAAAGCTAGCTACAAGATCACTGAAGGCCGACACAGCATTTGTAAACCAAACACCATTTTCTTTTTAATACTCCAGTTTCATCATCTTTAGGAGGCCAGGGAGCTGTCTCAAAATCACATTCCTCCTTCCTTATCCTTCAAATATACACTCACCACACCCAACCCAAAGTGTGCCCTCACCTCCTTTCATCACAAAAAGCACCAGTAATGTCTGACCCAATGACAACTTTGGTGATATCTCTGATTAATTTCTTGAGGCAGCAATGCTCATTATTTTGTCCAGGAAAGATCATAAACAACCAGGGAATGGATTGAGTTGGCAAATCAAAGAGAGAACGTGATGAGACCTTCACTACAGATGTCAAGAGTTTGACGTTGACAGAACAGAAGCAAAAATATACATAATTATATACAGTGAACCAGAAATATGGTCATTTTTAAAATTCATGTGAAGGAAATAAAAAATTGTATTTCAAAATAAATTCATTCATGATATTGAAGTACATAACATGCATTTATTATTATTATTTTTTGACTGATTTCGTTTTATTTTTTGCAGGCAAAATACTTGAGTGACCATGTGGAACTGGTCGGGTGAAGAACGCGCTTTCGCTATCAAAGCTTTTTACAAGAATAATGATCGTGCAACTGCTGCACAATGTCAATTCAAACTCCATTTCAATGTTCTATGTCATGGAAATGTGCCGTCTGTTTGTGCTATCAAGTTATCGGTTCAGAAGTTTGAGAGGACCGGTTCAACTTCAAAAAGAGAAACCACCAGGAGCACCCAAATCAGAAAGAACGGCACAAAACATTGAGCGTGTAAGGGAGTCAGTTTTGAGAAGTCCGCATCGCTCCAGCTGAAAGCATGCATCAGCCTTAAGAATTTCTCACATGTCACTATGCCACATATTGCATAAGGATTTAAACTTTTATCCCTATAAAATTCAAACTGTCCAGGAATTAAGCCAAGATGATGAGATTGCCCGCAATAATTTTTGTGAGGAACGCTTTCATTTATGGACGGAAATGTAAACCAAAACATTGCTAACAATTTGTTCATGTCTGATGAAGCACAATTTCATCTGTGTGGCTTTGTCAACAAGCAAAATACTCGTTTTTGGGCAGCCGAAAACCCAAGAGAAATGCACACGAAACCGTTACACAGTCCCAAAGTCACAGTGTGGTGCGCACTTTCGTCGTTCGGCATCATAGGGCCTTACTTCTTTGAGAATGATAACGGAAATGCCGTCACTGTTACTGCAGCTCGATATACCGATATGGTTTCTAACTTCCTCTCCAGAGAATTAAACAGATTTGCAGAAGTGAGCCCAATGATGTGGTTTCAGCAAGATGGTGCAACCTCCCACACTGCCAGAGTGTCCATGACTACTGCAAGGGCACTCTTTCCAAAGCATGTCATTTCCAGAAACGGCGATATTCCAAGGCCAGCGAGGTCACCCGATTTGAATGCATGTCATTATTTATTGTGGTCATATCTAAAGGACAAAGTGTATGTTAACCGTCCACAAACTCTTCATGAACTTAAGGAAAACATCAGATGTGAAATCAATGATATTGATGTGGCCATGTTGCAGAACGTCATGAATAATTGGCATCCAAGATTGGAGGAATGTGGCAGACGAAATGGTGCGCATCTCCTGGATGTTCTTTTCCACAAATAAATGGCAAGTTATGTACTTCACTTTCTTGTAAAAATTTCTTTTGAAATACAACTTTTTATTACCTTTACACGAGTGTTAAAAATAACCATATTTCTGGCTCACCCTATATATACTGTATATATATACATATTGTTGTGGATCTCAGCGTCGGCCTTTCCCCTTACCAAGTGGGGGTTAGTCCCCTTGTCTTTTACTAGCCGACGGGATCCGGGATTATGACGTTCCTTCCGGATGGCGTTGAATAGGGTGGTAGGCCGAATTCTTATTACCTAAGTACCAATGCCGCCCAGGAAGCAAGAAAATAAACCCCGCCCAAATCACGGTTATAGGTGGAAACGCCGAGTGATAGCGAACCGTGACCCGGGCCGTTAACAAGGACTAAACCTGATCCGAGCGGTTCTGATCGTGCCACGCTTACCCAATGGCGGAAATCACTGATATGGTCGAATCAGGAAGAAACAAGGAATGACAGATTTATTTACAATTTGTACAGGAAGGAGAAGAAGAACACACAGTGCAGCTTATTACAGTCTTAACTTATCCCAGGACACGGGCCCGTTTCACACTCAGACACTCACACGGGGATTGCAGATGGTCAGGTTGATGGTCCAGGGATGATGGCGTCCAGGCAGTTCGCTCCGGTCCCCAACTCGCACCGCGAAGAAGATGGTCAGGGCGGCAGAAGCTCCCCGCGGGTCGTTGGTGCGGATCGGACAATTACGGGGTTAAATGCGGGGCATAAGGTAAGGCTGGCTGGGCGGTTACTTGCGACCACGGTCGCGTACGTAATAGATGAACCGGGCTTTATATGCGCTCCCAATACAGTTCAATGGCAAAGCGCCTCTCCCGCCAAAGTCCTCTCACAGTGCGCAAATCGGCCAAGTCCTCTTACAGTGTGCATATCCTCTGCAAGTTGTCTTCACAAAGCGCGATTCCTTGCAGTTCTCATACAATGCGCTCTCCCAACAAGTCCTTTTACATGCGTGAATCGTGCCAGTCCTCAACATTTTTCTCGCAAAGCCCTTCGCTCATCAGTCCTTATACATGCGCGAATCGTGTCAGTCCTTTGGAAGTTCTCATACAACGATTCTTTCGCGCGAGTCCTTCCAAAGGCTTTGTGCGCGCGCTTATATAGCCTTTTCAGCGAACCTTCCAGCACTTGCTAGATGCGCCCTTGCCATGCCCGCTTAAGCCATGCCCACCGAGCCCTGGTTGGTTGTTGGCTCTTACCGTCACCGCCTTCTGACGTGCTGCTTGATGCGGCTACACCTCTTCCTCGCGCTCCTCCCTCTTTCCAGGCCTACCTCGTGGCATTTGGCTGGTTTCAAGCAAAACCCCAAGGGCAGCGAACGCTGCTGGCAAACGAGGTGGATTAGCCGAATCAGGGCGCGGGATGGATGCTGCCCAACGAGGTAGATTGGAGGGTGGCCGCAAAATGAACGGGACCTAAGCTTATTTATTTTCCACAACGCAGGTATCACTAGTGGAAATGGCCTTATCCTCACACATACTATGACATAACTAATGTTCTAAGGGGCCTACGTGTTGCTTGTGGACTAACTATGGGGGCAAACCTTTAACCTTTAATGATGTTATATTTACACTCTCAAAACCACAACAATAAATATATACACTAGATACAAACTGTACTTGCCATGATCGGAGTAAGACAATATAGTAACAAGGAAACCATCCTGAATTTTTAGAATATTATTATGCACGCACAAGAAAGCTGGATTCTAATGTCGAAAAGAGCCAATTAATTTTAGGAACAAAGTCAATGTATTTGATTGAAATAGGTAGCCATGTTTTACCATATTCCAGTGAGACATTTGAGGCAATTAAATAACAACACCTTGCCATCTTCGAAAGAGACTTGGGTAATGCAAGATGTGGTTTGCCACGAGAGTCAGACAAAAAGATGTTTCAACACAAAGGAAGCTTCATTTTCATGACTTGGTATGTGAAACAATGAGGTCAACAGGTAAGAAAGTACCTGTAAATTCAGGCTACATTGAACACTTTTCTCACATTTTTACAATTTTATGTGAGATGTCAACATAAAAGATATCCATCCGAGGCACAGTTTGTGGGATGTATAATTACCGGATAGGAGGATTTTATTTTTATGAGAAGAACAAGCCGATTACATTTTGGTTCAGGTCTGGGTGCAGATCTGGTCAATCCGGTCCGATCCGGTCTATCACTGGGATGGAAACCGTAAACTGTTCAACCTGGCGGAGTTATACCTGTTCTAGTTTTTCTTGTGTTCAAAGTTTTCTTGCATTCACACCCCATGGTTGGAGCGACTTTAAACAGTATACAAATCTTGAAGCTTTCGAAGTTGCCCATGATTACTGGGTTGTTAGAGTTAGGGTTAGGGTTAGGGTTAGGGTTAGGGTTAGGGTTAGGGTTAGGGTTAGCCACTCGGATCTTCGAACATGAATTTATTAATTTTTTTGGTTTATTGGCCCCAAACTTGAGAAAATCAATGCATCTGCATCGTCTGGGGAAAATTATTGGAGAAGTGCAGCACAGTTCGATCAGCTTTAGATAAGTATGAACAAACAAGCATACGCAAGCCAGCCATGGGAAAGGGCTGCAAACCCCCATGCTGAAACAGCTGTCACGTGATGCTGCACAAGTACTGTTCATTCTGCTCACTAAGCAATGTTAGACGACCAAGTTTGCTGTGCTGTTTCCCATTCATTTTGGGGGACAACATCCCCAATGAGATGTTATATTTCTCACTCGCATTCCTTAAGCTGACATCACAAAATTTTACTGCTCGCACGGCTTGTATTAGGCGGATTTCAGAGTAGCTTGCAAACTAAGGAGCCGTCTGTGTTCCAAACATCTTTCTAAATGAGTTGTTTTCACCTAAAAATAGATTCATTCAGTTTATTGTTTGATTCGAGCCCTTGAGCATACTTTAAACAAGTTTAAATTCATTCATTTATGCACAAGCAACATAAAATGTATGATGATGCAAGATTGAACACTGTTCAAAGTTACCCCCAAAATGTGTCAAATATTCCCCAAAATATCCAAACTTATGCTATCACAAAAGAAGACGAAAAAGACATAAAATGTCATCGCCCCCAAAGTTTTCGTAATTTTGCTTTACAGAGTTAGACAGCCGTCATTCGGCAAATTTTGGTCAGATTACAAAACAAAATCTTCCGCATATGTATACACTTATGTAATGTCGTTATGCCAAGTTTGAACAAAATCGGGCCATGCATGTTCAATAAATGGTCGGGGACATGTTTGAGTAACAAAATGGCCGCCAGTCGGCCATCTTGGATATGATCCGGAAAATAAACACACTTGCTTATATAAGCCATCATTCCTTATCGGTGTGCCAAGTTTGAGCAACATCAGTAAATACATGTTCGAGAAATGATTGAGGACGTCGGGGGTTCTTGTTCAACATCGGGTTTTTTTTACAACTAAAATGGCCGCTCGTCGGTCATCTTTGATCACATGGAGAAACAAAATGATGTGCTTATGTATACCATGATGGATTGTCTTTGTGCCAAGTATGAACAAAATCGACCCATACATCTCTGAGATATGGTTGCGGACACACGGACAGACGGACGGATGACACCCAATCCATAAGCCCCAGTTTCGGAATAAGTCCAACGGGGGCTAATAATAAACTACAGGGAAAGTTAGTGTTGTACACACCAATTAATATATTAGCTAAGGTGTGGTTACACTAAGGGATCTTATTTGAATACACATATCTTCGAATAAGTAGAGGTTTGCACAACAAAACTCTTGCTCATTGCATGCTGCAATTTTGAAATTCACAGTGAAAATAACATTAAAATAAATGAAAACAAGTACAGATACATTCAAAGTACGCCGCCTCCATGTCAAATAAATAACATATCCTCCAGCGAGTGACATTGCCAGGGCGCCTTCTTGCCCGGCAATGCTGCCATGCAGCACATAGAGACAGTATTGGGAGGGAGAGATGCACAATAATTGATTGATTAATTGAGTAATTAATTAAATAAATAATAATCGTAAAATAATTATTTTCTTAATTAATTGGAGAATGGCATATCGAAACTACCAGTGTTTCATCTGAAGCTGTAAGTTTTTGAAAAGTCATTAAACAAATAATTCATCAAAAATAAAATAATTAATTGATTAATCAATAAATAATTCATCGATTAATTGATTAAACAATAAATTACAAATATCCCTTTTTTTTCTTCTTTTTTTAAATACAAGATCGAGGCTCGTGAAAGAGCTAACATTAATCACACAGAAAGTCAAACCGACACATAAAACATATAATAAAGGGAGCGGTAGACAAGATGGGGAGAGAGGGGGAAGGACACAAACACAACATTTGAGAGCAGGGACATCGAAAGAACTGTGGGAGTGAGAGGGCTTGGGGGGAGGTGGGAGAGGTATAAAACATATGGACACTGCAAGGACTTCCAGGAAAGAAGTTGGAATCTCAAAAAAGTGTATCTGGGGTGAATTAGCGGGGGTAGAAAAGATCAAGGATTTGGATGGGGGAGGATAAGCGAAGGTGGTGAACAGCTGTTTTAAAGACCTGGAGGGAGGAGTGGGATTGAAGGGAGTGGGGGAGTTTGTTCCAGAGGCGGGAGAAAATGAATGAAAGAGTGAAGGTGAGCAGAGATCCTAGATTTTGGCAGTTTAACCATAAGAGGGTTGCTGGCAGATCTTGTGCGACCTGTAGGAATATTTGGGGGACAGAACACAGAGAGAGCTGGGGGAGCAAGGCTGGAGAGGAGTCGGTAGAAGACAGAAAGACCACCTACCTGCCTGCAGTGAGTGAGTGAAAGGCCCTCTGAGTTAGCTTCATCGCAGGAGATGCCAATGATTCTGAAAGCTTTGGTTTCAACAGCGTGAAGCCGAGCTACGTGTGAGGCAGGAGCACCGGCCCAGAGGGGGGAACAGTATTCCATTGAGCTGCGGATGAAAGCCTTGTATGTGGTGAGGAGCTCAGGTGTGCCAAGGAAGGACTTTGCACGACGGAGGATGGCCAGTCGGCGACTGGCTTTGGAGGCCAGCTTGGAAATGTGGTTTTCCCAGGAAATATAATGGCAGATAGTGAGACCCAAAAGCTTGAGCGACAGAACTTCTTGGAGAGGATTATTCAGAAAGTAGATGGGAGGGTTGTCCAGTCAGTCTTTTCGGAGAGACAGAATACGAGTGTGAGATTTGTCAGGATTGAAAGACATGTTCCACTTGTTTGACCAGTCTGTGATTTTATCCAGGTCTTCAGAGAGTGAGGAGGCTGCAGACTGCCGATCTGAGGGATGAGGAATGGAGCGGCAGAGAGTGGAGTCATCAGCAAAGAGATAGAGAGGATTTTCCAGAGAGTCAGAGAGATCATTGATTAAGACCAGAAAAAGCACAGGGTCCAGCACACTGCCTTGGGGAACTCCAGCCTGAACAGGAAGGGGACGTGAGAGAAATCCATTCAGGGCCACAAGTTGAATACGACCAGAGAGGAAGTCCGCAAGCCATGCATGGAGATTTCCATGGATACCATAGGAGGAGTTTGGTGAGCAGAGCTGGGTGCCAGACCATATCGAAGGCACGTGATATCTCAAGGGAGACAGCTCTGATTTCCTGTTTGGCATTGAGGACCTCCATCCATTGTTGAGACAGCAGAAGCAGCATGTCCAGAGTAGAATGACCTGGTCTGAATCCAAATTGATGATCGGAGATCAAGCCATTGGAGAAGAGGAAGGATTTGATATCTGAAGCAATGATGGATTCCATGACTTTGCTGATAATTGGGAGCAGGCTGATTGGTCTGTAGTTGCAAGGATCTGTTTTTGCACCTTTTTTGTGTAAAGCGGTAATGTTTGCTGATTTCCAAGATGCTGGTAGATGACCTTGAGCAAAAGAGAGGGTGAAAATAACAGAGAGAGGGTGAGATAGAGCAGCAGAGCAGGATTTTAGGACCCGTGGGCTGATGCTGTCTGGTTCAGTTGCAGAATCAGAGTCGAGGTTGGACAAAAACTTCTCCACCTTGTCAGGAGAGAAGGACACAGAGTCCAGGAGCAGTTGGGTTCGACTGGGTAAGGTGGGAGCAGAGAGAGATGGGTTTGGGACACAAGATTTGGAGGCAAACACAGAGTTGAGGCATTCGGCTTTGTCACGTGCAGTGTCAACTGTGTCGCCATTTGAGGTAAGGGAGGGGATGGAGGGGGAACAAACACCAGAAACGGATTTGACCAGACACCACCAGGATTTGGAGGAAGGAGACAAGCTTGATAGTTCATTCTTGAGTGTGGAGAGATAGTGCTTCCTGGCACTCCTGAGGGTAGACACACACTTGTTCCGAGCTTGGTGGAAGGAACTGAGATTGCCTTCAGTAGGATTTGCCATCCAAGAGGCAAAGGCAAGTTGTTTCAGGGCAACTGCCTCACCACAAGATTCAGTGTACCATGGACGGGAGAAAGGGTAAGACAACTGAACACGAGATGGGATAAATCTGCGCATGAGAGAGAGCAGTTTGCTTTGGAAGAATTCCCAGGAAGAATTGATGTCAGAGGCAGTGGAGATGGGAGACCAATCCAGTTGATTGATGGCTGCTTGAAGACCGTCCCAGTCGGCCTAAGTGAAATGCCAGACTCGTCGACGTTGAGGAGACTCTCTGAGAATGGCCAGAGAGATGTCCACTTTAACAAGCACATGATCAGAAGAACCGATTGGAGCAGAAGAAGAGCAGCAGACATTTGCAGGGAAGTTTGTCATAACCAAGTCGAGAAGAGAAGATACTCCATTGACTGAGATCCATGTCGGGAAATTGACAGATTGTGTCAGTCCCAATGAGTCACAGAAGTCCTTTGCTCAGGTGCCATGGCTGGTGAGAGAGGAACCCACACCCAGCCAGCTGGCATGATGACAGTTGAAGTCGCCACATATGAGGAAGAGAGAGCTTGGATGAGTTGATAGAAGTTGGTCCATGTTGTCAGACAGCGAAATGTAAATGGAGTCATCACTGTTTGGAGGACGGTACAGAATACATGTGAACAAAAGGTGGGAGCGGAGAAGAAGCCGTAGCCAGAGGTACTCCTGGAGGTGAGGTGGAGAGAGGGCAGTGCATGGAGAGTGAGGAAGAGAGTTTTTGATAAAGATAGCAATACCACCACCAGGACGAGGCTCAGGTCTATCATACCAGAGGGGGGGAGTAACCAGGAAGAGATATTAAGGAATCAGAGACATCTTGAAGGAGGAAAGTTTCTGTTGAGCAGATCAAGTCTGGATTGTCAGAAGCAACCTGTATGGAGAGATCAGTCAGGTTTGAGCGAAGGCCCTGGATGTTTGAATTCCATACCGTTAATGAAGAGAGAGGGGCAGCATCGGGTGCAGGACAGGGGAGGAGAGGGGTAGGGTAAGATGAAGGATGAGAGGGGGAGGTAGGGAGAGCAGTTGATAGTGTGTCAGAGATTACAGAAGAGTTCATGTTAATCGGATGAAAATTGAGGATTTTAGAAATTTGGCCTATGTTGACCTTTTGGCCTATGTTGACCTCAAAAATACTTGGTGGTTGAATTCAGTGACCAGATATGCAAATACTCTTCAAAGTTCATGTTAATTGGATGAAAATTGAGGATTTTAGAAATTTGGTCCAGGTTGATCTCAAAGATACGTGGTGGTTGAATTCAGTGACCAGATATGCAAATCCTCTTCAAATTTCAAGTCAATCGGATGAAAATTGAGGATTTTTGAAACTTGGCCTTTGTTGACCTTTTGGCCTATGTTCACCTCAAAAATAATTGGGTGTTGAATTCAATGACCAGATATGCAAATCCTCTTCGAATATTTCAAGTCAGTCAGATGAGAATTACGAATTTTAGAAATTTGAGAAAGTTGTTGACCTTTGGCCTACGTTGACCTTCCATCGTAACACAGGTAGTACCATCGTAACACTTACATGCCTGTGAACTGCAGCTCGGTTCAATTCCCGAACAGACGGTACTTTGCAGGGAGGACATTGCGTCACAAAGTGGAAGTTAGTGGACGACATCGTGTCTTTCGATGAAGAGTCTGTGATTAATGGGGGAACCGTGAAAGCATTCCAAATATGTCTGCCCTAACCTGCAGGAAGTAGAAAGCACAGCCAAATCTACCTTGAAAATGCCACAAGTCACCTGCACTTGCTGCATATGAGTTGAAAAGAACTAAATCCACTGCAGTATCGGATCTGGATGCCTTCTGGATTTTCAGATTTCCACTGGACATCTTCACTCTAATGTACATAATTTTCCCCCCATATGGAATTTTATTATCGATCCGAGATATTTGACTCGATCATGAGGAGATGGCGAACACCCAGACAGGTAATAAATGAAAGCTCGTTCGAGATCAGCGAGTTGGATGCGGATTTGCGGTCTCCTGCGCCATCTTCTGGTTAATTTCTGCAATGGTCGACACAGGAGATGAGTGATGTAATGGTAGTTGCAGATTGCTGGCGAACGATTAATAAGGGGCTCCAAACACAGGTAATAAACTGTGACGTCACCAAACCCAGATGATCCTGCAGCACACGAGGGGCCTTTCTGCTATGTAGCAGTCCAGGAGGGCAAAATGAACAGGTATGACCTATGCTTATCAGAGAAAATGCAACCTGCATTTCCAATTTTTATCCGCACACATCACTTTAAATGTAATCTTCAGTTGTCTAGCTTTGTCGAAGTCCAAACAAGAATGATGTCTCTCTGCAGTCTCACAGTGTTGATGTTTTGATATATAAAGGGTTGTGGCGGGCACAAGGGGCAATAATTCCGCGCACCAGTGGGTGGCGCGAGCGTCCAGGCGGGGAACGAAAGCACATGGCCTCGGGACATATATGCGGACTCTAAGCTCGAGCCCGCCCAGTGCTGAAGTACGAGCTTTGAATAAAGACTCTGTTATACCAACGCGTTGTGGCCTACCTCTCTGGCAATCGAGTCGTGTGTGCGCAGCACCACACTGGTGACCCCGATTGGTTCAGCCGTTGCTGACCACCGATCGCGCCATGGCCACCAACGCCGTCGCAGTTAAACTCCCGGAGTTTTGGGAAGCGCAAGCCGACGTTTGGTTCGTGCAGGCCGAAGCTCAATTTCAGCTCCGAGGCATAACGGCGGACGAGACCCGGTACTACCACGTGGTCGCCACCCTCCGGCCCGGCACTGCCGCCCGAGTCATGTCCATCCTTCGGCGCCCGCTGAGCGACAACAAGTACGAGGCGCTCAAACGTCTCCTGCTCGCCACGTTCGGGCTCACGGAGATCGAATGGGCCGACCGCCTCCTGGACCTTCCCGAACTCGGCGACACACGACCATCGGTCCGGATGGATTTTATGCTGTCGCTGCTTGGTGACCAGCCCCCGGATTTCTTATTCCGGGCGCTTTTCCTACGCCAGCTACCTCTACAGGTACGCCTCGCGCTGGCTGGTTCCAAAATAAAGGAACCCCGCGCCCTGGCCATAGAGGCCGCCAAGTTTTTCGCGGCCTGCGACACGCGGTCGATTTACGGTGCTGCCGTAGTGGATCCCGGGGCAGAGGCTACAGCGCCCCCGGCTTCCCTCATGGCCGCTGCTGCGCCCGGCCCACTACCGCCGCCGCCAACACCACGGCCACCGCGGCCGCCGCCCGCCACAAACCTGGTGCTACTACCACGCCAGGTTCGGCCGCAAGGCTAAAATGTGTCGCCCGCCGTGCTCTTTTGACAGGTCGGGAAACGACCGGGCCGGCGCTCATTAGCGGCCCTGAGCGTCGGCCATTCCAGCAGCCTCCTGTTCATCATGGACACCTTGTCCGGGTGCCGTTTTCTTTGCGACACAGGAGCGCAGGTAAGCGTCCTCCTCGCCTCCACGTCCGACAAGCAAACCGTGAGCCGGGGCCCCGCTTTGCTTGCCGCCAACGGTACACCCATCCGCACATTCGGGAAGCGTTGCCTCTCACTGCGGTTCGGAGGGCGGCGCTTTCAATGGTCGTTCGTGACCGCCAGCGTGCCAATGGCACTGCTCGGTGCGGACTTCCTATGCGCAAATGGGCTGTTGGTCGACGTGAAGCGCAGATGGCTCGTCCAGGCCAAAACCTTCAGCTCGCTCGCTTGTTCGCTGAGCGGCTCGTTGAGCGGCTCACTGAGCGGCTCACCGAGCGGCTTGCCATGCGGCTTGCTGGAAGGATCTGTCCCGGCGAGTTTAGTTTGCACGCTTCCGGCAGCGGACGACTTTACCCGCCTCCTCGCCAGTTTCCCGGCCCTCACGTGGCCCACCTTCTCAGCGGTGGCCGTTAAACACGGGGTGGAGCACCATATACCCATGGTCAGGCCGCCGGTCTATGCCCGGGCACGCCGACTCGAACCCACGAAGCTTGCCATGGCGAAAGCGGAGTTTGCCACGCTGGAGCGGCTGGGGATCGTACGGCGCTCCAACAGCGCTTGGGCTTCTCCTCTGAACATTGTGCCGAAGCCCCGCGGAGGATGGCGGCCGTGCGGGGACTACCGACGGCTCAATGATGCCACCACCCCCGACCGCTACCTGGTCCTGCATATCCAGGACTTTTCCGCCCGGTTGGCAAACACGACCGTGTTTTCCAAGGTGGACCTCATCCGGGGCTACCCCCAGGTCCCCGTCCAACCGGACGATGTCCCAAAGACGGCCGTCATTACCCCTTTCGGCCTCTTCGAGTTCCTGAGAATGCCTTTCAGGTTGAAGAATGTGGCCCAGGTGTTCCAATGGCTTATGGACAGCGTCTTGCACGACTTACCTTTCCTCTTTATCCACCTGGACGACATCCTAGTCGCGACGCGTCCCGGGAGGAGCACCTGCTCCACCTCCGCATGCTTTTCGAACGCCTGGGCCAGCATGGCCTCATCATCAACCCCGCCAAGTGCCATTTCGGCGTCGCCACCATTGACTTCTTGGGGCACCGCATCACCAGGTACGGGGCCGTCCCTTTACCGGCCAAGGTGGAGGCAGTCAGGGATTTCCCGCAGCCCCGCACGATCAAGGGGCTCCAGGAGTTCCTGGGCATGGTAAATCTTTACCACCGCTTCGTGCCCCATGTCGCCCAGCTCCTCCGCCCCTTGCACGAGGCCCTCCGGGGCAAGCCGGGCAAAGGTGGCATTGCCTGGTCGGAGCCGATGGCCGTGGCGTTTGCGAGCGCAAAGCTGGCCCTGGCCAACGCCACCATTCTGGCGCACCCGGCGCCCGATGCAGCGATCGCCGTCACCACCGACGCGTCGGACTACGCGGTGGGTGCGGTGCACGAGCAGTGGGTGCATGGTGCTTGACAACCGCTGGCGTTTTTTAGCCGGCAGCTTCGCCCGCACGAACGCCGCTACAGCACCTTCGACCGGGAGCTGCTCGGGCTCCACCCGGCGGTCCGACACTTCCGCCATCTGCTGGAGGGCCGCCCGTTCACGGCTTTCGTTGACCACAAGCCACTTGTGTTCACGATGGCCAAGGTCGCCGAGCTGCCGTGTCCGAGTACACGACGGACATCCGTCACGTGGCGGGTAAAGACAACCCGGTGGCGGATTGCCTTTCCCGGTCCGTCGTGCACGCGGTCCACCTCGGGGTCGACTATACCCGGATGGCGGAGGACCAGACTGCCGACCCCGGCGTCCAGGCCTTGCGGACCGCCGTCATGGGCCTACACGTCACCGAGGTGCTGTTTGACGCCGCGGGCGCGGCCCTCCTATGCGACGTCTCCCTCGGCCGGCCTCGCCCCATCGTGCCCGCTGGCTGGCGGCACCCAGTTTTCGACGCCATCCACGGCCTGTCCCACCTGGGCACGAAGGCATCCCAGAAGCTCGTCGCGGTGAAGTTCGTCTGGCATGGCCTCCGGAAGGACGTCCGCGACTGGGCCAGGACGTGCCTCGCGTGCCAGCGCGCAAAGGTCCACCGCCACACCCAGGCCCCGTTGGCCCCGTTTGCGGTGCCCGAGCGTCGGTTCGACCACGTGCACGTCGACTTGGTGGGACCTCTGCCCCACTCGCGGGGGTTCACCCACCTCCTCACCATGGTGGACCGCACCACACGGTGGCCGGAGGCCGTCCCATTGGCGGCGACGTCTGCTGCTGATGTGGCGCAAGCCTTCATCGCCACTTGTGTTGCCCGGTTCGGTGCCCCCTCGGACATCTCGTCCGACCGTGGCCCCCAGTTCACCTCAGAGCTCTGGGCCGCAGTGGCGCAAGGGCTCGGGGTGAAACTACACTGCACCATGGCCTACCACCCCCAGGCCAGTGGCCTGTGCGAGCGCTTTCATCGCTCAATGAAGGCCGCGCTCCGGGCCAGCCTCCGCGACGGCGGCTGGGTCGACAGACTCCCCTGGGTCCTGCTGGGCCTCAGGACAGCGCCCAAGGACGACCTGCACGTCCTCGGCGGCGCTGGTCTTCGGGCAACCACTGCGGGTACCGCGTGGATTTATCCCCGACTCCACGGCTCCTTGGTCCGCGGCACAACAGCGCTCCGCCCTTCAGGAGACCGCCCGGAGGTTCGCCCCGGTGCCGACGGCACACCACGGTTGCCCGCCTTCCCACGTCGCCCCGGAGCTTCGCACGGCGAAGTACGTCTTCGTCCGGCACGACGCCCACCCGGCACCGCCAAGGCCCCCGTACGACGGGCCCTTCCGCGTGCTGGAGACCGGGGACAAATATTTCACCATCGACATCGGCGGTGCCCCGGATCGCATCTCCGTGGACCACCTCAAGCCGGGCCACCTCGATCCGGACCACCCCCCGCAAGCAGCTCTGCCACCGCTTCGAGGACGCCCCCCGGCGGTCGGACCCCCGGCACCCCCCAGCCCCGCCGTCCCGCCACCCCCCAGCCCGGCACCCATCGCCAGGGGGCGTTTCGGCCGGGTCATCCGGCTTCCCCGCAAACTCACCCTTCAGGTGTGCGGGAATTCTGGGGGGGCGCATGTGGCGGGCACAAGGGGCAATAATTCTGCGCACCAGTGGGTGGCGCAAGCGTCCAGGCGGGGAACGAAAGCACATGCCCCGCCTTTCGACCGATCGGCCACGCCCGGGGACTAGGCGTGGCCTCGGGACATATATGCGGGCTCTAAGCTCGAGCCCGCCCAGTGCTGAAGTACGAGCTTTGAATAAAGACTCTTTGTTATACCAACGCGTTGTGGCCTACCTCTCTGGCAATCGAGTCGTGTGTGCGCAGCACCACAGGGTGTTTCAAAAGCAACAATGCACTGAATGAAATACTTGTGTTTGTTGATCTTAAAATCAAAATGTCTGCTGCAACTGTTCAATCATTTTCAAAATCAAATCTTCCCCCTTTCAAAAATTTTACATTTTAAACCTTATAACCTGGAATTAAAATGCATTAAATCAGACTTTTCCCACCTTTATTTACAAATCGTGAACCACAACTTCCAAGTGAAAAACAAATTTTACAAATTTCAGGAAAAAAATAAAAAATACAAAACTAGATATATCTTGGTTGAATAGGGGGTTCACCCCCCTTATAATAGAAAGAAGAAAAGAACCACCTTTCGAGGCCATTTTTCCCCACAGAGCAAGGGTTGGCCTTTTTTGGGCACCAAGGTCCCCTTTTTGAAGCAATGTTTTACAGCTGGATGCCCTTCCTGCCGCCAACCCTGTTAGTCACCTTTTGCGATACACAGGGAATTGCCAGTGAACTGGTACTCAATTTGCCGACCTCAGAAGGATGACAGGCTGAGTCAACCCCCCTGGTGTTAATTCAGCGATTGACCGGGATTGAAACCCAGGATCCTAGGATCCCAAGCCTGCCCCCCTAACCGCTAAGCCAACACCAGGCTATCCCCCTTATAATATCAATTGTAAATTATCTCAGGTGTGACCAATCACCTTCAAAATCACATACCAAGTTAATTGGCCTCAACCTGTGTTCAATTGTAGTGATCCTGATTATTTCAAAATAAAGTCAGCTGTTTTTGTAGGTTTCCTCTGCTGGGTTGTGCATTTCATAGCAAAGACTCACCCATGAACACCAAGGGGCTTTCAAAAGACCTCCGGGATGAAGTTCTGGAAAGGCACAGATCAGGAGATGGATGTAAAAATATTTCAAAGGCCTTGGATATCCCGAGGAGCACAGGCAAGACAATCATTAAGACGTGGAAGGCATTTGGTACCACCAAGGCCCTGCCTAGATCAAGTCATCGCTCCAAAATGGATGACCAATCAAGGAGGAGATTGATCATAGAGGCCACCAAGAGGCGAATGGCAAATTTTGAAGGAGCTAGAGGCCTTTATGGCAAAGACAGGTGACTGTGTGCATGTGACAACAATATCCCAAGCATTCCACAAGTCTAGCCTGTATGGTAGGTTGGCAAGAAGGAAGCCATTACTCAAACAGAGCCCACCTTGAGTCCCGTTTGAGGTATGCAAAAAAACACTCTGGAGATTTTGAAGCCATGCGGCAAAGGGTTTTGTGGTCTGACAAAACTAAGATGGAACGTTTTGGCCAAAATGCAAAACATTACGTTTGGTAAAATCCCAGCACAGCACATCGCCCAAAGAACACCATCCCTACTGTGAAGCATGGTGGTGGCAGCATCATGTTATGGGGATGTTCCTCATCAGCAGGGACTGGGGCACTTGTCAGGATAGAAGTGAAAATGGATGGAGCAAAATACAGAAAAATCCTAGAGGAAAACCTGCTGCCCTCTGCAAGAAAGCTGAAATTGGGACGGAAGTTCACCTTTCAGCTTGACTACCTGAAGCACAAAGAAAAAAGCTAAACTGGAGTGGCTGAAGAACAAAAATAAAAATATTCTTGAGTGATCCAGTCAGAGTCCCGACCGAAATCCAATAACAAATCTGTGGCATGTCTCGAAGATTGCTGTCCATCAATGCTCCCCACGGAACTTAACTGAGCTTGAACAGGTCTGTACAGAAGAATAGGCAAATATTGCCCAATCAAGGTGTGCAAAGTTGATAGAGACCTATTCTAACAGACTCAGCTGTGATTACTGTCAAGGATGCTTCTACCAAGTATAAATATGTTCACGTTTTGTGCAAAAATCTTGCAAAAAAATTCGAGTTTAAACACTGATGAAGATAAATATCCTTTCCTTGATCAAAAACTCTTTAGTGTACGAAATATATTGTTGCGCGAATGCCCTCGGTTATGACCGTGGGATCGCGGATAGCCTGAACGAGCTTTAACTCCAAGGCGACAATCAATTGCGGATTTGACTCTGCAAGCACGGGAGGAAGAAGGAAGAGGAAGAAGCGGCGAGCTCTTCCCTCAAGGCCCGCGCACGCCAGCATCTTCAACCTGCAAATTAATAACAACCAAAAACAGATGTAAAATGTACAAAAGGAATAATTTATTGAACGGAACCCGAGAACAAGGAAACGCGACGGTAAAAACTAGTTCTAAATTGGGACGTCCCCACACAGATTTGAAATACGAGACAAAGGGAGAATGTATAAAATAAATGTCTCATCGTGTGTTTGTGAATGTGAGTTCATCTCCGTCTGGCAGTATGAGGGATCGTCTGGCTCGAGTGCGTCGTCCGACGCAGCTCCGGTTGGCGTGAACTGCCTGGTCTTTGGCGCGGAGCGGCCTTCGGCACGCCTCCTCATCAACGCTCCAATGCAAGCCTCGTCGTCGTTCATCGTTCGCACACCAACGCAAGGAAGAGAATCGACAGCTTTCCTTCTCTCCACCGTCTTTCGAACTGCTCATTCCTCCACCAGGTCCGAAGCAAGAAAAGGCCCAGCGCGAAAGGACAGTCAGGAGCTAGAGGCCAAGGGAAGAGAAGAGAGGGAAGAGAGAGGGAAGGGAGAGAGACAAAATGCCGGCCAGCGAGCCATTCTGTCACTAGCGGTGTGACATCAGCCCTCCTCTCTCCCAACTTGTGCCTTGTTTCTTGGTGGTCTTTCACGCCTTGCGACGTCACCAGTGCTTGTCCTTCAATCAGTGACCTGCTTCTAAGTAGTCGTTTTGCGCCTTCCGCACTGATTGGCCGAATGTTCGCGCCTTCCACACTGATTGGCCGAGGTGTCAACGGTCGGTGGCCAATCAATGTGGCGCTCATTTACCTTTCTCACCCCCAATCACGGAGAAGCTCTCTGCCCTTCCTTTGACCAATTACACGTTCTCCTGGGCGTGGCTCCCAGCCTGCCTGGCATGATGTTTGTCGCCCACGGTGGCACACTGCATGGTTGCTGCCTGTTGGTCCTTCCAAAGTCATTGTGGCGGCGGGGAAATTATTTGATGTGTGGTGTGCTAATGGGCCAATCTAATGTCTATGGGATGTATTGCCATGAGGGACACTGGGATGCTCACAGAGGGAACGACACACAAGGGAATTTTACCCATAATCCCTGTACTAATTAGCATGCCCCGCCCCCTCGTAACAGGGGTGAAGATACAAGCTTAATCCGACATTCGGGCTACAGAACTTATTACATCTAGATTCGCTTTCACGACAGCCGCACACCTACCTATGCAGATCTACCTGGATCTATATATTCCTCTACCCCTAATTTTCATAACACAGCCCCTCCCCCCCCCCCCCTGGAATCGTAGCCCCTGCAGGGTTCACTGCGGGCGCTACCATTCCAGTCTTAACACTTCCTGTCTCACACTTAATTGACCTATGAAATAAATCAGGAGGGCTGTGGGAAGTGAGCCGGAGCTACCTACCTGTTCTCCTTAACATGCTAATCGCCTTGAACAATCATGCAAATATGTACAATCATTTTAATTCGTGGTCGGAGGTGTGGTGGGAGGAAACAAACAACACGAAGAACCTACTTAACCACAAACCTTAAAAAACTCACAAAAATTCAGAAACTCAAAGAACATTTGTACAAACCCCTGTCTACAGACCCCCGGTGGATGACACAAGACGCAACCTTACCCGTGGGGCCATCCCAATGCACCCCTAAATTTCCGTGGGCCCTGTCCTGGTGTTACAGGTGAGTTACATGGCTCAGTGGATTTCACCCACATTCATTCAATACAAACCCATAACCATTCATTCTCATTCCAAAAATAATTACGAGACTAAATCATTACCAAGCACTTATTTAACCCCCCTGCAGGACCATGGCAGAGATGTCATATTAGTGTGTGCGTTTCTCGCAACTCGGCAGCGGGGAGGTACCACACAATCAAGATGGTGGGGGGCGCTTGAGGTTGTGGTGCCCGCAGTCCCAAAAACAAGTCACTCGACTTACAAAATCATTGCCCCCCCCCCCCCTTTACCTCTTGAACCCATGACAGTCAAACAGCCCTTTCCACCGTTTCCCCACCAGGGGGTCTCCACACACCAGGCTCCGTGGCCTCCTGCTTTAGTGCAGCTACACAGGTCGCCGGGAGTCTCTCTTACCCCAGGGCGCCCAAACAAACCATCCACCGACGAGCTCCAATTTCCAGATACAACTGGCGGACAGGGGTAATTGCCACAGAGGGGGGTCGCAGGCATCGCTCCTCCGAGAGTTTGATCTGTACCTGCGAACATGCACACCTTCCCCAAACACAAAACCCTAAAACACATTTCCTCCCCCTCTGCCATTCAATCCTCCAACACATTTCCAGAGATGGTTCAAAAGGTGTTACAAGAGTTGCCATGGCCTGCTTCATGTGAAGTCCCATTCACATTTAACTAACACATTTCATAATCACAGTGATCATCACTCATCCATTATCTCCAACCTCACAACCACATGAAGACGCTACACCTTCACAAAAACAAACGCCACCCACAAGACATTATACCATCCCTCCTCACCGGCCATGTCATCACTCTCGCCCACCCCCTACTCCAAATTACATGTCCCCAATTTCCATAAGCAAGTCCTGAAGCCTGGGACAGTACGCATCCAAACACTTCCCTCAAGTGCAGGTACTTGCATGTTGGTCGGGTCCAAAAGTGCCATCCACCCTCAAAATCCCAAAATTTCTCATTGGACCAATCAACTTTCTCCAAATAGCACTTTTCTCCCTACTGTACTGGCAGGTATGTGGATCCGCATCCAATGGTGAACCGTTCTAAACAACTACCTGTGGCTACGACAGCTCTGCGCCTCAACCGTGCAAGGGTCATCGGGACAAGCTGAGCAGTCGAAACGCCAACTTGGCCCATAATGGCGTGACCCACCATCCATCTTTCGGCCCCTCTGCGAGAAACACAGCTGCACTAGCCCCAGCTGGCCAATGTGGTGAGCACCTGCTGCCAACAAACACTGCCATACCCACAACCTCGGCCCTGGGGGAAACGATCGCAGTGCGTGGCATCCACCCTAATGTCACCTACGCCGCCCTCATCCTCCAGTCCACACAACTGCAGCCCCCAGAGCCAACCCACACTTGACCATGCCAAAGTCCAGTCGACAGCCATGGTCCACCAGGAGACTCACCCAGGAGACATGATCCACACACCTCGGACACGCACAGCACCACGTTGACACCCAGGCTACCCAACTCCATCCCCATGACCCCGCGTCCCAAATATTGGTGCAATCACCCCCGCAACCAGTTGAAGGCTGTGTCCTGCTAACCTGTCAATTTTATTCCAGCCTCCAACACTTTGGTCTAACACACCTGGATCAATAATGGTGTCACTGCTGTCAGTGACCACCATGCATCTTTACAGAATTCACCCTGAAATTTGCATCTACCCCTCACATTACCCATGCCAAACATTTTCCACATTTCACTAATTTCACCCAAGAAGGATGCTTTGCCATACACATGCCAGCCGAACATGGCCCATATGCTCGGCACATTACACATTTCCAATTCAACAATCCCATGGCTCTCTTCCCAAGCCAAGAGTTCACAAATCATAACAGAACATCTGTGGAAGGTCACTCGCAGACAATCACATTCCACAGATGCTCCATTGGTTGTCCAGTAGGCTATGTCCATCCCTGTCCATTCGGTTCGACCCGCATCCATAGACCAGCACAGCATGGCAGGTCACCACATGCTGGCTGTCCCAGAGTCTCAGGGAGAGGGTGACAGGCCGCATGCCCGGGCGGTCATCACATCAGGCCCATGTTGGCCATCTGCGATGCCGCCACCAAAGCACGACCCACAACACCTCCCCCTAGTGGTCCTCGATATACGCCAACCCAGGCTTGAGAAACCACCTCAGACCCCCTGGAGGTCTTAACCCCCACCAGGGTCCGGTGACCCTGCCGGACTGAGCCACATGCTCGGGTGGCGCCCCGATGGACAAGGGACGCCATACTCCACTAAACCCCCTGTGGGGCCCAGGTCGTACCACGACACCCATGGCTGGACCCCACATCCAAATCTCGCCAGCCCAGCCCCCCAGCTGGCTGGCATACCCAAATTCTGAAAGGGGCAATTTTTCCCCGAGGCCATTCCCAATGACCTCTCCTGGTCCACATTCCGCAGCCTGGGGCCCAACTCCCACCAAGGCTGTGCCATTGTGCCAAATCCAACTCCAATTTTATTTTAGATTTCCTTTTAACAATTTTAATCTCCTGTCCCAAACCGCAGCTGCAGGTAACAACTCCTACCACAGGTTGTTCTGCCCTTACTTGCAGCTGTTCCATATTTCCTACGGAGACCAAATCCTCCGAGGCTCTATCTCCCGACTCTCCAAGGTTCAAATCCAGCTCGGAGCCCACACACTCCCCCTGCTGGGTATTAAATTTCGGAGTCTCTTGTACCCAATCATGGTTCGTGGTGAGGGTCCCCTCGGTCATCTCAAACGCCTCCTTGGACCGACTCACCTTAACCCCCAGAGTCATTTGGAGCTGAGCACCGTCCTCCCCGATGGTACTGTCACAGGTCTTCAGCCGCTGGATCAAATCATGCTCATTAATCACATCAATAATTTGTGGCCCCCACAGGCCTTCATCATTACACACCCGGTCCGGTTCCGCCACACGGACCCCCAATAATGTCACCCCCTCTTGCTCTGCACCACTGCACCTGTGCAGCAAGGATTCCAATCCATCCCCCGGTTGAGGTGTTGTGACATCCACCCGGCCCCGATAGACTTCCAAGCCTCCATGTATGAAACATTCCCCATTTATCTCTTTGCACTCCCCATTTACCTCCACACATGCCGCAATCAAATTTTCCCCATTTAAATTTTCACCTTCCCCATTTCCTTCTCTAACTTCCCCATTTACTTCAATTGCCATTCCCGGCTCCTGAGCCCCATGCACATCAGCATGGGCTGCACTCTCTTCCATTCCATTTATAATTCCCCCTGCTTTGCTTCCAATTTTGCCTTCCATCCATCAATTTTAATTTCCATTCGCTCACTCCGAGCATTCATATCATTCCTTTGGACATCCATTTTCCATTCAATCCCCCTATATCGTTACTCATTCCCTTCATTTCGTCTTTCATGTCTCCCAAGTTTCCTTCCAACCGATCAATTTTATCACGAATGCTGTTATTCAGTCGCTCATTCTGAGCATCCATTAATTCCTTCATAAATTTCATCAAGGCATGGTCGGGTATCACGGCCGGAGAAGCTCCATCCCTATGCCCCTCCCCCCCACCTACATCTGGCTCACTTCCAAGGCTATCCACACCTTCCACCCTTTCCCCCTCCATATCACGTACCTATTCCATCTGTGGAGAAGAGGTAGCTTTCCCACGCGTATTTTACCTCAGGAACCGATTTAAATTTAATGACGCGCCGTTTGCATCTCGCTCACCAATCGACTATTCGAATTTAATCGCCTCCGACTACGAAAAAATTTCGTCCGAATGTCGAGCTCAATGTGCGCCCGACTGCGTCGATCGCAGCCACGGAAAAATATTTTTTGTCCGTCGGGCCCGTATCCCTACTCTACTGTCTGACACCACTTGTCGCGTGAATGCCCTCGGTTATGACCGTGGGATCGCGGATAGCCCGAACGAGCTTGAACTCCGAGGCGACAATCAATTGCGGATTTGACTCTGCAAGCATGGGAGGAAGAAGGAAGAGGAAGAAGCGGGGAGATCTTACCTCATGGCCCGCGTGTGCCAGCATCTTCAACCTGCAAATTAATAACAACCAAAAACAGATGTAAAATGTACAAAAGGAATGATTTATTGAACGGAACCCGAGAACAAGGAAACGCGATGGTAAAACCTAGTTCGAAATTGGGACGTCCCCACACAGATTTCAAATACGAGACAAAGGGAGAATGAATAAAATAAATGTCTCATTGTGTGTTTGTGAATGTGAGCTCATGTCTGTCTGGCAGTGTGAAGGATCGTCTGGCTCGAGCGCGTCGTCCGACGCAGCTCCGGTTGGCGTGAACTGTCTGGTCTTTGGCGCGGAGCGGCCCTCAGCACTCCCCATCGTCAGCGCTCCATTGCAAGCCTCGCTCGTCGTTCGTCGTTCGCACACCAACACAAGGAAGAGATTCGACAGCTTTCCTTCTCTCCACCGTCTTTCGAACTGCTCATTCCTCCACCAGGTCCGAAGCAAGAGAAGGCCCAGCGTGAAGGGACAGTCAGGAGCAAGAGGCCAAGGGAAGAGAAGAGAGGGAAGAGAGAGGGAAGGGAGAGAGACAAAATTCCGGCGAGCGAGTCGTTCTGTCAATCGCGGTGTGACGTCAGCCCTCCTCTTTCCCAACCAGTGCCTCATTTACGGGTGGTCTTTCATGCCTTCCAACGTCACCGGTGCTTGTCCTTCAATCAGCGACCTGCTTTGAAGTAATCGTTTTGCGCCTTCCGCACTGATTGGCCGATTGTTTGCGCCTTCCGCATTGATTGGCCGAGGTGTCAACGGTCGGTGGCCGATCAGTGTGTTGCTCCTTTAGCTTTCTCACCCCCAATCACGGAGAAGCTCTCTGCCCTTCCTTTGACCAATTACACGTTCTCCTGGGCGTGACTCCCAGCCTGCCAGGTACGATGTTTGTCGCCCACGGTGGCATACTGCGTGGCTGCTGCCTGTTGGTTCTTCCAAAGTCATTGTGGCAGCGGGGAAATTATTTAATGTGTGGTGCGATAATGGGCCAATCTAATGTCTATGGGAGGTATTGCCATGAGGGACACTGGGATGCTCACAGAGGGAACGCCACACAAGGGAATTTTACCCATAATCCCTGTACCTGTACTAATTAGCATGCCCCGCCCCCTCGTAACAGGGACGAAGATACAAGCTTAATCCGACATTCGGGCTACAGAACTTATTACATCTAGATTTGCCATCACCACAGCCGAAAACCTACCTATGCAGATCTACCTGGATCTAGATATTCCTCTACCCCTAATTTTCATAACACAGCCCCCTCCTACCACCCCCCCCCCCCCCCGGGACCGTAGCCCCTGCAAGGTTCACTGCAGGTGCTACCATTCTAGTCTTAACACTTACTGTCTCACACTTAATTGACCTATGAAATAAATCAGGAGGGCTGCGGGAAGTGAGCCGGAGCTACCTACCTGTTCTCCTTAACATGCTAATCGCCTTGAACAATCATGCAAATATGTACAATCATTTTAATTCGTCGCTCCTGTGGTGGGAGGAAACAAACAACACGAAGAACCTACTTAACCACAAACCTTAACCAAACTCACAAAAAATCAGAAACTCTAAGAACATTTGTACAAACCCCTGTCTACAGACCGCGCGCCCCGGTGGTTGCGACAAGACACAACCTTACCCGTGGGGCTATCCCAATGCACCCCTAAATTTCCGCAGGCCCTGTCCTGGTGTTACATGTGAGTGACATGGCTCAGTGGATTTCGCCCACATTCATTCAACACAAACCCAGAACCATTCATTCTCATTCCAAAAATAATTACGAGACTAAATCTTTACCAAGCACTTATTCAACCCCCCTGCAGGACCATGGCAGAGATGTCATATTCGTGTGTGCGTTTCTCTTAACTCGGCAGCGGGGAGGTACCGCACAATCAAGATGGTGGGGGCGCTTCAGGTTGTGTTGGCCGCAGTCCCAAAAACAAGTCATTCGACTCACAAATTCATCCCCCCCCCCCCCTTTACCTCTTGGCCCCGTAACAGTCAAACAGCCCTTTCCGCCATTACCCTGCGGGTGGGGGTCTCCACACACCAGGCTCCGTGGCCTCCTGCTTTAGCGCAGCTACACAGGTCGCCGGGAGTCTCTCTTACCCGAGGGCGACCAAACAGACCCTCCACCAACGAGCTCCAATTTCCGGAGACAACTGGCGGACAGGCGTAATTGCCGCAGAGGGGGGTCGTAGGCATCACTCCTCCGAGAGCGTGATCTGTACCTGCGAACACACACACCTTCCCCACCCACAAAACCCCAAAACACATTTCCTCCCCCGCTGCCATTCAAATCTCCAACACATTTCCAGAGATGGTTCAAAAGGTGTTACAAGAGTTGCCATGGCCTGCTACATGTGATATCCCATTCACATTTAACCAACACATTTCATAATCACAGTGATCATCACTCATCCATTATCTCCAACCTCACAACCACATGAAAACGCTACACCTCCACATAAACAAACGCCACCCACAAGACACTATATGGCACACATTCCATCCCCCCTCACCGGCCATGTCATCACTCGAACCCGCCTTCTTTTTTCTCACATCACTCTTATTCACCTCCCAGAATTTTTTGCAAAATTTCTGCCGCATTGATGGTTCCCAAGAGCACAGTGGCCTCCATAATTCTTAAATGGAAGAAGTTTGGAACAAGCAGGACTCTTCCTAGAGATGGCCGAACGGAAGCCTCTCCTCAGTGAAAGACACATGAAAGCCCGCTGGGAGTTTGCAAAAAAGCACCTAAAGGACTCTCAGACTGTAAGAAACAAGATTCTGCAGTCTGATGAAACCAAGATTGAACTGTTTGGCTTCTGTCTGGCCATTCTGCCATAAAGCCTAGATCGGTGGAGTGTTGCAGTGATGGTTGTCCTTCTGGAAGTTTCTGCCATCTCCACACAGGATCTCTGGAGCTCAGCCAGAGTGACCATCGGGTTCTTGGTCACCTCTCTTACCAAGGCCCTTCTCCCCCGATTGCTCAGTTTGGCCGGGCGGCCAGCTCTAGGAAGAGTCCTGGTTGTTCCAAACTTCTTCCATTTAAGAATTATGGAGGCCACTGTGCTTCTGGGAACCTTCAATGCAGCAGATTTTTTTTGTAGGCTTCCCCAGATCTGTGCCTCTACACAATCCTGTCTCTGAGCTCTGCAAGCAGTTCCTTCAACCTCATGACTTGGTTATTTGCTCTGATATGCATTGTCAGCTGTGAGATCTAATATAGACAGGTGTGTGCTTTCCAAATCATGTCCAATCAATTGAATTTACCACAGGTGGACTCCAATCAAGTTTTAGAAACATCTCAAAGATGATCAAGAGAAATGGGAGGCACCTGAGCTAAATTCAAGTGTCATAGCAAAGGGTATGAATACTTATGTAAATGTGATATTTCAGTTTTTTCTTTTTAATAAATTTGCAAAACTTTCTGAAATCCTGTTTTCTCTTTGTCATTATGGGGTATTGAGTGTAGATTGATGAGGGGAAAAATGAATTTAAACCATTTTTTTTTTTTTTTTTTTTTTTTTTTTTTTTTTTTGTATACAAGATCGAGGCTCGTGAAAGAGCGAACATTAATCACACAGAAAGACAAACAGACACATAAAACAAATAACATCGGGAGCGGTAGACAAGATGGGGAGAGAGGGGGAAGGACACAAACACAACATTTGAGAGCAGGGACCGAGAGACATGGAGACATCGAGAGATCTGTGGGAGGGAGAGGGCTTTGGGGGGGAGGCATGTGAAGGGGGGGAGGCATGTGAAGGGGGGGGGTGGGAGAGGTATAAACATATGGACACTGCCAGGATTTCCAGGAAATAAGTTGGAATTTCAAACAAGGTGGATCTGGGGTGAATTAGTGGGGGTAGAAAAGATCAAGGTTATGGATGGGGGAAGATAAGAGATGGTGGTGAACAGCTGTTTTAAAGACCTGGAGGGAGGAGAGGGATTGAAGGGAGTGTGGGAGTTTGTTCCACAGGCGGGAGAAAAGAGGAATGAAAGAGTGAAGGTGAGCAGAGAGCCGAGATTTCGGCAGTTTAACCATCAGAGGGTTGCTGGCAGATCTTGTGCGACCTGTAGGAATATTTGGGGGACAGAGCACAGAGAGAGCTGGGGGAGCAAGGCCGGAGAG
>NC_136267.1:180660699-180728199 GCF_964187855.1 Myxine glutinosa
AAATCAACCAGACAAACAAAATATATAAAAAGAGGGAGCGGAAGACAAGAGAAGGGGAAGCACACAAACACTTGAGAGCACACAACATTTAAGAGCAGGGAGATGTGTGGGAGGGAGAGGGCTTGGGGGGAGGAGGCGTGGGAAGGGGGGGGGGGGGGTAGAATTGAGGAATTGTGTGTGGAAAATAAACGAAGTTGTGTGGTAGTGCTTGAGGAATTGTGTTGAGGTGTGTTACGTGGTCCCCTCGGTGAATACCTGGTCTCAGTGACCCCCGGACCGTGAGAGGAACTTCGCCAGAAAGCTGTATTATATATGCGCTTTCGCCACGCAATCCATATGAATTTCACCCAAGAGACAACTGACGTTCAAGGATATATTTCAATGGTAATGATACCATACAATTTCAATGACACCACCACGGAGATTTTCCCCGAGCAATCAACAATACACAACCATCAACAATATTTCAATGACACAACCACGGAGATTTTCCCCGAGCAATCAACAATACACAACCATCAACAATATTTCAATGACACAACCACGGAGATTTTCCCCGAGCAATCAACAATACACTACCATCAACAATTCCCCAGCCACAATCAATTCCCTATGAGTAAGATGGCCATCTTATATACGTGTGTCCCGGTGAGTACTCACGACACCCTTTTGGTCTCGGTCCCGCACAATGTCTCTGGGCCCCTCCTGACCAAGATGATAGTCGGCGTCGCCGCACTCGGGGGGTTGAACGAACCCCGGGTGGACGTGTTTCCACCGGGCAGGTATCGTACCCAGCACCCCGGCTACAGCCCCTCGCGGCCACGCGACGCGGGGACGGGAAAGCCAGCCAAAAGCCCCACGCCGCTTGCCAGGCGTGTTAGGCCCCAACGGGCGACCCATACGCGTCTTTTTAGACGGTGTCGTGCACGATGCCAGACGCGGGGTCGATGCACGGCCCCACGTCAACTTGACGTCTCCACAGGGCAGGTACACGTCCCGGTAATTCCTCTCGCCAGACAGGCTTCGGAACGCCGCTTTTCCACGCAGCGCAAGGTCGATCCCCCCTTTTGTCGGAGCGGGGCGAGGAAGAAGAAGCCTCCTCATTTTTTCCTCGTGTCTTTTTTTTTTCCGTTTCCGGTCACTTCCGTTTCCGGCCACTTGTTCAGAAGGGCTCCTGACCCTCCCATCACAACAACCCTTAATATACTACACACGGATAAGCAAAGACCTGAATGGTAATCCACATACATTCACATAAATATGTAACACTCCCCCCCTTCAAGAAAGAAAGTTTGAACCCAGCGAAAACTTTCTTTGCCGGCCAATTTGGAGAAACAAACCAGATAACTCAACCCCCCCACATTATCAGTTCCCCCCGGGCACAGTTATCACTTACAAATAAAGCAACCAAAATTTCACCACAACCCCTCCAGATTACTCACTCTGGACTAAGCACCAGCAACGACATTGTCCCTGCCAAATCAAACTCCATCTCATGACCCTCTGACTTTGACCGTCAGTTTCTTGTGAATGAAGGTTAAGGGGTTGATCAAAGATCCAAAGTTAAGCCACTCGATAGCACTTTTTCCAGGAGGCCAAGCCGAGTATTCACTACATGGATGCCTTTAGGAACGTGGAGTTCACGGTTAGTCCGTGCAGGAAAGTTCTCTACATGGGCGCCTTGAGGAACGTGGAGTTCACGGTTAGTCCGTGCATGAAAGTTCACTACATGGACGCCTTTAGGAACGGCGTTCACGGTTAATCCGTGTAGGAATCTTGGCTCGGCGGCTCCGCCACATTCAGTGCTTCAACTTCTCAGAACTTCCCTAATACTTAGGGTGGGACCACTTGTCCCTGTAGTCCCAGGAATAGCGGTCTCCTTCTCGGCCACTACTTTGCCAATCCTTCCTTCGGGAGCGGCCGTAACTCAGGGAGCCTCCATAATAATATTGATTGCGGCCACCACCAAAACTACCGCCCAGTTGTCCTCTCCTGTAGACCTCTCGACGTCTACGAAATGCCTTCCCTACTGTTATGGTCCGACCCTCCAAATCCTTGCCATTCCAATTCTTCTCTGCCTCTCTGGCGTCTTTTGTGCTGGCAAACGTGACAAAGCCGAACCCTCTTGACTGTTGCGTTTCCCAGTCTCTTACCAACCGCACTTCCACCAGCGGCCCATATCTGTTGAAGACAGAGGTCAGAACTTCTTCCTCTGTTTTGAAGTTCAGTCCCCCTACAAATAACTTGGCACTTTTGTCGCCATCCCGAGCTGGTGTGGCGTTATTTTCCCTGCTGGGCTCTTTCCCAACCCTCAGGTTACCATAAACTTGCCCCCCAGCCAAATCATTCCCGATAACCACAGATACACCCTCTACAGGAAGCGTGGCTTGTAAACCGACGGTGACCGGTCCTGACACCAAATCGGACTCCAAATGGATGACATGAAGGGGAGCACTAACACCGCCCCCGATCCCCTGTAAACGAACACTATCCCCCGTTGCCGTCTCCTTGGACCATGGCAAAATGCCTTCAAGCATTAAAGATTGATGTGCCCCTGTGTCCCTCAATATCCTAACCGGTTTCCGGTTAGTCGAGGCTCCATCCCGTTACACAAACCCCTCTGAAATAAATGGTTGGTAACCCTTTTGATGGCGATTTCTCACAATGGCCATTGCGTTTGGAGTCGTAGTAGTCGGACTCCGCTCTGGGTCTTCGCTTTTCATGCGGTAACAACTGGACATCAAGTGTCCAGGTTTCTTGCAAAAAGCGCAAGTAGGCCCGGAGGAAAAACTCGTGGTCTGCCTCGGGCCCCCCGAACTATAAGTTTGTCTTGGGCCCGCATCCCTCTGATTTCGAACCGGTGGGGTATCATAGTTGTCCCCATAATCATCTCGAGGCCGCCGCCATGTATGGTCGTTCTCCGCACCTGCTGTTACCCACCTCCCCTGCGGAGATCTAGGCGAGGAGTTAGGTTCGTGGACCCCTATTCGGTGGGTTAAGGCATAATCATCTGCCATGGTGGCTGCGTCCCACAACTTTGGTACTTTCTTTTCCTGCAGGTACACTTTGATGTCCTCGTGGACACACTGCTGGAATTCCTCCACCAGGATCAAGTCCCGCAATGTTTCGAAGTCTTTCCCGACTCCTTTTGACTCACACCACCGATCAAACATGTTTTCTTTCACTCTGGCAAACTCCACATGGGTCTCACTCTCCCTCTTCCTGGCATTCCTGAATTTTTGCCTGTAAGCTTCCGGAACCAACTCATAGGCCTTGAGGATGTGCTTCTTCAGTACCTCATAATCTGCACATTGGTCCATTGGTAGCGCCGAATAAATTTCCTGAGCTTTCCCCACCAGCACACTTTGCACGAGTATGATCCAGGCCTCCTCCGGCCAGTTTAATTGTCGAGCCACTTTCTCAAAGTGTGGGAAAAATTTCGCGACTTCCTTTTCACTGAACGGTGGAACCAGCCTCACATGTCTGCCCACATCCCAGGTTTTCTGGTTAGGTGTCGACCCCGTCAGCAAGGGTGGTGCCTCTCCCCGTTCTCTCATTAACTCCAGCTCCTTGAATTTGATTTCTTGCTGAAGCTCCATGTCACGTTCCTTTAATTCCCTTTCCGCTTTTCTCTCCTCTGCTTCGAGGTCCCTTGCAGCTCTCCTCTACTCTGCTTTTCTCCCTTCTAACCTTTCCTGGAGTTCTCGTTCCACTCTCCTTTCCTCTGCTTCTGCTTTCCTTTCTTCTTCTTTTAACCTTTCCTGGAGTTCTCGTTCCACTCTCCTTTCCTCTGCTTGTTTCTCTTCTCTCCTCGCTTCTGCTTTCCTTTCTTCTTCTTTTAACCTTTCCTGGAGTTCTCGTTCCACTCTCCTTTCCTCCGCTTGTTTCTCTTCCCTCCTCTCTTCTGCTTTCCTTTCTTCTTCTGCTCTTTCCTTTTCTGCTTTCCTTTCTTCTTCTGCTCTTTCCTTTTCTGCTTTCCTTTCTTCTTCTGCTCTTTCCTTTTCTGCTTTCCTTTCTTCTTCTGCTCTTTCCTTTTCTGCTTTCCTTTCTTCTTCTTTAATCCGTTCCTGGCTCCGTAACTGCAACTCCAGTTTCCGGAGCTCAACGTCTTCTGGTTCTTCGGGTAGCCACTCCCAGGCTAACTCGTCCCATGTTCCTAATCCCACCATAGATTGTATCACCGTGGCCTGCAACTCTGCCTTCCTCAAATTAGTTCGGACCTCCAAGTTAAAATGTTTGGCCAATTTCAAGAGGTCCGACTTTAGCAACGCTCGGAACTGTGCCTCACTCGGGGTTACCCCAAAGTTCTGTGCCACAAACGCCATGGTGCCTATCGTTAACACCTGTTAACCTTCACCCAAGACTTTACCCCAATTTCTCAAAAAAAAAATCCAATTAATAATTAATTAATAAATTTTAATTAATAAAAAAATTATTATTTTATTATTTTATACAATTTTAAATCCCGGACGTAGACCCAATTGCGAAACCGCAAATCGTAATTTGGACGAGCCCCCAATTCTGTTACGTGGTCCCCTCAGTGAATACCTGGTCTCAGTGACCCCCGGACCGTGAGAGGAACTTCGCCAGAAAGCTGTATTATATATGCGCTTTCGCCACGCAATCCATATGAATTTCACCCAAGAGACAACTGACGTTCAAGGATATATTTCAATGGTAATGATACCATACAATTTCAATGACACCACCACGGAGATTTTCCCCGAGCAATCAACAATACACAACCATCAACAATATTTCAATGACACAACCACGGAGATTTTCCCCGAGCAATCAACAATACACAACCATCAACAATATTTCAATGACACAACCACGGAGATTTTCCCCGAGCAATCAACAATACACTACCATCAACAATTCCCCAGCCACAATCAATTCCCTATGAGTAAGATGGCCATCTTATATACGTGTGTCCCGGTGAGTACTCACGACACCCTTTTGGTCTCGGTCCCGCACAATGTCTCTGGGCCCCTCCTGACCAAGATGATAGTCGGCGTCGCCGCACTCGGGCGGTTGAACGAACCCCGGGTGGACGTGTTTCCACCGGGCAGGTATCGTACCCGGCACCCCGGCTACAGCCCCTCGCGGCCACGCGACGCGGGGACGGGAAAGCCAGCCAAAAGCCCCACGCCGCTTGCCAGGCGTGTTAGGCCCCAACGGGCGACCCATACGCGTCTTTTTAGACGGTGTCGTGCACGATGCCAGACGCGGGGTCGATGCACGGCCCCACGTCAACTTGACGTCTCCACAGGGCAGGTACACGTCCCGGTAATTCCTCTCGCCAGACAGGCTTCGGTACGCCGCTTTTCCACGCAGCGCAAGGTCGATCCCCCCTTTTGTCGGAGCGGGGCGAGGAAGAAGAAGCCTCCTCCTTTTTTCCTCGTGTCTTTTTTTTTTTCCGTTTCCGGTCACTTCCGTTTCCGGCCACTTGTTCAGAAGGGCTCCTGACCCTCCCATCACAACAACCCTTAATATACTACACACGGATAAGCAAAGACCTGAATGGTAATCCACATACATTCACATAAATATGTAACAGGTGTGTGAGCACAAAAGGTGTGCGAGATAAGTGGTGTGGAATGCTTGGTGTGGAATAAAAGGTGTGGAACGCATGGTGCGAAGAGAGTGAATGGGGGGAATGGAACCCATTCACGAAAGCCCGGGGGGGTAGTGTAAAGCCAGGTAGAAGGCGTAGGTAAATTGTATGGATATTGACACCTGTGGTGCGGGGTAGTAGAAAGTAGTGTTTTGTTGGGTGCAGTAGACTGTGGAATGGCTGGGCGTCTGGCTTAATTGGTGCGTGTAGTTATTGGGGCACTCTGCCACTGGTAGTTTGTCGGCCAGGTGAGGCCGTAGGTAGGCTCTGGGGGCCGGTTAGTTGTAGTGAAGTTTGTGAGTGGGGCCCGAGGATCCCCGGAGAGGACCCGGGTTGCCCGATGCCAAAGTGGGCACAGAGGGGGTAAGTGCCAGAGAGGGCCTGGCGAGTCTGGCGAGAGAGGGGTGTAGTGTTGTGGTTTTGGAATAAAGGATAATTCCCCCTCGTAGGTAGACGCACCACAACATGAAGCCTCGTGATAGTTCAGTTATTTCTTAGTGAATGTAAGCGTAGTCCTGTCCTGTGTTAGTTTTGCATTGAGCAGGCCTGTGAGTAGGGCAGTCTTTTGGCGATAGCATGCCACGTGGCAGGCCTGAACAAGTCTGGCGAGGTCGAAGGGAGGCGCTGCAGGAGGGAGTGGCCGGTAAGCAATGAGCCGCCAATCAGGGCTCGAGGGGAGTGGCTAACCATGACGATGAGAGGTGTGGCTTGGAACATTCGAGTAAGGCCGGGGCAGAGCCATATAACCCTGCTCCAAGCCCCACCCACCTCAGTTCCCTGTGAGAGTGAGTGGAGTTGAGTTGAGCTTGAGCACGCACGAGAACGCGCCGCAGAACGAGTGCATTGAATTGCCGGTGATCGAGATTGTACACGACCTTTCCCCGTGCCCCGTGCCCTGCGCTCTGCGCTGTATTAATCGCACGCTCAAGAGGACGACCCATGCCGGGCCACAGACGCGCGATCTCCTCCTGCCTGCCTTCACCTGCATACGTGCCGTGAACATCCGAGGGCTATGTCAGGCGACCTGTCCCGGAGCGACCGACAGCAAAGCGCATTTGGCGTGCGAACTTCTTCTCTTCTTCTGCCCGTGTGCGTGAGTGGGCCCTGTGTCTGGATATGTTAAGATTGATTAAGCTTCTGCTCTGTGTCCCCATTCCTTCTGTGAATCATTGTACATAAATAATAAATTGTGTTCTTCCTCTGATTTGACCGGTCCCGTCCCTTCCATTGATTGGCCTCGCATGGTACGACTAGAACCGCTCGAATCTGGTTCCTTAAAAGTAACGGCACGAGTCACATGATACGCATACCGCTCGGGCGTACTCAATTAAGCGTGGCTTGTGCAAGGTTCGGTCCCCGCTTTCGTGGCAGCGTGGGTTAAAGGTACGTGCGACGTTGACCTGATACCCTTTTCACGCTTGCTCCGGAAGTAGCGATTCAGCCTCGCGGACCCGAAGACCCAGGGGGAAAAAAGGGGTTTAATCCCCCCTTTGCAATGGGAACGGGCTTCTGGAGATCCGCAACAATATATATATATATATATAATATATATATATATATATATATATGTATGTATGTATGTATGTATGTATATATATATATATATATATATATATATATATATATGTATGTATGTATGTATGTATGCATGTATGTATATTGTATTTATATATATATATATATATATATATATATATATATATATATATATATATATATATATATATATATATATATTGTTACGGTCCGCGGATTAGGATGTTATTTTACCGAGCGGAGGTATAACCGCGGCCGAACAGTTGTTCCCCGATTTACCCAATTCACCCAAACGTTGGCCGTATCGCGCCACAGATACTCAATCTGGAAAACTCTAAAGCGACCGAATGCAAAGAGGAAGAGGAAGACGTACAGAAGAGTAACGGGATTTATTATTTACACACACAAGCAAAAAGGGAGCAGTCACGATTATGTACAGGGACATGAGACGCAGGTGACACAGTGCAAATTATTAGCTTATCTAACAGGCTTACTTAATACCCAGGACAGAACAAACGAAGACACAGACTCACACGGGGAATGATGATAGGAATTGGCTGGAAGGAGAGGAAAGTCCACTGGGTCCGGCAGCACGATTCGCACGTTCTGCAGCCGCCGTTCCTTCGCGGCCCTGCTCCGAACTACCGTCCTGGCCCCTAAGCGGCTGGCGAGCGTTGTTGCTGCTGCTGCTGTAGACGCTGCCGCTGGCACGCAAGGTGATGAATATCAGGCTTTGTGCTTCCCTGGATGATCTTCTGCTTTTGGAACCTCACAACTCAGCCCTGCTCTGACGACCCAGCTCTTTCCTTTCCACCTCACCACGCAGCTCAGCTCAGCCTTTCCGCTCCTCTCTTGGACTCATCTGCTTGTCTCATCTCTCTTGTCTCCTTTTTGCCACTCTCGGTGGGGGCTGATGCAACGGGTTTTATAACCCCCGCCCTTCACCCTTTGCGAACCTCCCCCAAGCATTCTCTCTCCGCCCTCTCAAGCCAAACCCCTTGTTCATGGATGGTCGAGTGGGGCTGGCTCACTCCTCCCCTCTCTGACGAGGTGGGGACCCGTCTTTCTTCTCCGACCCTGCCTCGTGGTCAATGGCGGCAATTGGAGGGGATGTAATTGGCAATGGCAATTGAGGCCTGGCAATGACGAAAGGGGAAATGGAGGTTTTGGGAATGGGAATGAAGGGAATCTACCTCTTTTACTCGGTGCAATGGAGTGTCATGTTAATGGACGACAAGGCCTTACCCTAAAACACATAATAAGATATAAGCTACTGAACAAGGGTTTTATCGGGTCCTGCAAGGTGGTGTTTCATGGAATAACAACCGAGACGCCCTTTTTATCTTTACACAACTCCGGAGGCAGGGGGCGCAGAATAAACAATAATAATAATAAAGCACACAATAAAAAAAAAATACAGTCCTCATATCCGCAACAATATATAACAAAGTAGATGTCATTGTGTTCGTATCACACATTTGTAAAATCGTTTTATAAATCAGGGTGTTCATTTTATGATGGCAGGATAATACATGATCAACAACCCCAAGAGGGCAGTGTTTAAGCAATAATATTCAAGCTTCAATGTTCACGTGTTTCTGTTTATGTAATCAGCAGAACAAAATTAAGCTCCAATCACTGTAAATTATTGAGGCCTTCCATTCGATCTCGTGTAAGATTATTCGATCACGTGTAGGCCATGTGTGCCAGCTGGCTCGGTGTGGGTTCCTCTCACACCAGCCATGGCATCTCAGCAAAAGACTTCTGCGATTCACTGGGACTGACACAATCTGTCAATTTCCCGATCCGGATATCAGTCAACGGAGCAGTGTTTAAGCAATACTGCTTCTAGACTTGGTTGTGACAAACTTCCCTGCAAATGTCTGCTGCTCTTCTGCTGCTTCAATCTGTCTTCTGATCATTTCCTTGTTAATGTGGACATCTCTCTGGCCATTCTCAGAGAGCTTGCTCAACGCCGACGAGTCTGGAATATCACAAAGGCTGACTGGCATGGTATTCAAGCAGCCAACAATCATCTGGACTGGTCTCCCATCTCTACTGCCTCTGACATCAACTCTTCCTGGGAATTCCTCCAAAGTAAACTGCTCTCTCTTATGCACAGATTTATCCCTTCTCGTCTTCAGTTGTCGTACCCTTCAGCCTGTCCATGGTACACTGAAGCTTGTGGTGAGGCAGTTGCCATGAAGCAACTTGCCATCACCTCATGCAAGGCTAATCCAACTAAAGGTAATCTCAGTTCCTTTCACAAAGCTCGAAACAAGTGTGTGTCTACCCTCAGGAGAGCCAGGAAACAATATCTCTCTGCTCTCAAAACTGAACTCTCAAACCTGTCTCCCTCCTCCAAATCATGGTGGCGTCTGGTCAATTCTGTTTCTGATGTCTGTTCCCCTTCCATCCCCTCCGTTACCTCAAATGACCACAGAGCTGACTCCGCACGTGAAAAAGCTGAATGCCTCAACTCTGTGTTTGCCTCAAAATCTTGCATCCCTCAAAATATTTTGTCCTAAACCCATCTCTCTCTGTACCCACCGTACCCAATCGTACCCAGCTGCTCCTGGACTCTGTGTCCTTCTCTCCTGACAAGGTGGAGAAGTCTCTGTCAATCTTCGACTCTGATTCTGCAACTGGACCAGACGGCATCAGACCACGGGTTCTAAAATCCTGCTCTGCCGCTCTATCTCACCCTCTCTCTGTTCTCTTCGCCCTCTGTTTTGCTCAAGGTCATCTGCCATCTGCTTGGAAATCAGCCAACATTACCGCTTTACACAAGAAAGGTGCAGTGCAAAAACAGATCCTTGCAACGACAGACCAATCAGCCTACTCCCAATTGTCAGCAAGGTCATGGAATCAATCATCGCTTCTGACATCAATTCCTTCCTCTTCTCCAATGGCTTGATCTCTGATCATCAATTTGGTTTCAGACCAGGTCACTCTACTTTGGACATGCTGCTTCTGCTGTCTCAACAATGGATGGAGGTCCTCAATGCCAAACAGGAAATCAGAGCTGTCTCCCTTGACATATATCACGTGCATCGATACTGTCTGGCACCCCGCTCTGCTCACCAAACTCTCCTCTTATGGTATCCATGAAATCTCCACGCGTGCCTTGCGAACTTCTTCTCTGGTCGTCGGCAACGTGTGGCCCTGAATGGATTTCTCTCATCTACCCTTCCTTTTCAGGCTGGAGTTCCCCAAGTAGTGTTCTGGGCCCTGTGCTTTTTCTGGTCTTCATCAATGATCTCTCTCACTCTCTGGAAAATCCTCTCTATCTGTTTGCTGATGACTCCACTCTCTTTGGGCTCCATTCCTCATCCCTCAGATCGGCAGTCTGCAGCCTCCTCACTCTCTGAAGACCTGGACAAAATCACAGACTGGTCGAACAAGTGGAACACGTCTTTCAGACCTGACAAATCTCACACTCTTACGATGTCTCTCTCGAAAAGTCCGACTGGACAACCCTCCTATCTACTTCCTGAGCAATCCTCTCCAAGAAGTTCTGTCACTCAAGCTTTTGGTCTCACTATCTGCCATGATCTTTCCTGGAAAATCACATTTCCAAGCTGGCCTCCAAAGCCAGTCGCCGTTTGGGCATCCTGCGTCGTGCGAAGTCCTTCCTTGGGACACCTGAGCTCCTCAACACATACAAGGCTTTCATCCACAGCTCAATGGAATAATGCTCTCCCCTCTGGGCTGGTGCTCCTGCCTCACAGCTAGCTCGGCTTCACGCTGTTGAAAACAAAGCTTTCAGAATCATTGGAATCTCCCGAGATTAAGCTGATTGTGACGGCCTGTTCACTCACTCATCACAGGCAGGTAGGTGGTCTTTCTGTCTTCTACCGACTCCTATCCGACCTAGCTCCCCTAGCTCTATCTGTGCTCTGTCCCCCAACATTCCTACAGGTCGCACAAGATCTGCCAGCAACCCTCTTCTGGTGAAATTGCCAAAATCAAGACTCTCTGCTCACCTTCACTCTTTCATTCCTCTTTACTCCTACCTCTGGAACAAACTCCCTCAGTCTCTTCAATCCCACTCCTCCCTCTCGGTCTTTAAAACAGCTGTTCACCACCGATCTCTTATCTTCCCTCATCCTAAACCTTGATCTTTCCTACCGCCGTTAATTCACCCCAGATCCACGTTTTTGAAATACCGACTTCTTTCCTGGAAGTCCTAGCAGTGTCCATGTGTTTTCTACTTCTCCCACACTCACCCCCCCCCCCCCCCTCATTACCATGCCTCTGCCCCCCGCCCAAGCCCTTTTGCCCCCCACAGATCTCCCTATGTCCCTGTTTTCTGCTGTTGTACTTGTGTGCTTCCCTCTCTCTCCCCATCTTGTCTCCCGCTCCCTTTATTGTATGTTTTGTGCGTCCGTTTTTTTTTTTTGTGATTAATGATAGCTCTTGCATGAGCCTCGATCTTGTGTACCAAAAAAAAAAATAGTGAATTTTCATTCGATTAACTTAAGTTGAAGACGATTTGCATATCAGGTCACATAATTCAACGACCAATTATTTGTGAAGTCAAAAGGATGCTCTACTGAGTGGCCTGTGGATATACCCAGGTTCTCGTTTGGCAAGTGTCGCTCTTTGAGTGATTTTTCATTTGTGTGTTTGTCCGCACAGAATAAATACGATTTTCTCTGTAATCTTTAGTCCAATTGATGGGAAATTTTCACCATATGTGCACCTCCTAATGTATAATTTTTAATGATAATTATGCTGTCATACTTGACGTGGTACGGGCGCCATCTTGGAAAAACCGTAAAACTTTGCACCTCTATTTCTCTGAAAGCGCTGCATAGAAAGAATTGAGACATGGCTCATTGTAAAAAACTCTCCATTGGGAATAACATATGTTAATGATGATGGCATAGGTGCATCCATTATGACGTCATAATTAGACAAGTACAAAACTTCATCCGATCAAGATGAAATTTCTTGAGCCTCATCTGTGGATAAACTGGTGGAGATTTTTTTTTGACGTCATCAGTCACGTGGTTCGGCCGCCATATTTGTTTTAATGCAAAAGCCTTAAAAACCACCAAAAACATGTCCTGGTGAGGGTCTGCGATCTCTGATTACTCTTTCTTGTTTTAATTTGGCTTTTTTGTGGACTGATTGAGCCATGGATGTAAGACCCCTCGCTAATGATGAAAAGGTGTTTAATTTTACTACGCTGCGTTCTATCAACATTGCAGTTATTACGTTTCCCCAAAGATCACCCAACTGAAGCCGAATCTGGGGTGTTTTTGTGGGAAGACAGGAAAATGGGAAAACGCTTCTTATAATTAAAAGGGGAGCTTATATACAAGGAGAGCAAGTATTCAGGAAAAAGAGTAGATGAGACGATTAAAGGATGGTGCAGATCAGGTGTTCGACGGACACTAGAAAAGGGGAAGGAGAAACATAATGCTATATACAATGGTAACGAAATATAAGTAACCCTGGAATGGTGCCGGCAAATGCCAGATTCAAACAACGAAGGGTAAACAGGCAAGGACCTGTGCAGGCAAGAGGGCTCCAGGATTCTGGGGGTGGGAGAGGTGAAGAATGACGACGAGTGATTATGATGGGGGTGAGGATGATGGTGAGATGTTCACTTCTCTGTGCTGAAAGCTCAAAAGCCGTGCGCTGCATAAATACAGCCCTCATAAACCTTGGGATCGCCTTCACTGGCAGCGGGTCCCATGATCGGCCACTTGCTGCTTGTGGGTGGCATCAATCTTTCAGGCCTCCCCGCCCTGACGGACTGCCCTGAACAAAAGTGTTCTGTCGCCCTTCCACCCACCTCCCTTCTCTCCCCCCACTCCAAGGCTCAGCTGCAGATGTTGCCATCATGGCAAACACTCCATGGCCAAACAGTTTGTGATGGTGTTTGCGGTTCCTTTAATTGTGCTTTTTGTACCTTTTGAGCCCACAAGTTTAAAGGCCCCATTTTGTACTCATCAATGGCATTCGACCACATCATGTTCACAATCCCATGTCCTATTGATCTAGCAAAAGTACACAGTGTTGTTGGACAACGCTGGGTCCTTCTTCCCTTCACTTCACCTCCCTCATTCCATCCCAACCCTGCCTTCTCTTACCCCACCTCACTCTGGATTGGGATTTATAGCGGCTGACCAGGATTTAGAACTCGGGACCCTAGGATCCCAAGCTAGCCACCAAAACCGTTAAACCAACACCAGGCTACATCCTTGCTTATATAAATACACTGTAGTTATAAAATTGCTAATTTCTTTAAATCTTCAGTTTTCACTCCAGAGTTCGACACTTCGTCCATGAGATCCGATCCTCAAACACAAGCACAGATTTCGATTATATACTTTAATTAGTCCGTAAGAGTAGATCGTGTTTCCAAGGCAAGACAGTTTAAATAGGCCGAAACAAAATGGCGGCAAAGACCCCACCCATGTGAAGTTGGGCATTCAACACTCCGCACCATCTGCACGCTGACATCACTGACAGAGTGGTGATAATCTTGGAAAGAGTGGTGATAATCTTGGACAGAGTGGTGATAATCGTGGACATAGAGTGGTGATAATCTTCGACATAGAGTGGTGCTAATAATCTAGGACAAAGTGGTGCTAATAATCTTGGACAGAGGGGTGCTAATTTTGGACAGAGTGGTGCTAATAATCTTGGACACAGAGTGGTGCTAATAATCTTGGACACAGAGTGGTGCTAATAATCTTGGACACAGAGTGGTGCTCATAATCTTGGACACAGAGTGGTGCTAATAATCCTGGACACAAAGCGGTGCTAATCATCTTGGACAGAGTGGTGATAATCTTGGACAGAAAGTGGTGCTGATAATCTTGGACAGAGAGTGGTGATAATAATCTTGGACAGAGTGGTGCTAATAATATTGGACAAAGTGGTGATAATCTTGGACATAGAGTGGTGTTGATAATCGTGGACAGAGAGTGGGGATAATAATCTTGGACAGAGAGTGGCACTCATAATCTTGGACAGAGTGGTGCTAATCTTGGACAGAGAGTGGTGATAATAATCTTGGACACAGAGTGGCACTAATAATCTTCGACACAGAGTGGTGCTCATAATCTTGGACAGAGTGGTGATAATAATCTTGGACAGAGAGTGGTGCTGATAATCTTGGACAGAGAGTGTTGATAATAATCTTGGACAGAGAGTGGTGCTCATAATCTTGGACAGAGCGTGGTGCTCATAATCTTGGACATAGAGTAGTGCTGTTAATCTTGGACAGAGAGTGGTGATAATAATTTTGGACATAGTGGTGCTAAATTTGGACAGTGGTGATAATCTTGGACAGAGAGTGGTAATAATCTTGGACAGAGAGTAGTGCTAACAATCTTGGACAGAGAGTAGTGCTAATAATCTTGGACAGAGTGGTGATAATCATTTTGAACATAGTGGTGCTAAATTTGGACTGTGGTGATAATGTTGGACAGAGAGTGGTGATAATGTTGGACAGAGTGGTGCTAGTTTTGGACAGTGGTGATAATCTTGGACAGAGAGTGGTGATAATAATCTTGGACAGCATGATAATAATCTTGGACAGAGAGTGGTGATAATCTTGGACAGAGACTGGTGATAATCTTGAACAGAGAGTGGTGATAATCTTGGACAGAGAGTGGTGATAATCTTGAACAGAGAGTGGTGATAATCTTGGACAGAGAGTGGTGACAATCTTGGACAGAGAGTGGTGATAATAATCTTGGACAGAAATTGGTGATAATCTTGGACAGAGAGTGGTGATAATCTTGAACAGAGAGTGGTGATAATCTTGGACAGAGAGTAGTGATAATCTTGGACAGAGACTGATGATAATCTTGAACAGAGAGTGGTGATAATCTTGAACAGAGAGTGGTGATAATCTTGGACAGAGAGTGGTGATAATCTTGGACAGAGACTGATGATAATCTTGAACAGAGAGTGGTGATAATCTTGGACAGAGACTGGTGATAATCTTGGACAGAGCATGGTGATAATCATGGACAGAGTGGTGATAATAATCTTGGAGACAGAGTGGTGATAATCTTGGACAGAGAGTGGTGATAATCTTGGACAGAGAGTGGTGATAATCTTGGACAGAGACTGGTGATAATCTTGGACAGAGAGCAGCGATAATCTTGGACAGAGTAGTGCTAATAATGTTGGACAGAGTGGTGCTAATAATCCTGGACAGAGAGTGGTGCTAATAATCTTGGACAGAGTGGTGCTAATAATCCTGGACAGAGACTGGTGCTAATAATCTTGGACAGAATAGTGCTAATAATCTTGGACAGAGTAGTGCTAATAATCTTGGACAGAGTAGTGCTAATAATCTTGGACAGAGTGGTGATAATAATTTTGGACAGTGGTGTCAATTTTGGACAGTGGTAATAATTTTGGACAGTGATGCTAATTTTGGACAGAGTGGTAATAATTTTGGACAGTGATGCTAATTTTGGACAGTGGTGCTAATTTTGGACAGTGATGCTAATTTTGGACAGAGTGGTAATACTTTTGGACAGAGTGGTGCTAATTTTGGACAGAGTGGTGGTAATTTTGGACAGAGTGGTGGTAATTTTGGACAGAGTGGTGCTACTTTTGGATCGTGGTGATAATCTTGGACAGAGATTGGTGATAATAATTTTGGACATAGTGGTGCTAAATTTGGACAGTGGTGATAATGTTGGACAGAGAGTAGTGCTAATAATCTTGGACAGAGAGTAGTGCTAATAATCTTGGACATAGTGGTGCTAATTTTGGACAGTGGTGATAATTTTGGACAGAGTGATGATCATAATTTTGGACAGAGTGGTGCTAGTTTTGGACAGTGGTGATAATCCTGGACAGAGAGTGGTGATAATAATGTTGGACAGAAAGTAGTGATAATCTTGGACAGAGTGGTGATAATGTTGGACAGAAAGTGGAGATAATCTTGGACAGAGTGGTGATAATCTTGGACAGAAAGTGGAGATAATGTTGGACAGAGTGGTGCTAATTTTGGATAGTGGTGATAATCTTGGACAGAGTGGTGTTAGTTTTGGACAGTGGTGATAATCTTGGACAGAGAGTGGTGATAATAATGTTGGACAGAGAGTGGTGATAATCTTGGACAGAAAGTGGAGATAATCTTGGACAGAGTGGTGATAATCTTGGACAGAAAGTAGTGATAATCTTGGACAGAGTGGTGCAAGTTTTGGACAGTGGTGATACTCTTGGACAGAGAGTGGTGATAATAATGTTGGACAGAAAGTAGTGATAATCTTGGATAGAGTGGTGCTAATTTTGGATAGTGGTGATAATCTTGGACAGAGAGTGGTGCTAGTTTTGGATAGTGGTGATAATCTTGGACAGAGTGGTGATAATCCTGGACAGAGTGGTGATAATCTTGGACAGAGTGGTGATAATCTTGGACAGAGTGGTGATAATCTTGGACAGAGTGGTGCTAATTTTGGGCAGTGGTAATAATCTTGGACAGAGTAGTGATAATTCTGGACAGAGTGGTGCTAATTTTGGACAGAGTGGTGCTAATTTTGGATAGTGGTGATAATCTTGGACAGAGAGGTGCTAATTTTGGACAGAGTGGTGCTAATTTTGGACAGAGTGGTGATAATCTTGGACAGAGAGGTGATAATCTTGGACAGAATGGTGCTAATTTTGGACAGAGTGGTGCTAGTTTTGGACAGAGTGGTGATAATCTTGGACAGAGAGGTGATAATCTTGGACAGAATGGTGCTAATTTTGGACAGAGTGGTGCTAGTTTTGGACAGAATGGTGCTAATTTTGGACAGAATGGTGCTAGTTTTGGACAGAGTGGTGCTAATTTTGGACAGAGTGATGCTATTTTTGGATAGTGCTGATAATATTGGACAGAGTGGTGCTAATTTTGAACAGAGTGGTGATAACCTTGGACAGAGAGTGGTGATAATCTTGGACAGAGTGGTGATAATCTTGAACAGAGTGGTGATAATCTTGGACAGAGTGGTGATAATCTTGGACATAGAGTCGTGATAATCTTGGACAGAGTGGTGATAATCTTGGACAGAGTGGTGATAATCTTGGACAGAGTGGTGCTAATTTTGGATAGTGGTGATAATCTTGGACAGAGTGGTGATAATCTTGGACAGAGTGGTGATAATCTTGGACAGAGTGGTGATAATCTTGGACAGTGTGGTTGAAAATCCTGGACAGAGTTGTGAAAATCTTGGACAGAGTGGTGAAAATCTTGGACAGAGTGGTGAAAACCTTGGACAGAGTGGTGAAAATCTTGGACAGAGTGGTGATAATTTTGAACAGAGTGGTGAAAATCTTGATCAGAGAGTGGTGATAATGTTGGACAGAGAGTGGTGATAATGTTGGACAGAGAGTCGTGATAATGTTGGACAGAGAGTGGTGATAATGTTGGACAGAGAGTAGTGATAATGTTGGACAGAGAGTGGTGATAATCTTGGAAAGAGAGTGGTGAAAATCTTGGACAGAGAGGGGTGATAATGTTGGACAGAGAGTGGTGACAATGTTGGACAGAGAGTAGTGATAATGTTGGACAGAGAGTGGTGATAATGTTGGACAGAGAGTGGTGATAATCTTGGACAGAGAGTGGTGATAATGTTGGAAAGAGAGTGGTGATAATGTTGGACAGAGAGTGGTGATAATGTTGGACAGAGAGTGGTGATAATGTTGGACAGAGAGTGGTGATAATCTTGGACAGAGAGTGGTGATAATGTTGGACAGAGAGTGGTGATAATGTTGGACGGAGAGTGGTGATAATGTTGGACAGAGTGGTGATAATCTTGGACAGAGAGTGGTGATAATCTTGGACAGAGAGTGGTGATAATGTTGGACAGAGAGTGGTGATAATGTTGGACAGAGAGTGGTGATAATGTTGGACAGAGAGTGGTGATAATCTTGGACAGAGAGTGGTGATAATCTTGGACAGAGAGTGGTGATAATCTTGGACAGAGTGGTGATAATGTTGGACAGAGGGTGGTGATAATGTTGGACAGAGAGTGGTGATAATGTTGGACAGAGAGTCGTGATAATGTTGGACAGAGAGTGGTGATAATGTTGGACAGAGAGTGGTGATAATGTTGGACAGAGAGTGGTGATAATGTTGGACAGAGAGTGGTGATAATGTTGGACAGAGAGTGGTGATAATGTTGGACAGAGAGTGGTGATAATGTTGGACAGAGAGTGGTGATAATGTTGGACAGAGAGTGGTGATAATGTTGGACAGAGAGTGGTGATAATGTTGGACAGAGAGTGGTGATAATCTTGGACAGGGAGTGGTGATAATGTTGGACAGAGAGTGGTGATAATGTTGGACAGAGAGTGGTGATAATCTTGGATAGAGTGGTGATAATCTTGGACAGAGAGTGGTGATAATGTTGGACAGAGAGTGGTGATAATCTTGGACAGAGAGTGGTGAAAATCTTGGACAGAGTGGTGATAATCATGGACAGAGTGGTGATAATCTTGGACAGAGTGGTGCTAATTTTGGACAGAGTGGTAATAGTCTTGGACAGAGTGGTGAAAATCTTGGACAGAGAGTGGTGATAATGTTGGACAGAGAGTGGTGATAATGTTGGACAGAGAGTGGTGATAATCTTGGATAGAGTGGTGATAATCTTGGACAGAGAGTGGTGATAATGTTGGACAGAGAGTGGTGATAATCTTGGACAGAGAGTGGTGAAAATCTTGGACAGAGTGGTGATAATCATGGACAGAGTGGTGATAATCTTGGACAGAGTGGTGCTAATTTTGGACAGAGTGGTAATAATCTTGGACAGAGTGGTGATAATCTTGGACAGACTGGTGATAATCTTGGACAGAGTGGTGCTAATTTTGGACAGAGTGGTGCTCATTTTGGACAGAGTGGTGCTCATTTTGGACAGGGTGGTGATAATCTTGGACAGAGTGGTGCTAATTTTGGATAGTGATGATAATCTTGGACAGAATGGTGCTAATCTTGGACAGAGTGGTGCTAATTTTGGACAGAGTGGTGCTAGGTTTGGACAGAGTGGTGCTAATTTTGGACAGAGTGGTGCTATTTTTGGATAGTGGTGATAATATTGGACAGTGGTGCTAATTTTGGACAGAGTGGTGATAACCTTGGACAGAGTGGTGATAATCTTGGACAGAGTGGTGATAATCTTGGACAGAGTGGTGATAATCTTGGACATAGAGTCATGATAATCTTGGACAGAGTGGTAATAATCTTGGACAGAGTGGTGCTAATTTTGGATAGTGGTGATAATCTTGGACAGAGTGGTGATAATCTTGGACAGAGTGGTGATAATCTTGGACAGAGTGGTGATAATCTTGGACAGAGTGGTGATAATTTTGAACAGAGAGTGGTGAAAATCTTGAACAGAGAGTGGTGAAAATCTTGGGGAGGGTGGTGAAAATCTTGGAGAGAGTGGTGATAATCTTGGACAGAGAGTGGTGATAATGTTGGACAGAGAGTAGTGATAATCTTGGACAGAGAGTGGTGATAATGTTGGACAGAGAGTGGTGAAAATCTTGAACAGAGAGTGGTGATAATCTTGGACAGAGTGGTGATAATCTTGGACAGAGTGGTGATAATCTTGGACAGAGTGGTGAAAATCTTGGACAGAGTGGTGATAATTTTGAACAGAGCGTGGTGAAAATCTTGAACAGAGAGTCGTGAAAATCTTGGAGTGGTGAAAATCTTGGAGAGAGTGGTGATAATCTTGGACAGAGAGTGGTGATAATGTTGGACAGAGTAGTGATAATCTTGGACAGAGAGTGGTGATAATGTTGGACAGAGAGTGGTGATAATTTTGGACAGAGAGTGGTGATAATCTTGGACAGAGTGCTGAAAATCTTGGACAGAGTGGTGAAAATCTTGGACAGAGAGTGGTGATAATCTTGGACAGAGAGTGGTGATAACCTTGGACAGAGTGGTGAAAATCTTGGACAGAGAGTGGTGAAAATCTTGGACAGAGTGGTGAAAATCTTGGACAGAGTGGTGAAAATCTTGCACAGAGAGTGGTGATAATCTTGGACAGAGAGTGGTGATAATCTTGGCGAGGTCAACACGTGTCACTTCTGGACTGCTGAAGGGAGAGAACCTCGGGATGTGATTGGTGTACTTCGACTCGGGTTGGCTGGATCCAGGTGGAGGTACGCTTGGACCCTACGACCCTGAGGTGAATGGACCCAGGTGGAGGTATGCTCGGACCCTACGACCCTGAGGTTGATGGACCCAGGTGGAGGTATGCTCGGACCCTACGACCCTGAGGTTGATGGACCCAGGTGGAGGTATGCTCGGACCCTACGACCCTGAGGTTGATGGATCCAGGTGGAGGTATGCTCGGACCCTACGACCCTGAGGTTGATGGATCCAGGTGGAGGTATGCTCGGACCCTACGACTCGGGTTGATGGACCCAGGTGGAGGTATGCTCGGACCCTACGACCCTGAAGTTCTAGATCCGGGTCTGTGTACGAGCTTGAAGGTCTCGTGTGCGAGCGGGAGTCGGCGTTGAGCACGTGGGCCGCTGGAGGTCGCCACGTGCCGTGTGAATGATATCCTCGTCGTCTCCCTGCCTCCCCTCCTCCGTTGCCCCCTTTTTATCCCTCCTCCCCGGATGAGGCAGCGCTCCGAAATCTCCAGGCGGCACCTGGGCCGAAGAGCCGCCGAGTACGTTAACATGGACGCGCCAGGACGAGTGGCGCTTCGTTGACATCGGTCCGGCAGAGCGCGGACGGGAAGGGGGAGAAGGAAGAGGAAGAGCGCGAACAATAAAAACGTGAGGAGAGTAGCGGAGGGGGTGGGCTGGGGGAGCCATCGAGATTGGGCGAGGAGAGCGACGAGCTGCCGGCGCACGAGAGCCGCGCGCGGGAAACCTCGTCGCCATGAATTCCACGGAGGGCGCCGAGGATGCCGGCGCGGACCTTGACGTACTCGCGTTTTACAAAGCAGGTAAGCGAAGGCCCCGTGGTGGAGCCGCGCCCGGGGGTGGGGGGCAATTGGGGGGCTCTTTCCGTTATGAGAGCGGAGACGCGGACGCTCGAGGGATGTTTTCGGTGGTGCCGCCGGTTGCTTGTGCTTGTGGTGGCTTCGCTTTTTCGAGGCTACAGATCTGTCGGGCCACGTCCGTCCGGCCTCCCTCAGGGTGTGGCGAAGCGGACAAACCCGCCGGCTCGGCTCGGCTCCCCTTGGTCCGTGCGGGTTCGTGCAGGTCCGTGCGGGCCTTCCCATACACGCGTGTTGGTGTCGCTCATGTCCATAAATATAAATAGCTTCCATCGTGAGGGACCGGCGGAAGCATCATTGTGCCGCTATCCGGTTGTGTGTTGTGATGTCAAAGGAGGAGGATGATGATGATGATGATGATGATGATGATTTATGACGATGATGATGATTCCGGGGAGGCGGGGAGCCACCACCTCGGAGACTGATGGGGGTTACCCCCCCCTCTTTTCGACCCAACCACGGTGGAAAGTAAAAAAAAAAAAAAAAAAAATAGAATAAAAAAATATTCATTTAAAATATTTTAATAATAAATGAATTTCCGCATCAGATTCACTTCCCGCCTTATCCCCCTATACACCGCCCCACTTCCGCTTTTTAATTGGCATTCACCCTTTGTTCATCTTTTTATTTTACCTATTTCTTTATTATTCCTCTTTTCACATAATCGGTTTTAAATGACGTTCCCGAGTGCGCGAGAGACAGCTCTGAGAAAGGATGACGTCATGCTGGCGCGAGGCCGCAGAATGCACTCCGCAAGACGCTCACCGGTCCACAACCGGTACAACCTGTATCATTGAACCCACAACCGGTACGACCTGTATCATAGAACCCACAACTGGTATGACCTGTATCATAGAACCCACAACCGGTATGACCTGTATCATAGAACCCACAACCGGTACGACCTGTATCATAGAACCCACAACTGGTACGACCTGTATCATTGAACCCACAACTGGTATGACCTGTATCATAGAACCCACAACCGGTATGACCTGTATCATAGAACCCACAACCGGTACGACCTGTATCATAGAACCCACAACCGGTACGACCTGTATCATTGAACCCACAACTGGTATGACCTGTATCATAGAACCCACAACCGGTACGACCTGTATCATAGAACCCACAACTGGTATGACCTGTATCATAGAACCCACAACCGGTATGACCTGTATCATAGAACCCACAACCGGTACGACCTGTATCATTGAACCCACAACTGGTATGACCTGTATCATTGAACCCACAACCGGTATGACCTGTATCATTGAACCCACAACTGGTATGACCTGTATCATTGAACCCACAACCGGTATGACCTGTATCATAGAACCCACAACCGGTACGATCTGTATCATTGAACCCACAACTGGTATGACCTGTATCATAGAACCTACAACCGGTACGACCTGTATCATAGAACCCACAACCGGTACGACCTGTATCATTGAACCCACAACTGGTATGACCTGTATCATAGAACCCACAACCGGTACGACCTGTATCATTGAACCCACGACCGGTACGACCTGTATCATAGAACCCACAACCGGTACGACCTGTATCATTGAACCCACAACTGGTATGACCTGTATCATTGAATCCACAACCGGTACGACCTGTATCATTGAACCCACAACTGGTATGACCTGTATCATAGAAGTTAGAACCCACAACCGGTACGACCTGTATCATAGAACGGGATATTATACCCTCAAGCTGCTGACGAAACGCACCTGTGTGTAGGACGCGTATAACCGTAACATCTCCTCCATTGTGATGCAGCTCGTCAGCTATGACGTCATACTTGTAAAACGCTACCGAGCCCGGGGAGACGGTGTCTCCTCCATTCCAAATGGCTGCCCTTTGCACATGTCGAACAACACGGAATTGAAATCGCTTGTAAGTCATTCATTGTAACACCTCGATGAGTCACTACCCAAAAGGGACAGTGTAACTATGGTTACACCATGGATCTTCACAAATCCTTATGATGCATGGTCCATTGGTGGAGGGTGTAGACCAATGTGCTTTTCTGTCGTTGGTATGGACCTGAACTGCTCTGATGTACAGTACGGCGAATACAGTACATATGCACCTGTTCGTTCGCAAGGTGTTTGGTATTTCCCTCACCTGAAACGCATGTTGTTTGATTTGATTGAGGTTGTCCTTCCACAGAGCCCTCTCTCCCTCTGTCTCATGGCAAGGGTTGCACTAGGAGGTTTGTCTGTGCCTTACCAGTGTTCGAGCAGAAATTCGTAAGTTGTTCCGGCGTCAGGTGATGGCTCACCTACTCTTCGCGAAGGACACCGTGGGATCTTCACCATCCACCAACTAATGCTGGCAGACAGGACACCGAGGCTGATGTGTCCATCGGGGGGGACGTCACACTTTGTGATGTAACAATTAACATCCTGTATTGGAAGCAACCAGTGTGGCTGGTGCCTGGTGTTGGGCTAGCGGTTAGGGTGCCGGCTTAGGATCCTAGGATCCTGGGTTCGAATCCCGGTCGATCGCTGAATTAACGCCAGGGGGGTTGACTCAGCCTGTTCATCCTTCCGAGGTCGGCAAATTGAGTACCAGTTCACTGGTAATTCCCTGTTTGTCGTAAAAGGCGGCAAAAAGGGTTGGCGGCAGGAAGGGCATCCGGCCGTAAAACATTGCTTCAAAAAGGGGACCAAAAAACAACAACAACCATGGTCCCCGAAAAAGGCCAACCCCCGCTTGCAGGGAAAAATGGCCTCGAAAGGTGTTTTATTATTATTTATTTATTGGAAGCACTGATCCGATCCGAGTTCAGAGTCTAGTCGGGAATCAAACCCAGCGGAATGGTGCTAGGTGTGTTAAAGGTACGTTACCAATACACCATCCGCTACCAATGAGAGAGGGAGCTATGAACACCGAAGGACACTAGATTCGGCTGTCTATGGAAGATACAAGCAATCCCAACATAGACAAGGCAAATACAAACTCCGAATAAGCAATCCAAGCTCCGTATATTGTATAAATATCCAGCAGCTATTCCGGAAGCTCCACTCCAATCATTGTGTCCTGTTTCAATTAGAATAAACTGGTGTTTTCTCTTCAGTCCTCAACCTTTCTTTAAACATGGCTTCCAGTTTGGAAGATGGCGTTTGTTTTATATATTTTCTTATGTCGACAATATTGTGTATAACGAGCAACAGCAGTTCATGATGATGGGTGGTGTAAGCGGTGGTAAGAAGCATCGGCGGTTCTGTCCAGCCATCACCTTGGGAGTTTGTATGGACCATTCAGACGGAGGCTTACCTTGTTGGTAGAAAAGTACACCTATGCTACGATGTAGATGGTTATGTTATCCTCGTATCCGATGTACCATACTCCGTTACACCGTGTGTTGGTGCTACTAAAGCGGTTTCTTGGGAAGGGTAATGCTGGGCAGTTTGCCATCCCTCTCCCAGCAGTAGTTAGGATAGGAATTTGTAACTTGTTCATGGTTCCTGGCGATAGCTCGCCTACTCCACGCGAAGGACACCATGGCATCTTCAACATCCACCAACTAACACCGGCAGATGGGACGCCCGCTTATCGTCCGTCCGAGGGACGGCACACACACTGATGAAACACCAGGATGCCAGTTTATAGCTGGGCCGAAATTCAAACCCCGGCCAGATGGCTTAGAGGAGAGTTTGTGTGCCTCTAGGCCAGACTGCCAGCCGACCTTCATTGTGCCATTATATATATATATATATTAATAAAAGGCCCGGCAAAAATGACGGGTTGGTACAGTTTATTCGACGGTGCAGCCTCATGAGCGTGTCAAAGCCTGAAGCCTCGGCCTTGTGTCAAGTGTGCTTATATCTTCTTTATTTATGAGACATCATATGGATGTAAATGAACCCTGGTTGGTTGGAATCCCTGGTGTTGGGCTAGCGGCTAGGGTGCCGGCTTAGGATCCTAGGATCCTGGGTTCGAATCTCGGTCGATCGCCGAATTAACGCCAGGGGGGTTGACTCAGCCTGTCATCCTTCCGAGGTCGGCTAATTGAGTACCAGTTCACTGGTAATTCCCTGTTTGTCGTTGAAGGCGGCAAAAAGGGTTGGCGTCAGGAAGGGCATCCGGCCGTAAAACATTGCTTCAAAAAGGGGAACCAAAAAACAACAACTACCACGGTCCCCGAAAAGGCCAACCCCCGCTTTGCGGGGAAAAATGGCCTCTAAACGGTGGTTATATGGATGTAAATGAACACTTATTTCACTCTGTCTGTGTTGCACATCATGTGCAGCGAATTTCACCTCTCTGCACCGTCTATTTTTTGTTATTTAAAAAAACGTTTTCTGTACACCGCCCTTGACGCTCGGTTTATAAGCCACCGTCTACAATTCCAATAGAACCATCTACAATTCACCAAAATCGAAACGACTGGTCCCTGTCATACATCCAACCTGTCCACAAAGTTTCGTCCTCATCCTTCCACAATATTTTAATATGTCCTGCTAACAGACAGACAAACAGGGGTGTAAAAACATAACCTTCTGTGACTGAGGTAGCAAACCTTTATTATGAGAACGTACAGAAAACGATTTAATACATTTTCCTCCTCTTTTTATGCCTCCCACGACAAAGTCGCCAGAGGCGTTATGTTTTCAGGTTGTTCGTTCATCTGTTCATCTATCAGTCTGTTTGTCCCTCAGTGTTGGGGTCTGTTGGGGGTTTGCCTGTCCTTCAGTCTGTTGGGGTCTGTCTGTCCCTCAGTCAGTCTGTCAGTTCATCGGTCTGCCCGTCTCTCCATCTGTCGGTCGGTCTGTCTGTCAGTCCAGCCGTCTGTCCGTCTCTCCGTCTGTCTGTCAGTCTGTCCGTCTGTCCGTGCATCCTTGATAGGTTTTCATTACAGCTGAAGTGATTCATGTCAATCTTGGTACAAGTATGTATAATGATGCAAGGATGAACTGATTAGATTTTGGAGGCAAGAGGTCAAAGTTCAGAGGTTATGTTAGGTAAAATTCTGTTAGCGAGATAACTTGTGAACCAGTGATTGGATTTTGACCTAAATTGGTAGAAATATATATTACGATGTAAAGATGAACTGATTAGATTTTGGCATTAAACGGTCAAAGGTCAAAGGTTTTCGTTACCACACTATAGGTAACGGGTAACCCGAACCATAACGTATAGGATAGGTTTTCGTTTCCGCGCTAACTTAAGAATGGCTAAAGGGACCCAGATCAAATTGGTACAGTTTGTATAATTATGTAAAGTTGAACTGATTAGATTATGGGGTCAAGAGGTCAAAGGTCAGAGGTCCCGTTAGGTTAAAAACTCTTACCGCACTAACTTGTGAACCAGTGATGGGATTTTGACCAAACTTGGTGTAAGTATATATTATGATACAAAGATGAGCTGACGATGTATAAACGATGTAATAATGCAGACGGAAACAATTGGTCTGTCAGTCTGTTTGTCCCTCAGTCTGTTGGGGTCTGTTGGGGTTTGTGAGCACGATGAGGACAAGGAAGCTAAACTGAAAAGGAATTTCATCGGATTTTGTGATTTATTTTCAAAGTATGACGGAACTTTCAAGGAAATGCAGGCTCATCCAAACTCTAACCCGAACCATAACCTTAACCTTTAATTTCAAAATGAAGTGCTACAGATCTGCACAGATTTGGTTTGTAAAGAAATTATACGGGCAGTGCACAAGACTGGGATTTTTGCTGCAACAGCAGATTAGGCCAGATCGGTTAAGACAGAGACACTTTCAGTTTGTGTCAGATGCACAGAAAACCTTGATATCAGAGATAGGTTCCCCCCGTGCCTTGTTAATCGCTCATCTTCACGAAATGCAGGAGTCGTTTATACCGCTATCAAGAAAGATTTGGAGAGAAATATATATTCATGGAAGTCCTAGCAGTGTCCATGTGTTTTTTTTTTGCCTCCTCCCCCCCCAAGCCCTCTACCTCCCACAGATCTCCCGATGTCCCTGCTCTCAAATGTACTTTTGTGCTTCCCCCTCTCTCCCCATCTTGTCTCCCGCTCCCTTTATTTCGTCTTATGTGTCCGTTTGTTTTTTGTTTGTTTTTGTCATTAATGTTAGCTCTTACACGAGCCTCGACCTTGTATGTCCAAAAGAAAAAAATGGATTGCAGAATGTGCTGATAGATGCCCAATTTTGTGATGGTGCTGTGGTCAGGACAGTTTGTAGCTCGGCCGAGACTCGACCCCTGGCTTTAGACAGCTTGGAGGCGATTGTGCGTACCTTTATATCATCCTGCCAGCCCACATTAAGATAAAACAGTGTTTGTATTGAGACAATGTTTATGTATGTGTAACACCTGGGAGACATGATTCATAAAGTGCTGGATTATTTATTTATTTATTTAATTTGTTGTTATGCCAACGGTGGACCTGGTAAACATGTCAAATAATCAGACGGAAACAAAAACGAGGTTGATTAAATAATGAACATAAACTGTAGTCGTGATTTCAATGCACTAACACTGTAACTACACTAACAAGCGGTAAATTCAGATGTCAGACCAACTATCCATTATTATTAACCCCGGTAACCTTCCCTCCCCCGAATAGATAAGTGCAACTCTGCCTATGAACAAAAACAACAGCAGGGCCGAGGGACAACATTGATGAGATGGACAGACAAGGGATGTGGGGTAGGGAAGGACCCAGGGGTGGAAAATGTGGATACAGAAGCAAACTGAGGATGGAAAAACGAGAATTTTGGACGGTGGACTTGTGGTGAGGGTGGGGAGAGGGTTGAGTTTAACGGGGGTAGAAAAGATCGTGGTTATGGATTAGGGATGATCTCAGATGTTAGTGAAATGCATGAATACCTGGAGGGAAGAGTGAGATTGAAGAGGATGTGGAAGTTGGTTCCACAGGTGGGTAAAAATAGGAACAAATGAGTGGAGGTGAGCAGTGATTCTGGATTTTGGGAGTTTCACCAGACCCTGCAGAAACCTGCTTGGGGGGAGAGGGGGGGGGTGGGTGACAAAGCACGGAAAGAGCAGAGGATGCAAGACTAAAAAGGAGGTGGTAGAGGACAGAGAGACCACCGACCTGTCTGCGATGGTGAAGTGATAAGCCCATGGACTCGGCCTTAGTGCAGGAGATTCCACTCATCTTGAAGGTGAAGGCCTCGGTTTCCACGGCATCAAGCTGAGCAGCGTGAGGCGAGGCAGGGGTGTTATCCCAGAGGGGAGCGCAGTACTCCATAAAGCTGTGGAGGAAGTTCTTGTAGGTGTACAGGAGTTCAGGTGTGCCATGGAAGGCCAAGTTATTGTTGCATCTCATGTGCACCATTTTATTTTCTATTCTATTTTTCGATCTTATCAATGGTGCTGACACTGAAAAGCCCCAAAAAAGCAAATAAGGTTTGCTTTGTCCTTATTATCATAATTATTATTTTTTGTTTGTTTTGTTTTGTATACTGAATCGAGGCTCGTGAAAGAGCTAACATTTATTTCACAAACAAACAAACAAAACAAACCAGACAAACAAAATATACAAAAAGAGGGAGCGGAAGACAAGATGGGGAGAGAAGGGGAAGCACACAACCACAACATTTGAGAGCAGGGAGAAGTGTGGGAGAGAGAGGGCTTGGGGGCAGGAGGCGTGGGAGGGGGAGGGGGGGGGGTGGGGCAGAGGTATAAAACACAAGGGGACCGAAATTAGCGGGGGTAGAAAAGATCAAGGTTTTGGATGGGGGAGGATAAGAGATGGTGGTGAACAGCTGTTTTAAAGACCTGGAGGGTGGAGTGGGATATGTCTATCTGTGAGATATTTGACATAAACCGAGCAGATATTGAGAGGCCTAGATTCATCAACAGCGATGATCACACACCCTGTGAGTAGGCCTAGTGTGGAGGCTTGGCCTCGTTGAGTTAACACACATTCTTTAAAATGTAGCGATTGATACTAGAGGCTTTTAACTCCGGCAATCAATTAATAATGTGATAAACTGGAAATAAATACATATTGGCATAAACCGAATGTGTATAACACCAAACTTCTCAGAGTTATGTCACACAGTCGTCAAGATGACTGACAATGCTAGCTCGTTCATTTAGCTTCCCAGATTATCTTTCTTGCGGTATTTGTGGGAAACCTGTACGTTGACATTTTTTCCGAGCCATTGGTACAGCCCCAGGTATGACAACCTGTCATTTCCTCATGTAGATTGCCAAGGTTTTTTTGTGTGCGTTTTAAACTGTGCGGTTTCTGCTCTGATGTGGGCACAAAATGGTGTCCATGCATCACGTGATCTTGTAAAAAAAAAAACCCCCAAAAAACCATGATTCCATCTTCGCAACTTTCTCTGAATTCTGATTTCTCGGTTCCACCCTACAGAGCGCTGGTGCTGCTGAAGCAGTTTGTTGGCGAGGGTTGCACTGGGTTGTTTGCCATTGCCTGCCCAGTAGTAGTTATGGCAGGAATTTGTTCAGGATTCTGGCGATAACTCCGCTACTCTTTGCAAAGGACATTGTGGGATCTTTAACGTCCACCAACTAATGTCGGCAGATGGGACGCCCAGCTTAACTTTCATCCAAGGGTTGCTCACATGCAAAATCGATGCCTCGTCTTCTTCTTGAAGCACTGGTTTATTCTTCTTTCTCAATTATTGTACTCCTAATCCTTCTCCCTCTCTTCCTTCTCCTTCTCCCCTAATTATTCCCATGTTGTGCGATCGCTGCAGAAGGAACGGTTCTGGACAAAGTATTTCTGGTCAGGTCGGCTACACCTGACATTTGACCGTGGCAGGAATTTGTGATTTGTTCAGGATGCCCGAAATAACTCTCCTACCCTTCACGTAAGACACTGTGGGATCTTTGACATTCACCAATGGCAGGTGCTGTCAAATGGGTCCTCCAGCATCCTTCCAATGGACGTGTACACATTGATGTGTCCCCGTGCAGGTGAACACCAGTGTGACTGTTTATAGTTGGTTCCAGATTCAAACCCAGCCTAGTGTGCATACCTGTAAACTACCGTGCATACCTGCGCTAGGCTGACCAGTTTACGTTTTCCCACTGATAGGCCGGATCTGCATCCTGACCTGAACCAAAATATAATCGATTTCTTCTTGTCATCTTACCAACTCATCCACCTAGTTTTGTTATAACATTTTGAGATGTTGTGCGATTATATAGTTTTTGGCCCTATATCTCAATATCTCAATTTTGGCCCTATATCCAGCCAACGAAGGCTGGAAAGGGTGGAAATGCGAATGGTTCGGTGGATGTGCGGAGTATCGTTGAGACAGAGGAAGACAAATGATGAATTGCGAAAGATGATGGGAATAGAGCCTGTGATTGATGCTGTGAAGAGGAACAGGTTGAGATGGTTTGGTCATGTGTTGAGGAAGGATGAAAGTGACTGGTTGAGAAGAGTGATGGAAATGAATGTAGAAGGAAGTGGAGGACGGGGAAGACCGAGAAAGACTTGGCTAAATATGGTGGAAGAAGAAATGCGGGCAAGGGGGTTAACAAGGGGAGATGCAGAAAATAGGGCAAAATGGAGAAGATTGTCATGGGGACCACAAGGCTAATCCCCGCTCTAGCAGGGAAAATGGCCTTAAAATGCATGTTGTTGTTGTGTTGTATCTCAATGGTGACGGATCACTTTAAGGTTTCTAGAATCCCGATCTGGATCTTCACCAAAATCGAATCAATTCGACCATGTCACACACACAATCTGTCCACCAAATTCCATCCAAATCCGTCCACAACCTTTTGAGATTTCCTGCTCGCAGGCAAACAAACAAACAGATGAGCACAGGTGAAAATGTAAACTCCGCCCATCGTAGGTGGTGGAGGTAGTAACACTTTTTCTCAGCGTTCTCAACAGGATTGCCAAGAAACCAAAACTGAGCCGTCACCCCTTCCCTCTCCCCATCAGAACGTCCTCTCCATGAGAAAGTATTTTTGTCGACATCTGCGTTTCTACAAGTTGTCCAGACAGCCTCGGACACCTCCCCGTCCAAATGCAAGGCTTTACTTTGTTACATAGACAAATAATCGGTGCTTAATTTATTGGGGTGAGTTTTTTTTTCTGCAGGGTTAAAGTATAGGAAATGACTATTCCTTGCAGCCGCTCATAAATAATACAGGAGCTCATTAGCGGGCACTCCCCATTCCGCCGCCACGTGCCTGGCGTACAGAGAGCTATTGATTTTTCACAGTGATGCTGACTCGCCGCACACGTGACCAGGAGAGGGACAAAGGACACCGAGACGGGGCGGAAATGGAGCGCTACGGTCATCTGTTCTTGTTCACTGGATGCGATGTTGGCGTCCGATGAGGCCCGAGCAGATTAGACACCGCTAGACGTTTTGTCACGTCCGCCTGATAGTGCAGTAAGTGTAACTAGATCATTGTGTCGCTTTTTTTTATTTTTTACCACCAGACATGAGTCATTCGTTACTCATAGCCTCACTAGTTAACTCCGACGGCTTTATTCATGGCATGTTTCAGTTGCCAGGAATTATCCTTGGTCCACCAAGTCCTTGGTATATTATTTATTTTTAAACTGCGGTATCACATGAGAAGCTCCCCTGGTAATCTGACATGTGCTCGAAGCACGTATGAATACGCACCATCTCTCGCCGACGGTGTCACACCTCCGCTGACTTGGATTATCCGATGCACTGTATTTCCCTCAGGCGTTGCCCATTTTTAAAATTCAAATTGCCGGTGGATCGAGCGGGTGAGGTCGTGTTGCAACAGGAGTATCCTTCTGGTATACTGTTATTCAGGAAAGGAATGCTGGATCAAAGACTACAGAACATACTTGTTCTTACACCTAATTGGTCAAATATCTCGATTAACTTGGGCTCGTCTGCTCTCAAATTGTTTGCCAAACTCACCCCGATGCTCGGCTGATGCAGCATTTTGCCGCACGAGGTGCACGGTCCTTTCAGAGATGATGTTCGGCTGACTGCCCCATCTGCTCCCACTCCTTTGTGGACTATACCAATGTTCCACAGTGACGTTTGAAGGGGATAGACCATTACGTGGTACTCCCTGTGTTTGGCTTCTATTGCGAAGGAAATGGCAAAAACAACTTTGGGTACACTATTCTACCAAATTCAGGGGAACTATTCCACCTTTCCTTTTGTGACAATGTTCCACAAATGTAAGTGAAGCAAACTGTAAATGTTGTTGCCCGATTGGGCAAATTGTGTGGGAACAGTGTCGCATTGTTTTCAGAGCATCATGTCCCATTGGAAGGGGTTAAAAAGAATTCCAACAAGGGATTAGATTCACCTGTCAGAAAGTGAGCGTTTGAACTATCCTATCCTGTCCAAAGGCTGACGGGATGGATTGGAGGTACGCACACTCGCCTCTAAGCCGTTTAGCCTGAGTTTGAATCCCGGCCCAGCTATAACTGTCATCCCGACCCAGCTATAAACTGCCATGTTGGTGTTTCGCAGGCATGGTGATTCTTCAGTGCGTGCCGTCCCACGAATGGACGTTATCCGGGATGTCTCGTCTGCCAGCATTCGTTGGTGCGTGTTAAAGATCCCACGGTGTCCTTCATGAAGAGTGGACAAGCTGTCGCTAGAACCATGGCCAAAAAATTCCAAAGTTCCTGCCCTGACTACTTACTGCTGGGAAGGTGTTGGCAAACTACCCAGTATAACCCTTGCCAAGAAACTGCTCCGGCATCACTGGCACTTTGAAAGAGTACGGTATCAGATCCTATCCATCAGATCGATCAGATCCTGTCAAATCCATTCCAAACCCAGCCGTAGGAAACACCATCGTGGACCGGAAGAATGCCGTCAACATAGACCGCAATTGTCCACCCGGTCGACCACCAGAGGTCACCTAAAGAGGGAAAACCATGTGATGTGATGGATTATTATCAGGCCGATCACACACTGGAGCGAGTCATCTGGGAAACTCGCCTCGATTTTGCTCGGCCGTCACCCAAGAATAGTCTCAGGTTTGCCTCAGTTTCGAGTGTGTCACATGGGTCTCACCAATGAATACCATTTTCACCTGAATATCACCCCACGATTGGTACCGGATAGAGCATGTTTTACTCTTTGAGCAATTGCGGATGTCAAATCCGCATTACTCACAATATCCAAACAGAATCTCCACATATTTGGAAGCCTCGGTCAGGCAATGCAAAAAGAAAGAAATAAGTGGATTACATCATCGTTAAATTTTAAACCCTGGAATTTAAGAACAAATGTGAATAAATGACGTCATTGTACTTTTAAGTTTGTGTGACATGAATTTGAGGTTTTCCTCTGTTTTTGATTGGATCCGTGGTAAACATCACCCAATTATGTTTATCAAGTCTTCTACTTCCGTATGCAGCATGTTCTGCTGGGAGTGCAGTTGTGCCAATCATGCAGTGCCCCCTGTAGGTTATGGCAGGAATTTGAAATCTGGCCAGGGTTTTTTTTTTTTTTTTTTGTATACAGAATCGAAGCTCGTGAAAGAGCTAACATTTATCACACAAACAAATCAAACAGACAAACAAAATATATAAAAAGAGGGAGCGGTAGACAAGATGGGGAGAGAAGGGGAAGCACACAAACACAACATTTGAGAGCAGGGACATCGGGAGATTTGTGGGAGGGAGAGGGCTTGGGGGGAGGAGGCGTGGGAAGGGGGGGGGGGGTGGGAGAAGTATAAAACACAAGGACACCAAAGACTTCCAGGACAGAAGTTGGTATTTCAAAAAAGTGGATCTGGGGTGAAATTAGCGGGGGTAGAAAAGATCAAGGTTTTGGATGGGGGAAGATAAGAGATGGTAGTGAACAGCTGTTTTAAAGACCTGGAGGGAGGAGTGGGATTGAAGGGAGTGGGAGAGTTTGTTCCAGAGGTGGGAGAAAAGAGGAATGAAGGAGTGAAAGTGAGCAGAGAGTCTTGATTTTGGCAGTTTAACCATAAGAGGGTTGCAGGCAGATCTTGTGCGACATGTAGGAATATTTGGGGGACAGAGCCCAGAGAGAGCTGGGGGGGGGGGGGGGGGGCAAGGCCGGAGAGGAGTCGGTAGAAGACGGAAAGACCACCAACCTGGCTGCGGTGAGTAAGTTCAAGGCCCTCGGAGATAGCTTCATCGCGGGAGATTCCAATGATTCTGAACGCTTTGGTTTCAACAGCGTGAAGACGAGCTAGGTGTTAGGCAGGAGCACCAGCCCAGAGGGGAGAGCAGTATTCCATTGAGCTGCGGATGAAAGCCTTGTATGTGGTGAGGAGCTCAGGTGTGCCAATGAAGGACTTCGCACGACGGAGGATGCCCAGTCTGACTGGCTTTTGAGGCCAGATTTGAAATGTGCTTTTCCCAGGAAAGATCATGGCAGATAGTGAGACCCAAAAGCTTGAGTGACAGAACTTCTTGGAGAGGATTATTCAGAAAGTGGATGGGAGGGTTGTCCAGTCGGTCTTTTCGGAGAGACATAGTAAGAGTGTGAGATTTGTCAGGATTGAAAGACAGAAAGGGTGCTGGAGATAGCTCGCTTACTCTTCGCAAAGGACACTGTGGGATCTTTAACGTCCACCTACCGATGTCGGCAGACGGGATGCCCAGGTAACGTCCATCGGAGGGACGGCACACACATTGATGCATCGCTCTGCCTGTGAAACACCAGAATAACAGTTTATGGTTGGGTCGGGATTCAAACCCAGGCCAGATGGTTCAGAGGCAGGTGCGTAACTCTAGGCCATCCTACCAGTCCTGTGTTGATCACTGTTGAATAATCTGGCACTTGCATGGACAAATTGCTCCAGGTGTAACCAGCTTCATATATGTAACAAACGTGACTGGTTTGTCAGGTCAAACCTCCATAATGTGATGAAAGATTAAGAAGTAATTGTTGTCAGGAAATCTGCATTAGTTTTTTTTGAAGCTTTCCTTTCCATGGAATACCAGGAACGAGCAGCTGCACACAGGCCTTTTCTCATTGTGGTCAATGCAAAATTCCAGCGGCCCATAAGTATAGAGACAGGTTTTTATGGCATGGCACGTCCAGGTACACTTTGGAGTCTGATGAAGTTCCATGTGGTGTTTTGTTTGAAATGCCACAGAATCTGACAGTACTTGGGTTGATTGAACTGCAGAGAAATAGTGGCGAATCCTACATTCAAATCTCTCAAAATCCGGCAGGAAGTGTTCAGCGTACGAGTCCAGGTTGTGATTATGGCATGGCAAGGTCGTACAGGATGTAAACATTCTATGTACTAAGTGTTGTTTTGCATTATCAATACATTTTGGAAAATAAAAATAAAACCTTTTTGTCTCACAGTGACACCGATGCAAACGATGCAGATATTTGGGCCTACCTTAGGTTTCGTAAACCCATGATCTCTTCCGCCTTGCGTTTACTGAGGACGTTTCCTCCGAGCACCACCACATTGTCGGTGTACCTCACATGAGGGCATCTCACAAACTATTGGTGGGGCATTGATTTGACGTCATTGACGCAAGTTTGCCTCTTAACAAGCCTGCCTTTTATAATGTAAACAGAGCGGTCGATGGTGCGCCATGGCAAATCCCCACTTCGCACCTTTAAGTATAGTTTCAAGGTGGCAAAACGCTCCACCGGGAATGACCCAACATCAAATTTTGAGTTAATTTCCCTTTCCATTCTGACCCCTGTGACCCTAAGTCACCACTCCCTGCAGCCTCAATGGAGCGGGAATGGGGGGGGGGGGGGTTCAAGGGTCAAATGGATGCAATTGTTACCTATTTAACTTGTCCTCCAATGTTAATTACATATAACAAGTTTCATTGTAAAAATATGCTCGTAATTGCATTTTTTTGGAGTTTGACCCATTGACCCCAGCACAAAAACAATTTTTTTGGGGTGGGGCTAAAAACGATAACTGCCCTGGCATCTTATTGCCATGTGTTCTTCATAACTACCAAGTTCGGTGAATTTCTGCCCAATAGTTTATGAGATAGCGTGTCGTACAAACAGACAGACAGAGCCCATTACAATATCCCCCGTTTTTTTTTTACAAAAAGCATGGGGATAAACAGCCAGCTCATCTTCACCGAGCGAAATAATCAGTGGAATTACCTGGACATCTTTAACGACTTGCACACTGTGGCCAGATGACAGTTTAACGGGACGTATTTTGGATACGAACGGAACGTTTTGTTTCTCTATCATTCCTCAAATGTTGAAATAATATCCATTTTAAATAGCCGTATCGTGGCTTTTCAAACAATTTCTTGCCCCAGATTCGACCGCCCCGAGTCCTGACAGCTGAAGGCTTGTGCACACAGGGATCAAACTCAGCTGCTGCTTCTCCGAGTATATTGCCCATATCGGCCTCCCCTCTCGATCCCGCACGATGGCTTCGGAGCAGCTGTCATGTCCCTTATTGCCTGCTTCGCACTTTGTGGTCCGTGAAGCCATTGTGCATGAAATTCTTTCAATATCTTGATCTTTACAACACTATAGTTTGTTCAGGAATGTGTGACATTTCCACGAAATGTGCTCTCTTGGAACATAATACTGCCGGTTACTTTGACTTGCATACTTGTGGTGCTTTATTTGGTGACTTTTTGCGTTATTTGGTGACTTTTTGCGTTATTTGGTGACTTTTTGCTTTATTTGGTGACTTTTTGCTTTATTTGGTGACTTTTTGCTTTATTTGGTGACTGTTTGCTTTATTTGGTGACTTTTTGCTCTATTTGGTGACTTTTTGCTCTATTTGGTGACTTTTTGCTTTATTTGGTGACTTTTTGCTCTATTTGGTGACTTTTTGCTTTATTTGGTGACTTTTTGCTCTATTTGGTGACTTTTTGCTCTATTTGGTGACTTTTTGCTTTATTTGGTGACTTTTTGCTTTATTTGGTGACTTTTTGCTTTATTTGTGACTTTTTGCTTTATTTGGTGACTTTTTGCTTTATTTGGTGACTTTTTGCTTTATTTGGTGACTTTTTGCTTTATTTGGTGACTTTTTGCTTTATTTGGTGACTTTTTGCTTTATTTGGTGACTTTTTGCTTTATTTGGTGACTTTTTGCTTTATTTGGTGACTTTTTGCTTTATTTGGTGACTTTTTGCTTTATTTGGTGACTTTTTGCTTTATTTGGTGACTTTTTGCTTTATTTGGTGACTTTTTGCTTTATTTGGTGACTTTTTGCTTTATTTGGTGACTTTTTGCTTTATTTGGTGACTTTTTGCTTTATTTGGTGACTTTTTGCTTTATTTGGTTACTTTTTGCTTTATTTGGTGACTTTTTGCTTTATTTGGTGACTTTTTGCTTTATTTGGTGACTTTTTGCTTTATTTGGTGACTTTTTGCTTTATTTGGTGACTTTTTGCTTTATTTGGTGACTTTTTGCTTTATTTGGTGACTTTTCGCTTTATTTGGTGACTTTTTGCTTTATTTGGTGACTTTTTGCTTTATTTGGTGACTTTTTGCTTTATTTGGTGACTTTTTGCTTTATTTGGTGACTTTTTGCTTTATTTGGTGACTTTTTGCTTTATTTGTGACTTTTTGCTTTATTTGGTGACTTTTTGCTTTATTTGGTGACTTTTTGCTTTATTTGGTGACTTTTTGCTTTATTTGGTGACTTTTTGCTTTATTTGGTGACTTTTTGCTTTATTTGGTGACTTTTTGCTTTATTTGGTGACTTTTTGCTTTATTTGGTGACTTTTTGCTTTATTTGGTGACTTTTTGCTTTATTTGGTGACTTTTTGCTTTATTTGGTGACTTTTTGCTTTATTTGGTGACTTTTTGCTTTATTTGGTGACTTTTTGCTTTATTTGGTGACTTTTTGCTTTATTTGGTGACTTTTTGCTTTATTTGGTGACTTTTTGCTTTATTTGTGACTTTTTGCTTTATTTGGTGACTTTTTGCTTTATTTGTGACTTCTTGCTTTATTTGGTGACTTTTTGCTTTATTTGGTGACTTTTTGCTTTATTTGGTGACTTTTTGCTTTATTTGGTGACTTTTTGCTTTATTTGGTGACTTTTTGCTTTATTTGGTGACTTTTTGCTTTATTTGGTGACTTTTCGCTTTATTTGGTGACTTTTTGCTTTATTTGGTGACTTTTTGCTTTATTTGGTGACTTTTTGCTTTATTTGGTGACTTTTTGCTTTATTTGGTGACTTTTTGCTTTATTTGGTGACTTTTTGCTTTATTTGGTGACTTTTTGCTTTATTTGGTGACTTTTTGCTTTATTTGGTGACTTTTTGCTTTATTTGGTGACTTTTTGCTTTATTTGGTGACTTTTTGCTTTATTTGGTGACTTTTTGCTTTATTTGGTGACTTTTTGCTTTATTTGTGACTTTTTGCTTTATTTGGTGACTTTTTGCTTTATTTGGTGACTTTTTGCTTTATTTGGTGACTTTTTGCTTTATTTGGTGACTTTTTGCTTTATTTGGTGACTTTTTGCTTTATTTGGTGACTTTTTGCTTTATTTGGTGACTTTTTGCTTTATTTGGTGACTTTTTGCTTTATTTGGTGACTTTTTGCTTTATTTTGTGACTTTTTGCTTTATTTGGTGACTTTTTGCTTTATTTGGTGACTTTTTGCTTTATTTGGTGACTTTTTGCTTTATTTGGTGACTTTTTGCTTTATTTGGTGACTTTTTGCTTTATTTGGTGACTTTTTGCTTTATTTGGTGACTTTTTGCTTTATTTGGTGACTTTTTGCTTTATTTGGTGACTTTTTGCTTTATTTGGTGACTTTTTGCTTTATTTGGTGACTTTTTGCTTTATTTGGTGACTTTTTGCTTTATTTGGTGACTTTTTGCTTTATTTGTGACTTTTTGCTTTATTTGGTGACTTTTCGCTTTATTTGGTGACTTTTTGCTTTATTTGGTGACTTTTTGCTTTATTTGGTGACTTTTTGCTTTATTTGGTGACTTTTTGCTTTATTTGGTGACTTTTTGCTTTATTTGGTGACTTTTTGCTTTATTTGGTGACTTTTTGCTTTATTTGGTGACTTTTTGCTTTATTTGGTGACTTTTTGCTTTATTTGGTGACTTTTCGCTTTATTTGTGACTTTTTGCTTTATTTGGTGACTTTTTGCTTTATTTGGTGACTTTTCGCTTTATTTGGTGACTTTTTGCTTTATTTGGTGACTTTTTGCTTTATTTGGTGACTTTTCGCTTTATTTGGTGACTTTTTGCTTTATTTGGTGACTTTTTGCTTTATTTGGTGACTTTTTGCTTTATTTGGTGACTTTTTGCTTTATTTGGTGACTTTTTGCTTTATTTGGTGACTTTTTGCTTTATTTGGTGACTTTTTGCTTTATTTGGTGACTTTTTGCTTTATTTGGTGACTTTTTGCTTTATTTGGTGACTTTTTGCTTTATTTGGTGACTTTTTGCTTTATTTGGTGACTTTTTGCTTTATTTGGTGACTTTTTGCTTTATTTGGTGACTTTTTGCTTTATTTGGTGACTTTTTGCTTTATTTGGTGACTTTTTGCTTTATTTGGTGACTTTTTGCTTTATTTGGTGACTTTTTGCTTTATTTGGTGACTTTTTGCTTTATTTGGTGACTTTTTGCTTTATTTGGTGACTTTTTGCGCAGGTATTTATTTATTTTTTGATTTTTCTCTTGCGCAATGGTGGTCAGCACGTGCTTTGGTGAAATTCACTGGATTTATTTGTGGATTATTGGGAAAGGTTTTTACAGCTGTTCATAAAGTGCTGGAATAACTGTGCCCTGACGATTCCAAAATAGATCATCTTTGTCCTTTTGCCGGCTGTTCTCTTGGCAAATGATCTGCCGTTCGTTTTCTGTACAAAATTGGTAATCCACACTAGAATCCTGATCTCAGCTGCCAATAAATTAAAATTCTATAACTACGTACATATTGCAGGAATGTTTTTATTATGGACAAAAAGTATGAGAGTTGATAGTTCGGATAATACTCGACAGGCCTCTCCGTCGCTTCATTGACCGAAGTAATCGGAAGACAGCATGTTGTACTTCACAAACATATTGTATGTCTATCTGCGAGTCCAAATGAGGATGTAAAATGAACTAAAACACATGAAAAAGGACATTTTATAACATGTAGTAGTTGTTGCTTCTTTCATCATGGCTGTGGTTGTTCGGTTGCTCGTTCCTTATATTTGATTATATATTTTTCTATTGCTTCGAGAAGTATTACTATACATATTTTTGTGTGCTCCTTCCGTGTCCCTCATGCTTTATTCCAAAGGGTTCCTTTCCTGATCTCGTAGAACAATAGTGGGACAATTGCAACTCCTAAATGAAATGTCCACGTTCTGCTTTTATAACAGGAATCTTTACGATTAAACGGACACAATTTTTTGTTTCAACTAAATCAATCATCACCTTTCCATGAAGTATCATTTTTATTATTCTACATTAGCTTTCCCTTTAAAATGAAGTGTGAGAGACACACACATACTGACGCACATACTGATGCACACACACACACACACACACACACACACACACACACACACACACACACTGACACACACACACTGACACACACACACTGACACACACACACTGACACACACACTGACACACACACACTGACACACACATACTGACACACACACATTGACACACATACATAGACACACACATAAAAACATTGACACACATTGACACACGCACATTAACAAACACACACACCCACACACTAACGACGTTGGATACTCTAGTTGGTGCGAGACCTGTTAGGTCTCCGTTACATCTTCTGAACTCTCATATGTTGACACACACACACACACACACACACACACACACACACACACACACACACACACACGTTTCTCTTTTTAATGATAGATGGAACACCTTCACTCGAAGGACTCTGCCAATTATTTTGCCGCATTGCTTATGTTTCTCTCACTAGTTTGGTACCTATCACACCACTTGGTGATGGAACAATTCAAGGCTTTTGGAACTCATGATCCCAGCAGCTCTATTTGTTTACATATTTGATTCTTTAAATTGTGTGAACAATCTTCCTCTGTTTTTCGAATTGTAAACGTTCTTGTACACACTCACTGTTGCTGTATACTCTGTCTTCTCTGTGCTTCTCTCTGCTTCTCTCCTCTGTTTCTGGGAAGGTGCTGCACCAGCACCACTCACCCTCTGGAGTACTGTATGCATCTTTTTCGGGTATTCATTTAGCTCGTCCTCAGAATTACTCCTGATGCTCTTCGGACGAGCAGCGGCACAAGCCAAACGTGCTTGCTGCCATTTGCATCTTTTGTGTGTGCACTGCGACTAGTGCGTGTCATTTTCCTGGCCTGGCTTGGCCGATAAGGAATTGTGTTGGAAACGCAGCATTTTAGAAGCAGGTAATGTTGTAGATAACGGCTCGAAAGGTTGCTTCCGCCTGGCTCGACATGGAAATCCTTGGGCGTTACGTTTGCGTTCCACTTTTTTGGGGGTTTGTCGTGCAGCCATGTGGGAAATTGCCTTGACTGCTTACTGCTACTACCAGGTGCTCTTTCTACCATGTTAGATATACGCATGCTGACGATGTACTTCCTTATCTTCAAATATACCTGGTGTTGTGTGGGGAGAAAATGGATTGTTTAACTCTTCTGACGTGTTGGGAAAGTAGGACAAACGTTGTTTGAGAGTTAATGCAGATGTACGATTCGTAGGATGTATTCGAATGGTGGATACGATTGGCGAAGACTTGGAAAGGAGTCCATGACCAGGCAAGGCCCTCGCTGCCATGAACACGATGGTTCCACATGGCTGACATACTTTGGCTCTTGCCATTTTCATCACATCTTGTTTTCCTTTTTATTAATCCCCACACTTTTAAAAATAACACGGGGGAGGGAGGATGTTGTAATCGGCATCTTTTCTGTCTGTCGGACACGTGTCCTCCTAAGCGGCTCTGCAGAACTTCACCAAATTTGGTCGTTATGATCGCCAAATGGCGAGAAGTACGAGAGCTGTTTAAACTCTGGTCCTGCCCCCTTGGGGTGGGGTCAAAAGGTTAATTTACCAAAAAATGCAATTACAGGCACATTTAAAACTTTATAAATGAAACTTTGTATTTGCAATAAACATTGGGGGGTGCATGAAATGTTTACCCTTTTTTTTTTTGCATTTGAACCCTGCTTCCTGCCCCATGAGTTGGGGACTTGCGATCACAGGAGTCAAAACAGAAGATTTTTTCACTCAACATTTGACATTGGGTCAATCCTTGTGGAACGTTTTGCCATCTTTCATCTTTGCTTTAGGTGGGAAGCTGGGGATTTGCGATGGCGCGTCATCGACTTCACCATCGTTATTTTCTTAAATATATCGGACCATCTCTCGGCTGGCGGTTCACAACGTAATCTTCAAATCTGCGTACATCTTGCTACCTCTTACCTGTTCACATGCACCTTTCTCAATGAGTGTCTCTTTACCTTTATTTTTTTCCCACCTCGTTCTCCTTTACTTGATTGGTCAATCAGATCTGATATCATTGATTACTAGCCGAAACCCGTGGAACATCCACGGAAGGGAGGATGTGGTGTATGGATAGAGTGTACCATTATGGATGGCGTAGGGGATTTGCTTGTCCGAGTAAGAGTTAGGAAGAAAGATGAGAATGAAGAGTGCATATATGAACGATCGCCGACACCGGCACAAATGCATGCTCTGGATTGTCCACTCAGTGGACGGCTTGCTGTCGCCTTCGACTGTCCAATCAGATGAGACAGCTGGCTTAACGTCCTCTGATGCGACGTCACACCTGCGAGGTATCAGGAGGCGGGAACCGAATCCAAAACAGAAGCTAAAGTAAAGACCATCGGAGATCTCCTGCGGCAACGTTTCTAACCGATGTGGTAAAGTACAGTACGTACAGTAAAGGACATTCTCATTGATCCGTTGATTAACTATAACTGACCTGCGCCACCCTGCTGTAGCTTGACATGTTAGCAGGTACTCTGACCTTTTTCACAACTTCAAATGGCGTTTCATAAAATCCTGCTGTGACTCGACATGCGCCGCACCATAATCATTGGCTCATAAAACCCTACACTGCTACAGAGGATTATACTACCACCGGAAGCCGGCACTTGGTTGTCCACAGAGGGAGGGAAGAAACACACCATGTGGAATGAAAAACAAAATGCTTTAAAATATTCAAGAAATAAACATTTTTTTTCATTTAATATTCCGTAAGTATTTATTGTACGACTAACGATTGTCAAAATAAGAACCTGCTTTGGGCAATCGCACACTATACCGTCGAGGCCGCTTTTACAGAATAAGAAGGAAATAATTAAATTAATGCTTTCCTATTTACATCGTTGAGTCAATACGTCAAAAAATCATTTTTTAAACCTGTAATCACTGGTTGTAGGGAATGCAGATTTGACGATCAGCTGATTTATGTGTGTGTGTGGGTGTGTATTTTAGACTTGGACAATATAAGAAGGAAAATTGCTTTGCAATACATGCCCATTTGCAAGTTTCAGATCAATATCAGTAAGTACGGCCGATTATTTAATGACACCACTCGACTGTCCAATCAGCGGACGGCTCGCATCGCCTTCGCCCAGCAGACGCCAATACGATGGCGTCGAAAGATGGCGACGTATCGGCCGTTAATCGGATGCTTTTGGGCCCCAAAGTCGACTAATTCAGATTTTTCGAGTCTGGCTGTACGTGATAAACAAAGAGCGCGGTTCGTAGACCGTAAATGCATTAGTGCCGTGGGCATCGGGTCACTGGGTGCAGCGTAAAAGGGATAACAAAGTCGAGTCCTTACGGTATTATTATATAGATTCATTGGATTATGCAAATTAAGTATTTACTAAAATCATCCCTCATGTGATGTGGAGCCGTCGTGTACAGGCCTCACATTTCGATGCTTCTGCTCTTGCTGAATGACACCTGAAGGCAGAATCACGTGCCCAAGACTGAAGATGTACTTTCTGGCATCAACATTGCCTCGTCCCCAAGTGGTTGTTATTCTATTACATCTGGAAATTAAGAGAGCTCTACTCTCTTCCTGCCGTGGTGAATGTGTCACCAAAGCTAACCATGACTGGACACCAGGTGATGAATGAGGTCCAACATGTGCAAGGTTAACAGCCAAAAGGATTGTTTTTACAGGTCGCATGGGAATGTTTACCACACCTGCCTTATTTTGGACTTTGAGAGTCTGATCAAGACGGGTAATTTTATGGTTTTTTCAGGGGACATTGCTTTAAACGCAGCTCGAGTCAGAAATTTGTGATTTTTTTTTCTGTGTGTTCACCATCGTTTGGATGTTCATTTGGAAAGCTCGTTGGGATACTTCTTGGCACCTGTCCAAACGCAGGTTATAATAATTGTGTTTTCTGAGACACGAGACGTGGCGATCCGTTGCTTCGCTGATGGGTTTAACCAAAAGAGAGCACGTTGTGCTTCACCAACATATTACATAGTGCTGGGACGATTAGAAAATGTGACTATAACCGATTACCAATGAAAAAAAATAAAAATAAAAAGTTGCTCGATACCGACTATGAAGTGGTAAATAATGATGTCATAGTGCATTGTGCACACAAGAAGTGAAAATGTGCTGGGTGGGTGCCTGGCCCGCGATTGACGTTGAGTGGCTGTGAATCGATACATTTGAAATTGCTTCTCCAATCGATTGGTGCATCGAGCGGCACAGCATCCTGTCATTTTTAAACAAATGATGAGTGTTACCATGTGCTCATTCGATAAACTATAGAGGAATATAAAAGGAAGCGTTTCAAACTTGTCTGGTCATGTGCAAAGCAAGTTCATTACGAAGAACAGCACAGGAGCCCCAGTTACAAAGGCATTCCGCTCTGAGCGACGTTCATGCGGTTAGCAAATTGATCGGCTGGTGACTCAGTGTTATAAATGGTGGTATCTGACGTTTTCAAAATACATTTAACTAACACTATGATGCACTCGGATACACCTGCAACGTGCAACATCAAGACAAAAATTACGAAATCTTAGCTTATTCCACGCAGAATTCAGTGACCCATGTAACCAACTTACAGTTACCCACTGGGTTGAACATGGGTTCAGTTACCCATGTAACCAACTTACAGTTACCCACTGGGTTGAACATGGGTTCAGTTACCCATGTTCAACCCAGTGTCAGTAAGCTGGGTCTCCCTCGAAGGTCATAGGTCTTGCAGCAGGAAAATGACCCCAAACACACTTCAAAAAGCACTCAGGAATGGTTCAAGACAAAACGCCGGACTGTTCTGAAGTGGCCAGCAATGAGTCCAGCTCTAAATCCCATTGAACACCTGTGGGGAGATCTGAAAACAGCAGTTGGGAGAAAGCACCCTTCAAATCTGGGAGAACTGGAGCAGTTTGCACAAGAAGAGTGGGTCAAACTGCCAGTAGAGAGATGTAGGAAGCTCATTCATGGCTCAAGGAAGCGCTTGACTGCAGATATTTTGTCAAAAGTCTGTGCTCCCAAATATTAATTTTAGGGTGTCAATAATTTTGTCAATGCCATTTCTTTTTATTTTCTGATTTAAAAGGATATATTAAAGTTCTGAATCGAAAACGAGGGTTCTGTAATATTAACAGTGAAATAAAGAATTGTGGAGACCAAATACTCTCATCAATTTCAACTTATTTTTAGAGAAAATTGAGAGTTATTTGAAAAAAGTGCAAGGGTGCCAATTGGTCATGACTGACTGTATGTTGTTTCCTTTTGTGAGTTTCAAACAAATCAATTCCATAACCTCCCATTTCCGAGTCGTTTGCCGTATTAACGCGTTTTCCAAATTACCGAGCAATCTTTTTCTCCCAGTCACACGACGATGGAAAGCGGTTTATAAATAATAATGTTTATGCTCATCTCTTTGAAACGTCTATAACGCAACGTTAAAAAAAAAAAAAATTTATTAAAATTTGCCCTAAATAAGGGCGAAAGCTACTGGAGGGTTTTTGATGTAAACAGTGCAATACTACGAGCGGTAATCGGCACTCACACTCACTTGAATTGGCCGATGCAGATTGCTGAAAAACTGCCGATGTTGGCCTGTGCCGATTACCGATACCGATATTGGCCCATCACTCGTATTGAAGGTCTACCTGAGTGTCAATGAGGATGTAAGATGAAGTGAAACACTCAAAAGGATCTTTTATGACACTTAGTTGTAGTTGTTGTGGTTGTTGTTTGTGCGCTCATTCCTTGTCCTTCCAAAGGGTTCTGCTGACGTAGAACAATCAATGTTAATGTTGGAATTTGGAACCGCTGTGTTGAGCTCTCATTCCCGCTTCTTCTTCTTCAATCCTTGAAAGAGGTTTTTAAAGCAGGTGTCCTTCTGTTTAAACAGACACAAATTATTGTTCCAAGTAAATCGATCATTAGCTTCCAACGGCACCGTTTTCATTATTCTGACACCGGGATCTCTTTATCATTATTTTCAATATGGTGGATGTTGGAGTTGTTTTTGGAGAGATCTGTCAATGGTGTTATTGAATCATGTTCGGTAATTGCTAACAACCACACAGGTGATCTGCGAAGATGGTTTTGAGCGAAAGCTACAAAAACGCATCCGTGATATTTCGCCGCCAAACTTCCTAAGCTAACAAATAATGATGACTAGCCGAAACCCGTGGAACATCCACGGAAGGGTGGATGTGGTGTATGGATATAGTGTACCATTATGGATGGCATAGGGGATTTGCTTGTCCGAGTAAGAGTTAGGAAGAAAGATGAGAATGAAGAGTGCGTATATGAACAACGATCGCCGACCGGCACAAATGCATGCTCTGGATTGTCCACTCAGTGGACCGCTTGCTTTCGCCTTCGCCTGTTCAATCAGCAGACGGCTTGCTTCGCCTTCGCCCAGCAGACGCCAATATGATGGCGTCGTAAGATGGCGTCGTATCGGCAGTTAATCGGATGCTTTTGGGCCCCAACGTCGGCTAATTCAGATTTTTCGAGTATGGCTGTACGTGATAAACAAAGAGCGCGGTTCGTAGATCGTAAATCCATTAGTGCCGTGGGCATTGGGTCACTGGGTGCGGCGTAAAAGGGATAACAAAGTCGAGTCCTTACGCTATTATTATATAGACTAGCCGAAACCCGTGGAACATCCACGGAAGGGAGGATGTGGTGTATGGATAGAGTGTACCATTATGGATGGCATAGGGGATTTGCTTGTCCGAGTAAGAGTTAGGAAGAAAGATGAGAATGAAGAGTGCGTATATGAACAACGATCGCCGACACCGGCACAAATGCATGCTCTGGATTGTCCACTCAGTGGACGGCTTGCTTTCGCCTTCGCCTGTCCAATCAGCAGACGGCTTGCTTCGCCTTCGCCCAGCAGACGCCAATACGATGGCGTCGTAAAATGGCGTCGTATCGGCAGTTAATCGGATGCTTTTGGGCCCCAACGTCGGTTAATTCAGATTTTTCGAGTATGGCTGTACGTGATAAACAAAGAGCGCGGTTCGTAGATCGTAAATCCATTAGTGCCGTGGGCATCGGGTCACTGGGTGCGGCGTAAAAGGGATAACAAAGTCGAGTCCTTACGCTATTATTATATAGATCGTAAACGTTGGTGTTACTCCCAACACAAGGAACATTCATGGGGAGGAGGACATTAGGCCCATCAAGTCTGCACAAAGGTTGCCAAACTGTGGTTGTTTGTTCCTGCTCTATCCTTTCAAATGCTGAACATGAAACGACGAAGCAGGATGGACCCCAGGGTAGGGTTCGAACCAATGACGATCGAGACTCGGAGCGGACTCCCAACCAATTACACCACCTAGTCTGGTTCGAACCAATGACGATCGAGACTCGGAGCGGACTCCCAACCAATTACACCACCTAGTCTGGTTCGAACCAATGACGATCGAGACCTGGAGCGGACTCCCAACCAATTACACCACCTAGTCTGGTTCGAAACATGTCTGCTTTAATGATGTTGTGAATAAGTGTCAGTCCTGTCGATTTCCATCGCAATTCTTGGGGAAAGTAATAATGTGGTTGTCATAGTGCTGTGACTGCAGGTGACATTCCCATTATAGTTTTGTTTACCATGAATTTAAGTAGGAAGATTGGACAACATTTAGGATTCGGGCCATTATAATCAAAAAATAAATAAATAAGTGATTTCACTCTTCTTAATTTATTATTAAAAGGAGATTTGTTTGTTTGTTCTGTGGGTCGTTCAGATCTTAAATGTAAAGTTGTTCAAGCAAAGTTAAAACCATTGGAGCTTGTCACGTGCCCTGGGTCGGATTTGATTTTATTCAAGGAGAGAGAGGGAGATCTCCCTCCACAGGGCGTTACCGTGTGGGCCACCTTCCAAAAGGGGCACTGTGCAATGTTCATTTTGATATTGATATCGAGAGAGACAGAGAGAGACAGAGAGAGACAGGGTGACAGAGTGACAGAGAGACAGACAGACAGAGAGACAGACACAGACACAGACACAGACACACAGACAGAGACAGAGACAGACAGATACAGACACATACAGAGACAGACAGACACAGACAGAGGCAGACAGAGACAGACACAGACAGACAGACACAGACAGACACAGACAGAGACAGACAGAGACAGACACAGAGACAGACAGATGGTGACAGAGTCAGACAGACAGATAGAGAGACGGAGACAGAGAGGGAGGGAGAAAGAGAGAATCCCAGTTGGCTGGTGGCCATATTTGATTACCTTTTCCTGTGTGTCTAGATTCTGTTTCTTCATCTCTTGTCTCCACAGAATCTTGTTTGGTTGTGGTTCTCGTGTGTCTGTGTTGTGGCTTTGGACCATGAATGAGATTACAAGTTGATAAAGAATGCTTTCTTTGTGAGGATATCTGCATTTGTGGAACGATAAACGCACGTTGTGTACAAAAAACGTCGTTTGTGTTTAGTTTTTGGAAAACAAAACGTGCCTTATTTATGGTTACCTTTACTTTCTCTGATTGCTGTCGTTTCTACCTGTCCAAGTTGATGGAGTATGGTAGATCTGGTGCCATGAGATTTTGATCCATGTGTGGCATGTTTGTTAACCTGTCTCTCCTCAGGTAAAGGTGATGCAAACTCAAAGCTTCCCTTATTGTCACAAAAAACTGGTGTCCACCTGGTGTCGAATATACATATATATATATATATATATATTTTGTATACAGGATCCAGGCTCGTGAAAGAGCTAACATTTATCAAACAAACATATCAAACAAACAAGCAAACAAAGTATATAAAAAGGGGAGTGGTCGACAAGATGGGAAGAGAAGGGGGAAGCACACAAACACAACATTTGAGAGCAGGGACATCGGGGGATCTGTGGGAGGGCTTGGGGGGAGAAGGCGTGGGAAGGGGGGGGGGGGAGGGGTGGGAGAAGTATAAAACACAAGGATATGCAAGGACTTCCAGGAAGGCAGTTGGTATTTCAAAAAAGTGAATCTGGGGTGAAATTAGCGGGGGTAGAAAAGATCAAGGTTTTGGATGGGGGAAGATAAGACATGGTGGTGAACAGCTGTTTTAAAGACCTGGAGGGAGGAGTGGGATTGAAGAGAGTGAGGGAGTTTGTTCCAGAGGTGGGAGAAAAGAGGAATGAGAGAGTGAAGGTGAGCAGAGAGTCTTGATTTTCGCAGTTTAACCATAAGAGGGTTGCAGGCAGATCTTGTGCGACCTGAAGGAATATTTGGGGGACAGAGCCCAGAGAGAGCTGGGGGAGCAAGGCCGGAGAGGAATCGGTAGAAGACAGAAAGTCCACCAACCTGCCTGCGGTGAGTGAGTGAAAGGCCCTCGGAGTTAACTTCATCGTGGGAGATTCCAATGATTCTGAAAACTTTGGTTTCAACAGCGTGAAGCCGACCTAGGTGTGAGGCAGGAGCACCGGCCCAGAGGGGAGAGCAGTATTCCATTGAGCTGCAGATGAAAGACTTGTATGTGGTGAGGAGCTCAGGCGTGCCAAGGAAGGACTTCACACGACAGAGGATGGCCAGTCGGCGACAGGCTTTGGAGGCCAGATTTGAAATGTGGTTTTCCCAGGAAAGATCATGGCAGATAGTGAGACCCAAAAGCTTGAGTGACAGAACTTCTTGGAGAGGATTATTCAGAAAGTGGATGGGAGGGTTGTCCAGTTGGTCTTTTCGGAGAGACATAGTAAGAGTGTGAGATTTGTCAGGATTGAAAGACATGTTCCACTTGTTCGACCAGTCTGTGATTTTGTCCAGGTCTGCAGAGAGTGAGGAGGCTGCAGACTGCCGATCTGAGGGATGAGGACTGGAGCGGCAGAGAGTGGAGTCATCAGCAAAGAGATAGAGAGGATTTTCAAGAGAGAGATCATTGATGAAGACCAGAAAAAGCACAGGGCCCAGAACACTGCCTTGGGGAACTCCAGCCTGAACAGGAAGGGGAGATGAGAGAAACCCATTCAGGGCCACACGTTGACAACGACTAGATAGGTAGTCCGCAAGCCAAGCTTGGAGATTTCCATGGATACCATAGGAGGAGAGTTTGGTGAGCAGAGTTTAGTGCCAGACCGTATCGAAGGCACGTGATATGTCAAGAGAGACAGCTCTAATTTCCTATTTGGCATTGAGGACCTCCAACCATTGTTGAGACAGCAGAAGCAGCATGTCCAGAGTAGAGTGACCAGGTCTGAAACCAAATTGATGATCAGAGATCAAGCCATTGGAGAAGAGGAAAGATTTCATATCCGAAGCAATGATGGATTCCATGACTTTGCTGATAATTGGGAGAAGGCTGATTGGTCTGTAGTTGCTAGGATCTGTTTTTGCACCTTTTTTGTGCAAAGCGGTGATGTTGGCTGATTGTTGGGGTGCGGGGGGAGTTTAGGAGGGAAGGGGCAAGGGGGGAGATTTGAAAGGGATGGGTGATGGGGAAGATTTGGAGGGGTGGGGCAAGGGGGGAGATTTGAAAGGGATGGGTGATGGGGAAGATTTGGAGGGGAGGTGCAAGGGGGGAGATTTGAAAGGGATGGGTGATAGGGAAGATTTGGAGGGGAGGGGTGAGTTTGGATTTTAGAAAGTGTACGATTCATGGGAATTGAACATTTATTGCAAAATGAGTTTCTTGTGACCTTCGAGTCAAAGCTACGTTTAAGGATGCTGGAGGGGGTGGGGGTGGGGGGTCGGGGGGGGGGGTGGAGTGCAGGTGAGTTTCGGGAATGTATGAAAGAGGAACTGCAAGAGATGGAATTTTTTTTTGGAATGAATAGATTTGGTGAGCAAGTCGAAAGCAATCTTTTAAAGAAGAAGAAGAAAAGGTGTTATAATATACGACAAAATACAGTACTTCAGGGGAAAGTTTAAACATTTTTAAATTGAACAGTGAAGACTATCGGGAAATGGGGGTGAAACACGTGGTCGAAGAACGAACGAACGAATAAGAACAACGAATAAATGAATAACAACAACGAATAAGAACAAAGAAGGAAATGTTGTTTTTTTTGTTAAGATTTTAAACAAGGAAGTATGGGGTGAAAAGACTGGGAAAAACAGAACGAAAGTAAATGGACCACAATCGACCGCTGAGAGAAAACAAAGCCTCAAGGTAGGAAACAAGGTACTCGGCCGCAAAAAATGCGGCATGAAATAACCGACGATTTTTTATACAGGTATGAAAGATTAACACCGATAATCTTCCTCGGGACACACTATAGGTACACACACCGAAAGATAAATAGTTTCGACAAAAATACAATTGTGAACAATTACTTAACTTCGAAAGCGTGAGAGCGTGTGCAGCTTCGAAAAACCGTGCCCTCGCCGACAAAGATCTCGCTAGATTTAACGTTGTCTGTACATCTGTCCGTCCAGACGCGACTGGAAATGACCTGACTTATTTTCTTTCATGCTCACCACAGTGTGTGCAATAATACCTGGGCATGAGGCACCTCAAATGATTTTGGGATCAGAGCCAAACCTCAAGGATCAGAGCTTTTGGGATCAGAGCCAAATTTTTCTTGTGTATTGGTCGGTTGCGTTTGTGGTTCTGTCTGTCTGTTTGTTTGTCACCGGCCTGCAGGTCACAATTCTAAACCGATCGTCACAAAACTTCACCAGGTTGTGTAGGTGGTCCCAATTGAGAAGCTTATTGTTTTTGGGGTCAAAAGGTCAAAATGTCAACATAGGCCCAAGGTCACCGTCTTTGCCAAATTTCTAAAATCCTAAATTTTCATCCGATTGACTTGAAATTTGAAGAGGACTTGCATATCTGGTCACTGAATTCAACCACCAAGTATATTTGAGGTCAACATAGGCCGAATTTCTAAAATCCTCAATTTTCATCCAAATGACTTTAAAATTTGAAGAGGATTTGCATATCTGGTCACTGAATTCAACCACCAAGTATTTATGAGGTCAACATAGGCCAAAAGGTCAACATAGGCCAAATTTCTAAAATCCTAAATTTTCATCCGATCGACTTGAAATTTGAAGAGGACTTGCATATCTGGTCACTGAATTCAACCACCAAGTATATTTGAGGTCAACATAGGCCAAATTTCTAAAATCCTCAATTTTCATCCAAATGACTTTAAAATTTGAAGAGGATTTGCATATCTGGTCACTGAATTCAACCACCAAGTATATTTGAGGTCAACATGGGCCAAAAGGTCAACATAGGCCACATTTCTAAAATCACCAATTTTCATTTGATTGACTTGAAAGTATATGAGGATTTACAAATATGGTCACTGAATTCAACCACCAACTATTTTTGAGGTCAACCCTAGGGTCCACCCTTTGAGGTAGGGTCAACCCTACCAGCTATTTTTGAGGTCAACATCTGCCAAAAGGTCAACATCGGCCAAGTTTTTTAAATCCTCAATTTTCATCCGATTGACTTGAAAATTGAACAGCATTTGCACATTGAGTCACTAAATAGGAAAACCAGCTATTTTTGAGGTCAAAAGGTCAAAGATCAACTCAAGGTCAACCTCCCAAAATCATCATTTTTCATCTGAAAAATCGTCACTTTTCTTCCTATTGACCCGAGCTTTGATCAAGATTGTCAATTTTAATCTTGATGAAATGGACAATTTGCTGTATCAATGGAATTTTTTTTCTTGGGGATGGGGGTTGGATTTTGCAAGTATCGTGCTCCGCATGACGTCTTCTTGTTTATTTATTTATATACATTTTACCATTTTCACCACCAACACAAACATCATTATTTATTTATATACACTTTACGATCTGCACTACCAACACATACATAATTATTTATATATTTATATACACTTTACCATCGACACCACCAACACAAACATAATTATTTATTTATTTATATACACTTTACCATTTCCGCCACCAACACCCATGTCCTTATTTATATGCACTTTGCCATCTCCACCACCAAAACACACAAATTTGAATTATTTATTTATTTATATACATGTTACCATCTACGCCTGGTGTTGGCTTAGCGGTTAGGGTGCCTGCTTGGGATCCCTAGGATCCTGGGTTCGAATCCCGGGCCGATTGCTGAATTAACAGACCAGGGGGGTTGACCCAGCCTGTCATCCTTCCGAGGTCGGCAAATTGAGTACCAGTTCACTGGTAAATCCGTGTTTGTTGCAAGAGGCGACCAACAGGGTTGGCGGCAGGAAGGGCATCCGGCCATGAAACATTGTTTCAAAAATGGGACCACGGTGCCCGAAAAAGGCCAACCCCCGCTCTGTGGGGAAAAATGGCCTCCAAAGGTGGTTCTATACTTGTTACCATCTGTACTACCAACACACACATTTATTTATTTATTTATATACACTTTACCATCTCCACCACCAACACAAACATATTTATTTATTTATTTATATACACTACACCATTTCCACCACCAACACACGTCTTTATTTATATGTACTTTACCATTTCCACCACCAACACACATGTCTTTATTTATATACACTACACCATTTCACCACCAACACACATGTCGTTATTTATATGCACTTTACCATTTCCACCACCAACACACATGTCTTTATTTATATGCACTTTACCAATTCCACCACCAACACACATGTCTTTATTTATATGCACTTTACCATTTCCACCACCAACACACATGTCTTTATTTATATGCACTTTACCATCTCCACCACCAACACACATGTCTTTATTTATATGCACTTTACCATCTCCACCACCAACACACATGTCTTTATTTATATGCACTTTACCATCTCCACCACCAACACACAAATTTGAATTATTTATTTATCCATATATACACTTTACCAGATCCACCATCAACACACATAACCTGCGCCACAAAGGTTACATTTTCACACCTGTCTGTTTGTCTGTAAGATATCTCAAAAGTGGTGGACGGCTTCTGACAAAACTTCGTGGGCAGGTTGGGAGTGTGACAAGGACGAATTGATTCGATTTTGGTGAAGATCCGAATCCGAATACTATAATTTTTTAATTTACGAAGTGATTCTTCACGATTGAGAGATGGGGCCAAAAACGATATATCACATGATATCTCAAAAAGTTGTGAATTAGATGTTTTGGTGACAAGGACAAGCCAATTTGATTTTGGAGGTCCAGATCCATATTCGGCCTATCAGTAGGATACAAAACGTGGACTGTTCACCTTGGCGGAGTCATGCTCGCTACCGAGTGTCGTTCTAGTTTACTTTGCGTTGTTTGATCACAAGTTTTGAAGATTCTGATCAATGTAGACAAAATATTTTTTTAATTGACAAGCTTGGTTTCTTCTCCCCCAAACTAAGTCGTTTTATTAATATTAAAAATGATTCTAATCGGTGAGCCTGGTGTTGGCTTAGCGGTTAGGGTGCCGGCTTGGGATCCTAGGATCCTGGGTTCGAATCCCGATCGATCGCTGAATTAACGCCAGGGGGGTTGACTCAGCCTGTCATCCTTCCGAGGTCGGCAAATTGAGTACCAGCTTGCTGGGATGAATGATCCCAGTGTGTACCCCGATTTAGAATAGGCACACCGTATCCCTGCGCATCGTAAGAGGCGACCAAGGGTTGGCGTCAGGAAGGGCATCCGGCCATAAAAACATTGCCTCAAACAGGGAACCATGATTGTCATGGGGCCCGCAAGGCTAACCCCTGCTCTAGCGGGGAAAATGGCCTTAAAACGATCATTCATTCATTCTAATCGTAGAAAACTCAAGTGGAAGCTTTGAGTAAATGATTGATGCTCATAACATGTGTCCACGTCTTTTGAACCGTAATGTTTGCATCATATTTTTCAATGGTCAACACTGTGAAATGGAACTTTCATTTTTCCCCCGATGTCATCTCCCTTCATCATGCCCGGAGCAGGCCGAGAGACTTGATTGAGTTGTGAAGAAGAGTGAGACCTAACTTCTGTGTTCATGGAGCTGTGTTATGTGTTTAGATTTGAGGCTCCATTTCAATTCCCTGTACAATTCTTTCTGACTTTACTCTGATGTATTATCACTTTAATTTGTTCCATTCAAGACTGCGTTGAATGATTTGTGTACATTCATCTTATTTGCCGAAGCGTTATTACCATATGCAGTGAATTCAAGTTGTGAATCCCAAATCTCAAACTTATATTTTCCATAAGTGGTCTTGCCCTTGTTGCGGTTCCTTGAGAGTTTTAGTCCTGCACGAATTGATGAATTGATCACCTCCTCAAGGCTCCTCATTTCGATTTACCTGTATTGCACTTTATGATTGTAATCAATATTCCTGTTTCGTTAATCTTCCAGCAGGCTTGGTCCTCAAGACTGGGTTTGTGACACCGTTGTCTGTAACCTCTCTCTTTCTCTCTCTCCCTCTCTCTCTCTCTCTCTTTCTTTCTCTCTCTCTCTCTTTCTCTCTCTCTCTTTCTCTCTCTTTCTCTCTCTCTCTATCTCTCTCTATCTCTCTCTCTCTATCTCTCTCTATCTCTCTGTCTCTCTCTCTGTCTCTCTCTCTCTCTCATATGGGGATCTTCAAACTAGTGGTTACTTTATTGCCCACTTGGTGCCCGGAAATTGCACGTATTCGAATGTACGTTAAAATTGATGTTTTTCTTACGAGGCGTGCCAATTTTAACTTTAATTGGGTGTTCGTATGTTCGTTATAGTCATTGGCTTAATCGATCCTATCCACAATAAGCTTGGCTATTGCATATTAAACTTTGTACTAAATACACATGGAGATACAGAAAACTGTAGGGTTATAGTAAACGCATGTACACACATTTGTTGCATGTCACATACCCAAACAGACACGTCTTGCCTAATATTTGTATTGCCTAATATAATCTTGTCCATCTGTCGCTCCGTCTGTCCGTCTATCTGTCCCTCCGTCTGTCACGCTATTTCCTCCTAGACAGTTCGGAAGGCATTCACCAAATTTGGTAATTATGATCAGCACATGACAAGAAGGTGCAAGAGCAGAGCCATTTTGGGCAAGGTCAAAACGTCAAATACCAAAAAACCAATTACGGGTACATTTTGAAACGTTTTTAAATGGAACTTTGCAAATGCAACCAACATTAGAGAATGCATGAAATATGCATTGCATTGCCGAATGCATTGGAGACCGATTTTTTGGATTTGACCCAGTTCATGCCGTAGGGGGTAAGGACCGGGGGAGTCACAGGGTCAAAGGGGAATTTTTTATCAATCAAAATTTGACATTGGGTCATTCCTGCCGAAACCTTTTGCCATCTTTAAGCCTTGCTTTACATGGGAAGTGTGGGGATTTGCGATAGCATGCCTTCGACATTGGTCGAGTGGGACTTGTAATTAAAAGTACTATTCCAAAAGTTCAACATCATACAGCAATAGTTAGTTCATTTATCACAATTTTCTCTCCATGGGCATTAACATTATTTATCCCGATTCAGGCTGTGGGGGTAATTGGGGGCAGGAGAGGAGAAAATCTTCAAAAAGAGGTTCTTCAAAACGTACCGGATTGAAGAACAAATCAAACATGCGGTATCAAACGCGTACCTGGCTGTGCAACCTCGAGTAATCCTCACCTCTCGCCGTCTGCTCAAGCCAGTCAACAAGGATGTGCTGCTTTCCTCACAAATTAGCAAAGTTACATATGAGTACTATCAAAAGTACCCGGCATTGCCGGGTAACAATGAGTCTTTTCCTGATGGGAATATGATATACGCAATCTGGGTCCATCATCTAAAGAGAATTTAAACAACACATCGCAGGTACAGTGGAGTGGTGGCATATCGAGGGAAAATGACACTCGGGGCGAGATCTCAAATTGCCGTCCCTCGTAACTTCCCAAAAGTCTTTGAATTGTGTGTGTGTGTGTGTGTATGTGTGATTGTGTGTGTCCGTGTGTGTGCAGTGTCCGTGTCAGGGCTGTAACCTTTTTACCATTTGAGTTTTGTCATCAAATTTTCACCATAGCTTTATAATGTGAATATGGAGATATTCAAATTAATAATTTCGTCAAAAGGTCAAAGGTCAGCTTCACAAATCGTCAATTTTCATGCGATTGACCTGAAATTTTAAGAATTTGCATATTGGGTCAATTAGTTTGTTCACCAATGAAAGGCTAGAAGCAATTTTTTTTTTTTTTTTTTAGATCTAAAGCTCAAAGGTCAAGGCTGCTTGAAATCATCAATTTTTATTTCGTATTTTTTCAAGTATTTTCGTTATTTTGAGCATACGGAACAAGAATAAGAATAAGAATAACATGTCTGAGTACAAACGGTCGCGGACGTGCTTTGCATTTTCAAATGCTTTCTGGTTTAGCAGTTGGAACGGCTGTTAAACTCAATTCTGCAGTTTATATTTAGAAACTCGGTTCAGATTAAGAGTTTGTCGAGTGTATCGCATTTTAGTTTTAAACCGTGTGCGGAAATAAAATAGGGAGGCATGGGATTATTCCCATCGAACTGTGCCATGTTTCTCGTTTCTTCTACAGCCACGGAAATGAAATAATAAAGAGTTGTATGTGCAGACACATTATTCTGTCTGGAAGTCACTTTACTTCACTCAAAAGAGACGTTGAAATGCGACTTAATCCAAATATGAAGAAGAGTTAAAAGGTTTTCCCTTTTCAAAAATCTTTGGTGCAAAAAAACCTGATTTGTTTTCCACTTTGGCAAAAGACAAAACTCTCCCATCTTTGAGGAGGGGAGATGTGACATTTGCCAGAAACTACGTGGAGAGGATTCCGCGTCTCTGCCCAGTTCTGCTGGCACAGGATCATTGCGTCATCATGGGGGTAATAACTTTTTGACCATGCTTCTTGTCGCCCAATTTTTTTTTTTTAATACACGAGCCAGATGGTCCTCCTCGAGTTGCCACCCTTGCCATGGACCACGCTCGTTCACCTCACCTTTGAGATCCTTCATGTACAAATTGACAAGTTGTGTTTAATTCATTGGGATCATAATCTCAGAGAGCAAAACCAGGCAGAATTGTTATTGCCGTTTTATTTATCGTTTTACCTTCCTCTGCCAGTGTAATCAATTATGTTACCCCCAATGTTGCGAGTGTTGTCCACCTTTAGCTTTTCACATTGATTTCTGTAGGTTTTGCTGCATTTGTTTAGATTGTGTTATTTTGTGAGCTGGTTCTAGAGTTTAAATTGTCCAGTGGGATTGATGACAATGAAGATTATCAATATCTTCTTCATTAACGGCCATAATTATAACCACATTCTTGTGGTGTTGGCCGGGGGAAGCTTGGCAAAGTCTTTCACGCACCGGTTGGCGAGGCCGGCTGTTCGACTAAGGTGAATGCAGGAATTTGTCATTTTTTCATGGCGCTGGCGAAAGCTCACGTACACTTCACGAAGTACACCGTGGGATCTTTAACGCCCACCAACTGCTGGCAGACGGGATGCCCAGCTTGACGTCCATCCGAGGGACACACACATTTGATGCACACACACATACATTGTTGTGTGTGTGCATCACACATTGATGATTGTGAAACACAGACAAACACACATTGATGATTCACCCCGTCTGTGAAACACTGGGATGGCAGTTTGTAGCCGGGCCGGGATTCAAACTGGGATTTGAATTTTTATAGCCGGGCCGGGATAAATATCGAGACGAGGTGAGTCTTGACCATCCTGCCAGCCCTGAAATTCTTTAAAAAAAATGTTATCTGTTTATTATCAGGTTAATATGCTGTTTGTTATCACTTATCAGGCATGTTATTGCAAGCATTGTCACCCATACACACATCGGCCTGCTCGTCTTGATGTGGCATACGGGCGATGCTCGTCCATACTTTGTTGTTGACTCCTAATTGCCCACAGAGCAAATTGGGATGAGCACTAAAAGGCTGCTTATGGTGTTGCTCACTTCCCATGAGCAGTAAACGAGGGAACAAAGAGGAAAAATCCAAGCAGTTAACTCGTGCCACATAATAAATATGAAACCAAGCACAGGCGATGTTATCTGCGACGTGAATTCGTCAAAATTTCCTTTTCAATCGAATTTGGTCAAATTTTACCCTTTCTCTGAAATGCGGCGTCAGATGTCGACCAGCATATTTTATAATGACTGACTTTGCCTGTCAAAGAATGGCATTTGATAGGACAGGTGGGCAAGGGAAGAGGAGCAACAGCAGCATTCCTGTGATGAACAGAATAAATGGAGACAACGCAACAATGATCACATGATGGTCGGTGGGCTTGAAGTGCCACCCACCATAACGCCGTGGCAATCGTGGCATCGTCCGGCATAGGGATGACATTGTCAAAAACTCCACATTGGACTGGGCCAAACGAAATAAAAGTTGGGGAATAAATGTAGTTAAGCGGGATTGTAAGACATTGATAGCGATGCCAAGATGAAGATTGGTGATGATGACCAAAGTGGTGAGAGAGAGGAGATGGGACTCACCTGACTCACCTCTGCTTCCTCCCATGAAGTCATCAGGCCAAAAGTATGTTTTTACAAAATAATGCCAATAATTCAGTTAAGGCCCAAGTCCATCTTATACTTCTACCTTGTATGCACCTGAATTGCAAAACAGTTGTTTGTGATTCTGTCTTTGTAGCTATGGTTATGATTTTGTTTCATTTGGAAGGATCAAAGCTCTTCCCTTGTCTCCGGTTTTGTTCAATGGCCCAGTCCAGGTTATGTTTACATTGCCGGTACATTCTCACAGCTTGTTTTGCTCCTTTTTTCATGCTAAACAAATGTGGGTTGGCAGGATATCTGAGAGGTCGTACAACAATTGCCTCCATGCTGTTCGATTTTGGCTTAGCTGTAAACTGCCAACCTGGTGTTTCACAGGCAGTTTGATTCATCAATGTGTGTGCTGTCCCTTAGATGGACGTTAAAATGGCGTCCCATCTGCCGGAATTCGTTGGTGGATGTTGTATATCCCACGGTGTCCTCTGTGAACAGTAGACGAGCCATCGCCGGCGCCATGCACAAATTAGAAATTCCTGCCCTGACTTCCTGTAAGTTGTAACTTCCTGTAAGTAACCCTGGTGTTGGGCTAGCGGCTAGGGTGCCGGCTTAGGATCCTAGGATCCTGGGTTCGAATCCCGGTCGATCGCTGAATTAACGCCAGGGGGGTTGACTCAGCCTGTCATCCTTCCGAGGTCGGCTAATTGAGTACCAGTTCACTGGTAATTCCCTGTTTGTCGTTAAAGGCGGCAAAAATGGTTGGCGTCAGGAAGGGCATCCGGCCGTAAAACATCGCTTCAAAAAGGGGACCAAAAAACAACAACAACCACGGTTCCCGAAAAAGGCCAACCTCCGCTTTGCGGGGAAAAATGGCCTCTAAAGGTGGTTATTTTATTATATATTACTTCCTGTAAGCCTGGTGTTGGCTTAGAGGTTCGGGTGCCGGCTTGGGATCCTAGGATCCTGGGTTTGAATCCCGGTCGATCGCTGAATTAACGCCAGGGGGGTTTACTCAGCCTGTCATCCTTCCGAGGTCGGCAAATTGAGTACCAGCTCACTGGTAATTCCCTGTGTCGCAAGAGGCGACTGACAGGGTTGGTGGCAGGAAGTGCATCCGGCCATAAAACATTGCTTCAAAAAGGGGACCATGATGCCCCCAAAAAAGGCGAACCCCTGCTCTGTGGGGAAAAATGGCCTCTAAAGGTGGTTCTTTTTCTGCCCTGACTTCCTGTGTCGGAGTGGCGACCCGACCTCCAGGATTGTAACCGCAGCCAAAGAAACTGCTTCTGCAGAACCGACGGTCTGTATAGATCACGGTACATGATCTGATCTGATCCCCCACATCACTCACTTGTTCTGATTGCATAAAAATCAGGATTTATGTCACGTCAGTTTTTCCTTTTCTTTCCTTTTTTGTTTCGAAGGCCTTGCAATTTGCTCTAAAGGAAGAGAACGTGACGAGGAGAGTTGAGGAAGGAGTAAAGACTAATCTTTGATGGTGTATCCATGGTGATGAGCACAAAATGAGCGAAGCACAATCGCTGAATGGTTCCTGGGTCAGAGCGCCATCCTTTTTCAATGGACCTGTGTTGTCGGATTTCGCCACGGGTGCCATCAGCGTAGTGATGTGAATACGAATGGCCAACCCATTGGGTAACTTCATTAACTGCCTGTTTGGAAGCTATAAATGCACGCCATTTGCCCGAAGCATTTGCAATTCCATTGTTCTGACCACCTGGTCTGACCGGCCTGCTGCACCCAATGCTTATTTTCACCATTTTAATTGGTCGGCCCTGCTTGGGGCGACTTGAGGTGGCGAGTGGAAGGGGTTTGAGTGTGATCGCTGAGGATGCGTAAATTCTGGGAGCGAATTGGCACCATGCTTGGCCCTCTGAGGAGGACACACAAGGCCTCTTTCGAATGTGAAGTATTCAAAGTGTGCAGTGAACGGTGAAAGAAAGTTCCAGTTGGCGTAGAATAGCCGTTTAGTTAGCGGTGCTGTGGTCTGTGAGCCAATGAATTCACGAGAGCAAGGCCATTGGAGGAAATCTAGTCATGTCACATGTCCAGCACACAAGAGCAAGTAATAAGAGATTGCTGGATTGTATTTTTAATGTTTTTCTTTTTGTCTATCTGTCTAGAAAGAAAAAACCTATACTTTGTATGTTGTCTAAGAAAAAACGGTGTGTGTGTGTGTGTGTGTGTGTGTTTTCATGTTTGTACACATTAATACAGACTTTATGTGTTCTTTCTTTCCTCCCTTTAACAGCATTCCACGTTTTCTCCCAAAATGGCTGGAATAATGCCCATAATATGCTTTCACTTGTGAGCTATGGCTTGTAAATCCCCCTCGATGGATGAAACTTTGGCACAAGTCTTTCATGAACCTGCTGGCAAGGCCTGACGTTTGACTAAGTTTTTCGGGCGGGAGTTTGTCATTTGTTCACTGGTGCCGACGATAGCTTTCCTACTCTTCGCGAAGGACACCGTGGGATTTTTAATATCCACCAACAAATGCCAGAGGATGGGACACACATTGATGAATCTCCCTGCATGTGAAACACCAGGATGACAGTTTATAGCTGGGCCGGGATTCAAACCCAGGCCAGACGGTTTAGATGTGTGTGCGTATCTCTAGGCCATCCTGTCGGCCCCCATGTTAATATTGTTATTAATAATATTATTATGCCATTATCATCGGAGGGAATTGACTGATTAATTTGTGGTTATCATAATGTTGACGAAAAATCGAACTTGAATGACATGGATGTTGGAGTTGGGATTGGAGGACAGTGGAGAAGTACAGTGGACGGTGGAGAACGTCTGCAAACAGTGGAGAAGGAAAGTGAAAAACGGATCTTTAGTTAAACCTAAAAATATTAAAATGTCAACTGAGCAGATCGATACGTTCAGATTGGGAGACTATCACGTGGAAATATTTGCAAGTTTCATCTCCCTGGGTTTGAAGATTGAAGTGAGTGGAGAATATGACGGAGAAATTAATAGACGGTTCACGTTGAGGAGAAGAGCAATGTCTGCATTGACAAAGATCTGGAAAGATAAAGATGTGAAAATAGAAACCAAGAGGAGGCTGGGGAATGTTCTGGTATATCCAATTGTAATGTATGGATGTGAGTCAGGAGAGTGAAACAGAAAGAAAGGAAGAAGATTCATAGTTTTGAAATGTGGCGTTGGAGACAAATGCCAACAAGAAAGAGCAGAGATTGCAGACCCTCGCCCGGATGTGTTTGTAGTTTGTCCGGTGTTTATTAGCTGCTGTGTTTGTGTGGTTTATTGATGACATCGATTTCTGTTCAATCCAACATGGCTGCTGAACCACGTGACCAATGACGTCATTAATTAAATTTTCCCATACAATTGTTGTGTAGATCATGCACAAGAAATTTCAAACCGATCGGGTCAAGCGACTAATTATGACGTCATAATGAAGACACCGATGACATCGACATGAATATAGGTTGTTCCCCATGCGGAGAACTTGACAATTAGCCATATTTCATTTTTTCTCCATGGAGCGGTTTTGGACATATATAGGTGAAAAGTTCTCTTTTTTCCAAGGTGGCCCTGTACCACGTGACCTATAACGTCATAATTATCATGAATAAATTATAGGTCGTGGTCAAAGACGAAGAAGTCGAGTGATTCATTCATTCATTTTGTATGCAGCCCGTGGTTACTGTTTGCATCGTTGTTGGGAGCGTGGCCGTGCCGCTCACGCAGTGCTGGAAGTCCTGGAAGCTGGAAGCCCCCGTAGGTTATGGCAGGAACTCGGCCGTGGTGTCGGCGATAGCTCCTCTGCAGTTGTGATGTTACTGCGAGTTAGTATACAACTTATATGACCATAAAATTTGGTGCAAAATTACTGCACCTTACTTTTTGCACCACTCTTTCATACACAACCAAATATCAATACTTATATATCTTAGGTGGCCATCTTTTAAATCGTATCGTGAATGTTAATGTAGCAAAAATTGTTGATTATCGGCACATAAGGGGAATCCATGGCTTCGGGATGCTTATGTCGCCCGTTCTGGCAGATTGCTTTGACAGGCGCTGACACGCAATACGTTGTGCGGATTCGAGTGATGTGGACCTGGTGTAATTGCCTCCGAGGTTGTGCGATGCCAAGAAATACCTCTGGGCTTCTGATCGGACTTGTCCCAGATTTTGGGGATTCCATTTTCCAAGCATAATATTTGGCTGCCCGTGGTTCTTGGAACGACCGAGGGAACTACGTCTTGTAGGAGTGCATTCATTGACTTAGTTGGCTGCATATTTGGGGGTCCCGACTGTTTTCAAGATGAGTAACAGATGATGACTTCATTGGTTTCTTCCTGCTTACCTCATTACGATTAGTCAACGAAAAAGAATAAGCTTGCGGCAATCAAAATATGAGGGCAGTCGAAGGTTGACATCATGTAATTGTATAACATGTGAGAATAATAACTCGATTCTGAAACTTTGTGAAATTGTATTATCTACCCTTGTATTGTCTACATTGTATTGTCTACATTGTATCGTCTACATTGTATTGTCTACATTGTATTGTCTACATTGTATTGTCTACATTGTATTGTCTACATTGTATTGTCTACATTGTATTGTCTACATTGTATTGTCTACATTGTATTGTCTACATTGTATTGTCTACCCTTGTATTGTCTACCATTGTATTGTCTACATTGTATTGTCTACATTGTATTGTCTACATTGTATTGTCTACATTGTATTGTCTACATTGTATTGTCTACATTGTATTGTCTACATTGTATTGTCTACATTGTATTGTCTACATTGTATTGTCTACATTGTATTGTCTACCCTTGTATTGTCTACCATTGTATTGTCTACATTGTATCATCTACATTGTATTGTCTACATTGTATTGTCTACATTGTATTGTCTACATTGTATTGTCTACATTGTATTGTCTACATTGTATTGTCTACATTGTATTGTCTACATTGTATTGTCTACATTGTATTGTCTACCCTTGTATTGTCTACCATTGTATTGTCTACATTGTATCGTCTACATTGTATTGTCTACATTGTATTGTCTACATTGTATTGTCTACATTGTATTGTATACATTGTATTGTCTACATTGTATTGTCTACATTGTATTGCATACATTGTATTGTCTACATTGTATTGTCTACATTGTATTGCATACATTGTATTGTCTACATTGTATTAAAATTGTATTGTCTACCCTTGTATTGTCTACCATTGTATTGTCTACCTTGTATTGTCTACATTGTATTGTCTACATTGTATTGTCTACATTGTATTGTCTACATTGTATTGTCTGCATTGTATTGTCTACATTGTATTGAAATTGTATTGTCTGCAAACTCCCCCACTCCCTTCAATCCCACTCCTCCCTCCAGGTCTTTAAAACAGCTCTTCACCACCATCTCTTATCTTCCCCCATCCACAACCTTGATCTTTTCTACCCCCGGTAATTCACCCCAGATCCACTTTTTTGAAATTCGAACTTCTTTCCTGGAAGTCCTTGCAGTGTCCATATGTTTTATACTTCTCCCACCTCCCTCCCCAAGCCCTCTCCCTCCCACATTTCTCTTGATGTCCCTGCTCTCAAATGTTGTGTTTGTGTCCTTCCCCCTCTCTCCCCATCTTGTCTACCGCTCCCCTTATTTTGTGTTTTATGTGTCGGTTTGACTTTGTGTGATTAATGTTAGCTCTTTCACGATCCTCGATGTTGTATACACAAAAAATAAATAAAAAAAATACCGTGAGCAGGAGTACCACTAACGCCAGTGAAAAGCATTCTGGGTACAACTAAGATGACGGCCAACATAGTCACATGTTCAGCACTGTGGAGCAGAGGCGTGCATCATTGAGATTTTTGTGAAGGACAAAATGAAACCAAAATGACTATTCACACAAGACTGTCTGTAGTCTTTCGTGATGCATATCTTTCACATGGTTTTGTGTTTAGATGGTTCATCTCATTCAAAGATGGTTGTATATTAGTGAGCAAACTTAGGCGTTCTTACATGCTCAACCAACTCTTGTCATGCAATCAAACATGAAATGTGTCAGTGAGCTAATTTGATAGAATTGCTCGATTCTATACATGGCATTACATAAGGTTTGTTGTCAGTGTGAGTCGTGTGGAAACGATCATTCATTACCTTTGTCACCGAAGGTGGGACACAGGTTATGTTTTCACCGAGCTGTCTGCTTGTCTGTCTGTCTGTGAGCAAGATATTGCAAAAGGTTTTTTTTTTTCTTCTTTTTTTTTGTATACAGAATCGAGGCTCGTGAAAGAGCTAACATTTATTTCACAAAAAATCAACCAGACAAACAAAATATATAAAAAGAGGGAGCGGTAGACAAGATGGGGAGAGAAGGGGAAGCACACAAACACAACATTTGAGAGCAGGGAGATGTGTGGGAGGGAGAGGGCTTGGGGGGAGGAGGCGTGGGAAGGGGGAGGGGTGGGAGAAGTATAAAACACAAGGACACTAAGGACTTCCAGGACAGAAGTTGGTATTTCAAAAAAAATGGATTTGGGGTGAAATTAGCGGGGGAGGTTGTGGACGGATTCGGACGAAATTTGGTGGGCAGTTTGGGTGTGTGATAACGACAAATTGATTAGATTTTGGTGAAGATCCGGATGCCGATCCAGACACCAGAATTAAAAAAATGATTTTCATCATTCAGTGATAGGGCCAAAACAATATATAGCATGATATATTAAACAGTTATGGATGGATTTGGATGACACTTGGTGGATAGATTAGGTGTGCGACAAGGAAGAATTGATCTGATTTTGGTGAAGATTCGAATACGGATCCGGATACGAGACGTGTTATGATTTATGGGAGCGAGACATGGGTAATGAACGTAGAGCAGCAACGAAGGCTGGAAAGGGTGGAAATGCGAATGGTTCGGTGGATGTGCGGAGTATCGTTGAGAGAGAGGAAGACAAATGATGAATCGCGAAAGATGATGGGAATAGAGCCTGTGATTGATGCTGTGAAGAGGAACAGGTTGAGATGGTTTGGTCATGTGTTGAGGAAGGATGAAAGTGACTGGTTGAGAAGAGTGATGGAAATGAATGTAGAAGGAAGTAGAGGACGGGGAAGACGGAGAAAGACTTGGCTAAAGATGGTGGAACAAGAAATGCGGGCAAGGGGGTTAACAAGGGGAGATGCAGAAAATAGGGCAAAATGGAGAACATTGTCATGGGGACCGCAAGGCTAACCCCCGCTCTAGCAGGGAAAATGGCCTTAAAATGCCTGTTGTTGTTTGTTGTTGTATACGAGAAGTAATTTTTTTTTTCCCTGTTTTTGGTGTTTTTAGTTTTTGCCGTTTGACAAGGATGAATGGTCCGGATCCACATCCGGCCTATCAGTGGGATACAAAACGTAAACTGTTCAGTCTGGCAGAGATATGCGTTCTACCGAGTCTCACTTGAAATTCAACAATGTCAGTGCAAAGTGGTATTGATACATCTCACAACTTGATCAATTAACACCATTAACCATTACAAAATCAGAATGCGGCGTGACAAGACTGGATCCTACCCTTTCCTGCAAAAGTTAGAGCGAGGCA
>NC_136267.1:180733199-180771044 GCF_964187855.1 Myxine glutinosa
ATTTGTGGTTTTCCTTACGAAAAGTGCAAGTTGATCTCGAGCTCAATGAATGTCACTTGCTTGAAGTGTACATAATACCTCTGCAAAAATGTCAGACCTTTGAGTCTTTGACCCTTCCATCCTCCATCGTGTTCCTCTTGTCCCAATCTTCTATCCCTTGACTTATCGATCACGGCCTCTAATTTGCCTCGCCCATTCACGAAGGGGTCTAAGAGGCTATTGTAATTGGTCTGTGAATCAATGAGTATATGAGTCTACATACAGACCAACTGTAATACGAGGCAAGATTTTGTGCAGCACATTCGGCCACAGGAAATTGTGTTCCAAGATAACATTCGCAGCATTTGTCACGCACGGACCACCGACTTGGCAAGGGTGCCTGGGCGACTTTAGATTGTTCGACAGTTTTCGAATGTAACCAATAATATTTAGTCTACTTTATCCCTAAATTTGATTTCTATCTTGAATATTAATTCTGCTCAAGTTATCCACACCCGTTCCCAATGGTGTTTGTCTGCACACAGATGAACTGTAATCTGTATTGTTCATTCTACGGAATTTTAAAATACCTGGTCACTTGGTAGAGCGCATATCTCCGCCATGCTGTACAGTTTACGTTTTGTACACTACTGATAGGCCAGATCTGCATCCGGACCTGAACCAAAATTTCATCGATTTGTTCTTGCCACCTAAACAAAGCATCCATCTAGTTTTTTTCTGAATCCGTCCACAACTTTTTGAAACATTGTGCTATATAAGTAACGTTTTTTGGCTCCCTCTCTCAATGGTGAAGAATCACTTGAAAATTAATAAAATCTCGTATTCTGATCCGGATCTTCACCAAAATCGAAGCATGTCACTCACTCAACCTGTACACCAAATTTCGTCCGAATCCATCCATAATGAATGAATGAATGAATGATCGTTTTAAGGCCATTTCCCCGCTAGAGCGGGGGTTAGCCTTGCGGGCCCCATGACAATCATGGTTCCCTGTTTGAGGCAATGTTTTTATGGCCGGATGCCCTTCCTGACGCCAACCCTTGGTCACGCTCTTACGATGCGCAGGGATACGGTGTACCTATTCTAAATCGGGGTACACACCGTGATCATTCATCCCAGCAAGCTGGTAGTCAATTTGCCGACCTCGGAAGGATGACAGGCTGAGTCAATCCCCCTGGCGTTAATTTAGCGATCGACCGGGATTCAAACCCAGGATCCTAGGATCCTAAGCCGGCACCCTAACCGCTAAGCCAACACCAGGCTTCCATGATGTTTTACATCCATAATGTTTTGAGATATCCTGCTGAAAACGACAGGGGTGAAAACATGACCTTCTTCCATATTCAATGGTGGAGGTAAATGACATTGCACGCACTCAGCTTTGTGCAGCAACAAAATGATTTTGGAAATTTTGCATTTTAAATGTATTTGCTAAATGATTTTAAAAATGTGTTTTCAATCTATAAGGGAACCACACCTATCGGCAGCTTGTTGCGTGAATGGGGTCGCCCACACAAACACCCTGGTGAGGCTCTGCATTGTAAATAGTCGTGTGACTTCGGTGTGTGATCTCTGTTTTGGGATGTTCCAAGTCCAACAACTCTTTAGAAGTTTAACCATTTTTTAAACAATTCCACACAGATGTAGAATTCTATCCAACTAGGGCATGCCCGTACTATATATAAGCTAGGACGTGCCCGTACGTGGGTGCCCGTTCCTTGCCAAAAAAAAAAAAAAAAAAAAAATTTGTGTAGGGGTGTGTGTGTGTAAACATCCTAGGGCGTGGCCGTACGTGGGTGCAAAAAAACATGCGTGCAAACAACAACAACAAAAAAAAACTTTGAAACCACGTGGCAGTAACGACCACAGAACCCCCCTCCCTCTATTTACATGAATGGTTTGGTCCATTCGCAACGACCACAGAACCCCCCCCTCTATTTACATGAATGGTTTGGTCCATTCGCAAAGCCAAAGCGAACGACCACAGAACCCCCCCCTCTATTTACATGAATGGTTTGGTCCATTCGCAAAGCCAAAGCGAACGACCACAGAACACCCCCCCCCCCCTCTATTTACATGAATGGTTTGGTCCATTCGCAAAGCCAAAGCGAACGGCGAACGGCTAAATCGCCATAGCTCGGTAAGTACTTGTCCGATTAATTTAAAACCTTGAAAAGGCACATCCTCGGGTCCCCAGCAATATACCTGGCAAGTTTCAAGTATATCGGACCGGTAGTTGTCGAGAAACAGCGGTCACAGACAAACAAACGTACAAACGTACAAACGTACAAACGTACAAACAAACAAACAGAGATTACTGGAATTATAGATAGATGAGCATCTTTAACACAAACGTTATATCGTCACAAGACATTTGCTCAGTACTTCCACATGAATTATGTTGTCCATTGATGTTCCAAACTATCACTTGATGTTTTCCAGTTTTTCATTTAACTCGCATAACAAGTATATGCAGTGCCCTCCCTAAGTCTTGGAACAGTGAAGGCAAATTTGTTATTACTGCTATATACTGAAGAAATGTGGATTCAATATCAAAAGATCAATATGAGGTGTGAGTACAGAAGGTCAGATTTTATATCTTGGTATTTCTATGTATATATTATGTTTTTCCATTGCAGAACAATTCCACTTTTTATGTTCAGTCCCCCATTTTAGCTAAACCATAAGTATTGGAACAGATGAACTAAAAGTAAGTTAAAGTAGTATAATAGTTAGTACTTGGTTATAATAGTTATTTATCCCTTGTATGCCATAACTGCATCGAGCATGTGACCCATCGACATCACCAAGCTCTTGGGATCTTCCTTTGAGATGCTTTCCCAAGTCTTTACTGCAGCCATTTTCAGTTGTTGTTTATTTTGGGGGTTTCTGACTTTAGTCTCCTCTTCAGCAAGTGAAATACATGTTCCATTGGATTTAAATCAGTAGATTGACTTGGCCAGTCTAAAACCATCCACCTTTTCCCCCTGATGAACTCCTTGGTTGTGTTGGCGGTGTGTTTTGGGTCATTGTCTTGCATGCAAGACTAAAGCGCCACCCGATGGGTTTAGAGACATTTTCTTTTACATAGGCAGACAAAATGTTTCTGTACACTTCCGAGTTTCATTCTGCTGCTACCATCATTATGGATGATTAATGAGTCAATCATCAAAGATGAGCGAGGCAGTTCCAGAGGCAGCCATGTAAGCCCAAGCCATGACACTACCTCCACCATGCTTCACAGGTGAGGTTGTATGCTTTGGATCATATGCAGTTCCTTCCTTTCTCCACACTTTCACCTTTCCATCACTTTGGTAAAGGTTTATCTTTGTACTTCTTGGTCTCATCTATATATATAAAACACAGTTTTTGTGTGTGTGTGTGTGTGTGTGTGTGTGTGTGTGAGTGTGTGTGTGTGTGTGTGTGTGTAATGTTACCGATAGACTCCTAAACGGAGAGGCTTACGTGCTTGATATTTGACATAGACATGGCCATTGAGCCTGGGACGAACATGGCCGAACTCAAAATATTTGACGATCCATATTTTTATTCATATTTACCTCAGCGCATTTCAGCGAAGTACCCGCTAATCTCAGCCGGTTCCAGAGCAGCTCGCTGATTCGCTCAGAGCGATCACGTGATGTTCCATTCCCGCCGCCAGACTGATTCGCTCAGAGCGATCACGTGATGTTCCATCCCGTCACAGGTCACACGTTTTTTCACCTTTTATGCGATCGTGTTTTGTATCGATTTTGTGCGATATGAATTAAATGTCTTTGAAACAGCTGTGAAACGTCTTTCCACAACCCTTCCGTAACCGATTGGAGCAGTTTATTGCCGCACAAAACGAGATCCGCGAAGCGAGTTGGTCGAGTCGTGCTGACCAAGATGGCGACACGGCGGCTTCACTTTTCACGGAGTATGAGCGTTCTATATATTTTCAATTCAGTGCGCCCGTGATTTGTGGCATAGACATGACCATTGGGCCTTCATGGTGTAATTTGTGCGAGGCTTTTGTCCGAGTGAGCTTGAGTCGAGAGGGCGAATGTACGGGTTGGGAATGTACGGGTCTCCCTTCCCCGCCCGGCAACGCCGGTACTGGAGGACGTCACAGGATCGGTGAGTCTCCAAAATCCGCTTCGTGCTGTTGCGAATATGCAGGACTATGTCCGATTGTTGTGCTGCTCTCCGACCATGAGAACTGCAACGTCATTGTTGACTGGCCATCCCCTTCCCTCCCCCTTCCCACTCCCCCTCCATCCCCCCATTCCCTTCCCCCTCCACCCTACCCCTCCCCTTCTCCCCTCCCCTCCCCCTCCCCTTCTCCCCCCCTCCATTTTCCCCCTCCCCCTCCCTTTTCCCCCTCCCCCTCCCCCTCCCTTTCCTCCTCCCTTTTCCCCCTCCCCCTCCCCCTCCCTTTTCCCCCTCCCCCTCCCCCTCCCTTTCCTCCTCCCCCCTCCCCCTCCCTTTCCCCCTCCCCCTCCCCTCCCCCTCCCCTCCCCTCCCCCTCCCCCTCCCCTCCCCTTACCCCTCCCCCCTCCCCCCTCCCTTCCCCCTCCACCCTACCCTCTCCTTTCCCCCTCCCCCTCCCTTTTCCCCCTCCCCCTCCCTTTTCCCCCTCCCCCTCCCCCTCCCTTTCCCCCTCCCCCTCCCCTCCCCCTCCCCCTCCCTTTCCCCCTCCCCCTCCCCCTCCCTTTCCCCTCCCCCCTCCCCCCTCCCCCATCCCCCTCCCCCTTCCCCCTCCCCCTCCCCCTCCATTCCCCCTCCACCCTACCCCTCCATTTTCCCCCTCCCCCTCCATTTCCCCCTCCCCCCTCCCTTTTCCTCCTCCCCCTCCCTTTTCCTCCTCCCCCCTCCCCCTCCCTTTTCCCATCCCCCTCCCCCCTCTCCTCTCCCCTTCCCCCTCCCCCCTCCCCCTCCCCTCCCCCTCCTCCTCCCCCCTCCCCCTCCCCTCACCCTTCCCCCTCCCCTCACCCTTCCCCCTCCCCCCTCCCCCCTCCCCCTCCCCCCTCCCTTCCCCCTCCACCCTACCCCCTCCCCTTCTCCCCTCCCCCTCCCCTTTTCCCCTCCCCTCCCCCACCCTTCTCCCCTCCCCCTTCTCCCTCCCCCCCTTCTCCCCTCCCCCCCTCTTCTCCCCCTCCCCCCATTCCCCTCCCCTCCCCTTCCCCCTCCCCTTCCCCCTCCCCTCCCCTCCCCCACCCAGCAATGCCGGGTACTTCTGCCGGGTCCCCCCTCCCCCTCCCCTACCCCCTCCCCTTCCCCCTCCCCTTCCCCCCTCCCCCCTTCCCCCCTCCCCCTCCCCCCCTCCCCCTTCCCACCTCCCCCCTCCCCCTTCCCCCCTCCCCCTTCCCTCTTCCCCCTCCCCCTTCCCCCTCCCCTTCCCCCTCCCTCCCCCTCCAGCCCCTCCCCCCTCCCCTCCCCCCCCTTCCCCCTTCCCCTCCCCCCTCCCTCCTCCCCTCATCCCCTCCCATCCCTCACCCTCCCCATCCCCCCCTCTTCTCCCCTCTCCCCTCCCCCTCCCACTCTTCTCCCCTCCCCCCCATTCCCCTCCCCTCCCCTCCCTCCCGTTCCCCTCCCCTCCCCTCCCCGCCCGGCAATGCCGGGTACTTCTGCTAGTCTGTCCATAAAACTTTGTCCCAGAACTCTACTAGCTCTACTAGCTCACCTTTGTACTTCTTGGCAAATTCTAATCTGGCCTTTCTATTTTGGTGCTGATGAGAGGTTTGCATCTTGCGGTGTAGCCTTTGTAATTCCACTGTTGAAGTCTTCTGCGAAAGGTAGATATGCGATACTTTCACCCTGCACTCTGGAGTTTGTTGATGGTGATGTCACTGACAGTTGTTTTAGAATTTTTCTTCACAGATCTGATGATTTTTCTGTCATCCAAGTCTGCAGTTGTTTTCCTTGGCCGACCTTGCTGTTGTTTCCTTCTTCTTTGTTTCCTTGCTGTTGTTTGACTCGTCAAATAAACCAGCGGTTTCTTTCTTTTTCAAGATATCCCAAATTGTTGTATTTGTTATTCCCAATTTTTGTGCTATGGTTCTAATTAAAATTTTCTGTTCTTTCAGCTTCCAAATTACTTGCTTTTCTTTCATAGACAGTTCTCTGGTCTTCATGTTGGTTTATGCTGACTTACTCCGAAGTCAGACACCTAAGGCAAAAGCAAAGGCTAAGACCAAGACTAGACATTCACAGCTCTTCATGTGTGAGCAATCAATGCAAAAGGAAACACCTGAGCTCCAATAAACACCACCTGTCAGTCATCTATTCCAATACTTATGCTTACCTAAAATGGCTCATTGAATATAAAAAGTGTTTTTTTTTTTTTTTTTTTTTTTTTTGTATACAAGATCGAGGCTCGTGAAAGAGCGAACATTAATCACACAGAAAGACAAACAGACACACAAAACAAATAACATCGGGAGCGGTAGACAAGATGGGGAGAGAGGGGGAAGGACACAAACACAACATTTGAGAGCAGGGACCGAGAGACATGGAGACATCGAGAGAACTGTGGGAGGGAGAGGGCTTTGGGGGGAAGGCATGGGAAGGGGGGGTGGGGGGGGGTGGGAGAGGTATAAAACATATGGACACTGCCAAGACTTCCAGGAAAGAAGTTGGAATTTCAAACAAGGTGGATCTGGGGTGAATTAGTGGGGGTAGAAAAGATCAAGGTTTTGGATGGGGGAAGATAAGAGATGGTGGTGAACAGCTGTTTTGAAGACCTGGAGGGAGGAGTGTGATTGAAGTGAGTATGGGAGTTTGTTCCAGAGGCGGGAGAAAAGAGGAATGAAAGAGTGAAGGTGAGCAGAGAGCCGAGATTTCGGCAGTTTAACCATCAGAGGGTGGCTGGCAGATCTTGTGCGACCTGTAGGAATATTTGGGGGACAGAGCACAGAGAGAGCTGGGGGAGCAAGGCCGGAGAGGAGTCGGTAGAAGACAGAAAGACCACCTACCTGCCTGCGGTGAGTGAGTGAAAGGCCCTCAGAGATAGCTTCATCGCGGGAGATTCCAATGATTCTGAAAGCTTTGGATTCAACAGCGTGAAGCCGAGCCAGGTGTGAGGCAGGAGCACCAGCCCATAGGGGAGAACAGTATTCCATTGAGCTGCGGATGAAAGCCTTGTATGTGGTGAGGAGCTCAGGTGTGCCTAGGAAGGACTTCGCATGACGGAGGATGCCCAGTCGGCGACTGGCTTTGGAGGCCAGCTTGGAAATGTGGTTTTCCCAAGAAAGATCATGGCAGATGGTGAGACCCAAAAGCTTGAGCGACAGAACTTCTTGGAGAGGATTGTTGAGAAAGTAGATGGGAGGGTTGTCCAGTCGATCTTTTCGGAGAGACATAGTAAGAGTGTGAGATTTGTCAGGATTGAAAGACATGTTCCACATGTTTGACCAGTCTGTGATTTTGTCCAGGTCTTCAGAGAGTGAGGAGGCTGCAGACTGCCGATCTGAGGGAAGAGGAATGGAGCGGCAGAGAGTGGAGTCATCAGCAAAGAGATACAGAGGATTTTCCAGAGAGTCGGAGAGATCATTGATAAAGACCAGAAAAAGCACAGGGCCCAGCACACTGCCTTGGGGAACTCCAGCCTGAACGGGAAGGGGAGATGAGAGAAATCCATTCAGGGCCACACGTTGACTACGACCAGAGAGGAAGTCCGCAAGCCATGCATGGAGATTTCCATGGATACCATAGGAGGAGAGTTTGGTGAGCAGAGCTGGGTGCCAGACCGTATCGAAGGCACGTGATATGTCAAGGGAGACAGCTCTGATTTCCTGTTTGGCATTGAGGACCTCCATCCATTGTTGAGACAGCAGAAGCAGCATGTCCAGAGTAGAGTGACCTGGTCTGAAACCAAATTGATGATCAGAGATCAAGCCATTGGAGAAGAGGAAAGATTTCATATCCGAAGCAATGATGGATTCCATGACTTTGCTGATAATTGGGAGCAGGCTGATTGGTCTGTATCTGTAGTTGCAAGGATCTGTTTTTGCACCTTTTTTGTGTAAAGCGGTAATGTTTGCTGATTTCCAGGATGCTGGCAGATGACCTTGAGCAAAAGATAGGGTGAAAAGAACAGAGAGAGGGTGAGATAGAGCGGCAGAGCAGGATTTTAGGACCCGTGGGCTGATGCCATCTGGTCCAGTTGCAGAATCAGAGTCGAGGTTTGACAAAAACTCCTCCACCTTGTCAGGAGAGAAGGTCACAGAGTCCAGGAGCAGTTTGGTTCGACTGGGAAAGGTGGGAACAGAGAGAGATGGGTTTGGGACTAATGATTTTGAGGCAAACACAGAGTTGAGGCATTCGGCTTTGTCACGTGCGATGTCAACTGTGTGGCCATTTGAGGTAAGGGAGGGGATGGAGGGGGAACAAACACCAGAAACGGATTTGACCAGACGCCACCAGGATTTGGAGGAAGGAGACAGGTTTGAGAGTTCATTCTTGAGTGAGGAGAGATAGTGCTTCCTGGCACTCCTGAGGGTAGACACACACTTGTTCCGAGCTTGGTGGAAGGAACTGAGATTTCCTTCAGTTGGATTAGCCTTCCAAGAGGCAAAGGCAAGTTGTTTCAGGGCAACTGCCTCACCACAAGATTCAGTGTACCATGGACGGGAGGAAGGGTAAGACAACTGAAGGCGAGATGGGATAAATCTGTGCATGAGAGAGATCAGTTTGCTTTGGAAGAATTCCCAGGAAGAATTGATGTCGTCAGAGGCAGTGGAGATGGGAGACCAATCCAGACGATTGATGGCTGCTTGAAGACCGTCCCAGTCGGCCTGAGTGAAATGCCAGACTCGTCGATGCTGAGGAGGCTCTCTGAGAATGGCCAGAGAGATGTCCACTTTGACAAGCACATGATCAGAAGAACCGATTGGAGCAGAAGAAGAGCAGCAGACATTAGCAGGGAAGTTAGTCATAACCAAGTCAAGAAGAGAAGATACTCCATTGGCTGAGATCCGGGTCGGGAAATTGACAGATTGTGTCAATCCCAGTGAGTCACAGAAGTCCTTTGCTGAGGTGCCATGACTGGTGAGAGAGGAACCCACACCCAACCAGGTGGCATGATGACAATTGAAGTCACCACATATGAGGAAGAGAGAGTTGGGATGAGTGGATAGAAGTTGGTCCATGTTGTCAGACAGTGAAATGTAGATGTAGTCATCACTGTTTGGGGGACGGTACAGAACACATATGAACAAAAGGTGGGAGCGGAGAGGAAGCCGTAGCCAGAGGTACTCCTGGGGGTGAGGAGGAGAGAGGGCAGTGCAAGGAGAGTGAGGAAGAGAGTCTTTGATAAAGATAGCCACCCCACCACCAGGCCGAGGCTCAGGTCTATCATACCGGAGGAGGGAGTAACCAGGAAGAGATATTAAGGAATCAGAGACATCTTGAAGGAGGAAAGTCTCTGTTAAGCAGATCAAGTCTGGATTGTCAGAAGCAACCTGTATGGAGAGATCAGTCAGGTTTGAGCGAAGGCCCCGGATGTTTGAGGTCCATACCGTTAATGAAGAGAGAGGGGGAGCATCGGGTACAGGACAGGGGATGGGAGGAGTAGGGTAAGATGAAGGATGAGAGGGGGAGGTAGGGAGAGCAGTTGTTAGTGTGTCAGCGATTGCAGAAGAGTTCCAAGAAAGGGAAGGATGAGGAGGATGAAAGGTTTGAAGGTGAAGGGATGAGGCACAGTGAGGGGTTGTTTGAGGGGGGGGCAGAGGAAAGAAGAAGGTTGGGGGGGTGGAGGTATGAGATAGAAGGGAGACGAAGTGGGGAGGAGGCAGCTTTGAGGAGGAGGGGAGAGGAGGGAGAATTGGAGAGGAATGGTATGGGGGGAGATTTGAATGGGAGGGGTTGGGGGGGAGTTTTGAAGGGGAGGAGTGAGGGGGGAGTTTAGGAGGGGAAGGGCAAGGGGGGAGTTCAGGAGTGGAAGGGCAAGGGGGGAGTTCAGGAGTGGAGGGGTAGGGGGGGAGTTTAAGAGTGGCGGGGCAAGGGGGGAGTTTAGGAGTGTAGGTGCAAGGGGAGGGATTTGGATGGGAGGGGCAAGAGAGGAGTTTAGAAAGTGGATGATTAATGAAAGACGAACATTGAAAACAAATTGGGTTTGTTGTGATTTTCAAGTTAGCAATCCGGTTCAGAATGATGGAGGAGGGATGGAATGAATGTGAATTTAGACCATGTAGTGAGGGAGACGTATAAGATATTGAATTTCTTTTTTTTGAGGTGGAATGAGTTGGAGAGGAAATTGAGAAAAGCCTTTTAAATAGGAAGAAAAACAGCGTGTTGTAAAATACCACTGAGTAAAACACTGAAGGGGAAAGGTTATACATATTTAAATAATATTTAAACAGAACCGTGAACAATCTTATGTGCACAAAAATACCAACGGGGGGAGAGCCGAGAGGGACCACCACGAGTCACGTGAAGGGCAAACGGTGGATGGCAAGGAGTTAATGGGGGCGGGGCGAACAGCACACCTGGACAGAAAATACAGGATGAGTCAACAGTACACGTGGAGAAAGGAAAATAAATGTTTTTGGTTTTTTTTTTTTTGTTTGGTTTTTGGGGTGGGGGGGGGGGGGGGGGAGGTGGGGATTTAGAACGTTAGACAGAGTATTATGTTCGGGGTAGAAGGGAAAAAAAACTAAGGGGTAGAAGGGAAACTATTGTTTCACAATGGTAAAACATGTATGCATAGAATACCAATAAATAAAAGCCGACCTTCTGTACTCTTGCCTCATATTCATCTTTTGATCTCAAATCCAAATTTATTGGGTATGTAGCAATAATAACAAATGTTCCAATACTTATGGAGGGCACTTTATATATACACACAAAATAAGCCATGAGCCAGGTGTATGATTTGTCCATTTACTTGTGCTTGCGTACCTTCACTTTTGCGAGAGCAACTATATGCTATGTCATGTTTGTATTCCACAAAATAAATCGCCTGAAATACCAAAAAATACCAACAACCTTTTTATGCCTCAGCCTGACGAAGTTGGCAGAGGCATTATGTTTTTGAGCTGTCCGTTTGTGCGTGCGTCCGTCCGCCCGTGATAGGTTTTCATTGCCACAATAACTTAAGAACGGTTGTTGAAGGGATCTAAGTCAAACTTGGTACAAGTATGTAGATTGTAGATTGATGTAAGGATCAACTGATTATATTATTGTTTACGTATTGCTTATTATTTTTTTACTTTACTGATTCTTTACTTTACTTGCTTTACTGGCTTTTTTTTTTTCTTCTTTTTTTTACTGATTTTTACTTCCTCAAAAACTCTTAAGACTATTCTCTCTTTCTTCACTTTTCTATCAATGCAGCTCTCTTATTTTAAGGCTTGGCCTCGATGAGGACGATATAAGCAGTGACTAGAGCCTTCAACATAAAATATATATATATAATGGGGTCAAAATGTGAAATGGCGGAGGTCCTGTTTGGTAAAAATTCTGTTGTGCTAACTTATGAACCAGTGATGGGATTTTGACCAAACTTAGTGCAAGTATGGATTATGATGCAAAAATTAACTGATTCGATTTCAGCATTGAAGGTCACAGGCCAGAGGTGATGCCAGGTAAAAATGTGATATTGAGAACAGTTGAAGGGGTTTAAATCAAACTTGGTGCAAGTAGGTATAATGATGTAATAATGTTGGCAGAGGCATATCGGTCGACATCGGTGACGTCAAAGAGTGCCACTCTAGTTTTATAATCGCAGCCAATCGTCAATCTCTTTACCTCCGCCACTGAAGGTGGATGGAGGTTATGTTTTCACCCCTGTCTGTCTGTTTGTTTGTCTGTCTGTGTCTGTCTGTTTGTGAACAGGTTATCTCAAAAAGATTCGGACAAAACTGGGTGGATAGGTTGGGTGTATGACAAAGAAGAATTTATTCAATGTCAGTGAAGATTGGATCCGGATCACATAATTTTATAAGTGATTCTTCACCTTTGAGTGATAGGGCTAAAAACGATATTTAGCACAATATCTGAAAAAGTTGTGAACGACTTATGATTAAACTTGGTCGACGAGTTGGTTAGGTGACAAGAAGAGGCCGATTCGATTTTGTTTTAGGTCCAAATCCAGATTCAGTGGGATACAAAACCTAAACTGTTCAGCCTGGCGGAGGTGTGCGCTCTACGGAGCGCCATGCTAGTTTTTAATGGATTATTGGCCATAGCCGGGGACAGGTTCACTGTGATTCCGTAAATGTATCTTACTGTAGAGGTTGGTCGGACATGTACCTCATGCCATTTGTGTGTGCGTGCATTTATTATTCGTAAAGGTGCATTCTCATTTGTGATCATGAAGTTATCATCCCACCATTAAATCACTTAAAGTTCCTTAAGTTTGCCATTTTAAGTTGCGTTGGCAGCATAGAAAACGTGCTGGATTTTACATGTGAAGGCCCTCCTTGCAATGGCTTTTAAATGTACCCAATCATCCGACTGAGTTTCTTTTGGGGCAGAAACACACAGTGCAACTGTGGTCCACTGGGACCCGGTCACATTACACTATTTTGCAAGACTTTCTTGAGGCCAACGCCTGGTTTTACTTACAGCATTATGCTGGTGAGCTCTCTTCCCTAAAGTTAAGCCCTAACTGGAACGTTTCCCATCATATGGCAAGGGGATCTGTACTTTTGGGGCTGATTAGACGAAAGGCATTGTCATGATATTCCACGTATCATACTGGAAGACTTCCAGGCTTTGAGGGAGCAAGGTGGGGGTAGAGGGAGTGGTGGTTAGTCGAGGTATGCTGATATACCTGGCTGTGTATCCTACCCCTGCAGAGTACCACTAAATATTACAACCACAAGATTGGTCTCACAAAACAAACGGTGAAACTTCCTTTTGCGGTGCACGGCTCAGGCGAACAGGTTTTTAGGGGCAAATGCAGTGACCTGACCAGGATCGCATTTACCTTGGGAGTAGACGAGCAGGTGCGAGACAAGCCCATCTGAGTGCAATGATGTAGAAAGCAAGACGGTCGGTGGCTCAAAGGATGTTGGACGTAGCCCTTAAATCATTGCTGGCGATGACCACTGGGACACCTGCACGTTTGAATAACACTGTGTCTGCAGATTCTCCGTGATGACAACAGCACCTTCAAAGAGTAGTCAAAGGTCATACAGTATTTCCTTTACGCTTCAATCTTATTTTTTGTGTTTGAAGCTTTTGGCTTTGAGTCTGCCGAGTTATTGTTCGTCCTCTTCATGCCAATATTTCAACAATTCCAGGCATGTGATGCATTGTGTGCAGCCCATAAACCGTAAAACAAGGTAATGTAATGATTTCAAAGTTAACCGATGGTTAGAGCACCTTTATTATCCCTTTTGACAGTGCTTGCTATTTGATCCTGGGAGTGGTTGTTGCATGATATCAGAACCATTGGAGGATTTTATGGATTACTTGCCACAGGTTTTTTGGTCATTTTGTTGAATATAAGTTTTATCCTCACGATTTTAAAAAATGGGGTGCGAGTGATATTGTAATCTCCTCCATCTTGTCTGTCTGTCTGTCTGTCTGTCATGCTGTCTCCTCCTAAACGGTCAGGCAGAAATTCACCAAATTTGGCAGTTATGGCAAGCAGGTGCAAGTGCAATTATAATTTTTGGCCCCACACCTTGTTGCAGGGTCAAAAGGTCAAATACCAAAACTTGCAATTACAGGCACATTTTTAAAATGAAACTTTGTATATATGCAATCAACATTGGGGGATGACGCATGAAATATGTAATAATTTTTTGGATTTGACCCCTGGTTCATACCCCAGGGGCGGGGACTCAGGGACACAGGGGTAAAAACAGAAATTTTTTAAAGCACAATTTGATATTGAGTCATTCCTCGTGGAACGTTTTGCTATTTTTCAACTTTAAGATTCTGCTTTAGCCAAGGGCAACATTTTACAAGATAGTTATAAGACCAGTTCTGTTGTTAGGAATGGAGGCCTGGGCTCTGAGAATGGAAGAGGAGACATTGCTGCAGAGGATGAAGATGCAAATGCTGGGCTACTGGGGAACTCTGAGAGAAAGGTAGAGGAATACAGGAATCAGGAGGTGGACAGGAGGAAGGGCTATTAACGAAAAGGCACAGGAGGCTTGTTTGTGTTGGTCCGGACGTGCTCAGGAGGGAGGAGGGGAATATTGTTACATTTGTGGGGATAAGGGGGGATGAAATACCTTAGTCGAGATAGAATCGTGTAGGTTTAGAATGCTCCGTATGCCGCGAAGAAGAAGAACCCACATCCATGTAGCTAAGTAGGGACTCTGTATAGAATGAGATCGTATATGTGTCTCCATATGAGGGGTGGAGCTATGTTAATTAGGTAGGGCTTAAGGATAAACCCTGGAGTGTAATTGCCCCTGTGATCTTCCCTCTGTCTCTTTATTACAATTAAAATGCTCGCCAAACAATAACTATAACAAATGGACTCATTCGCTCACCACGCCGCCAGGTCCTACAAACCCGGCACATTTGCCGATCAGCACGTACGCCCCGTCTCACGGCCTTCGACGTCATCCGAACATTCCCGAATGAGATTTGACTCTGCCCCCCGACTACTCTTAACGAGGAGGCCACACCCTGGCCTTCGTGATTGGTGGAGGCGCGATGGATGATGGGATAGCGCTCGGTGATTGGACAGAGTGTGACGTCATCATGGAACATCTGAGAGCTGAAGTGGAAAATATGTGGTCACCCCATCTTGCTCTTTCTTGATCTGGGTCGTGCATGAGGGATGGTCACTTCTGGTCTTTGGTCCGTGTGTGCTCTTGGGAAAGGGCTGGTGAGAAACAGCGGTTCGGGACTACAAGGCACAGGATCAACGTTGGCGGTGGACTGGGTCCGCGTCGTGTTTCCTCTGGACGTCGAGGAGCGTGACTCCGCACCAATTGTGCGTTTTCCACGCGCTGGTTCGAGGCGACGAGCGACCGGCAAGCCTTTTTTTTTTTTTTTTTTTTTTTTTTTTTGTATACAAGATCGAGGCTCGTGAAAGAGCTAACATTAATCACACAAAAAGACAAACCGACACACAAAACACAAAAAACAAGGGGAGCGGTAGACAAGATGGTGAGAGAGGGGGAAGGACACAAAAGAGAGGGGGAAGGACACAAACACAACATTTGAGAACAGGGACATCGGGAGGACTTGGGGGGAGGTGGGAGAGGATTAAAACATATGAACACTGCAAGGACTCTGGGGTGAATTACCGGGGGTAGAAAAGATCAAGGTTTTCGATGGGGGAAGATAAGAGATGGTGGTGAACAGCTGTTTTAAAGACCTGGAGGGAGGAGTGGGATTGAAGGGAGTGGGGGAGTTTGTTCCAGAGGCGGGAGAAAAGGGGAATGAAAGAGTGAAGGTGAGCAGAGAGCCTAGACTTTGGCAGTTTAACCAGAAGAGGGTTGCAGGCAGATCTTGTGCGACCTGAAGGAATATTGGGGGGACAGAGCACAGAGAGAGCTGGGGGAGCAAGGCCGGAGAGGAGTCGGTAGAAGACAGAAAGACCACCAACCTGCCTGCGGTGAGTGAGTGAAAGGCCCTCGGCGTTGACTACATCGCAGGAGATTCCAATGATTCTGAAAGCTTTGGCCTCAACAGCGTGAAGCCGAGCAAGGTGTGAGGCAGGAGCACCAGCCCAGAGGGGGGAACAGTATTCCATTGAGCTGCGGATGAAAGCCTTGTATGTGGTGAGGAGCTCAGGTGTGCCAAGGAAGGACTTCGCACGACGGAGGATGCCCAGTCGGCGACTGGCTTTGGAGGCCAGCTTGGAAATGTGGTTTTCCCAAGAAAGATCATGGCAGATAGTGAGACCCAAAAGCTTGAGCGACAGAACTTCTTGGAGAGGATTGTTGAGAAAGTAGATGGGAGGGTTGTCCAGTCGGTCCTTTCGGAGAGACATTGTAAGAGTGTGAGATTTGTCAGGATTGAAAGACATGTTCCACTTGTTTGACCAGTCTGTGATTTTGTCCAGGTCTGCAGAGAGTGAGGAGGCTGCAGACTGCCGATCTGAGGGATGAGGAATGGAGCGACAGAGAGTAGAGTCGTCAGCAAAGAGATAGAGAGGATTTTCAAGAGAGTCAGAGAGATCATTGATGAAGACCAGAAAAAGCACAGGGCCCAGAACACTACCTTGGGGAACTCCAGCCTGAACAGGAAGAGGAGATGAGAGAAACCCATTCAGGGCCACACGTTGACTACGACCAGAGAGGAAGTCCACCAGCCATGCGTGGAGATTTCCATGGATACCAAAGGAGGAGAGTTTGGAGAGCAGAGCAGGGTGCCAGACCGTATCGAAGGCACGTGAAATGTCAAGGGAGACAGCTCTAATTTCCTGTTTGGCGTTGAGGACCTCCATCCATTGTTGAGAAAGCAGAAGCAGCATGTCCAGAGTAGAGTGACCAGGTCTGAAACCAAATTGATGATCAGAGATCAAGCCATTGGAGAAGAGGAAAGATTTAATATCTGAAGCAATGATGGATTCCATGACTTTGCTGATAATTGGGAGAAGGCTGATTGGTCTGTAGTTGCTGGGATCTGTTTTTGCACCTTTTTTGTGCAAAGCGGTGATGTTGGCTGATTTCCAAGCAGATGGCAGATGACCTTGAGCAAAAGAGAGGGTGAAGAGAACAGAAAGAGGGAGTGAAAGTGCAGAAGAACATGATTTTAGGACCCGTGGGCTGATGCCGTCAGGACCAGTTGCAGAATCAGAGTCGAGGGTTGCCAGAAACTTTTCCACCTTGTCAGGAGGAAAGGACACAGAGTCCAGGAGCAGCTGGGTACGACTGGGTACGGTGGGTACAGAGAGGGATGGGTTTGGGACACAAGATTTAGAGGCAAACACAGAGTTGAGGCATTCAGCTTTTTCACGTGCGGAGTCAGCCGTTAAGCCGTTTGAGGTGAGGGAGGGGATGGAGGGGGAACAAACACCAGAAACAGATTTGACCAGACGCCACCAGGATTTGGAAGAGGGAGACAGATAAGAGAGTTCGGTCTTGAGAATGGTGAGATATTGTTTCCTGGCTCTCCTGAGGGTGGACACACACTTGTTTCGGGCTTTGTGAAAGGAAATGAGATTTCCTTCCGTTGGATTTGCTTTCCAGGAGACGAAAGCAAGTTGTTTCAGGGCAACAGCCTCACCACAAGATTCCGTGTACCATGGACGAAGCCTTACAGCCATTTGGGGATGCAAAGCTGAGTGCCGGCCGATTACCAAAACATTATTTATTTTTTTTAATTATCTTTGCCCCTTGTTTGTATAGGAGTCTGAGTGGAGACGTCTCAATTAGGAATTTTAGTTTTTACCTCACCTTTCATTGTTTTTTGCATTTATTTTCATTAAATCATTATTTGTTGAATCTTACTTTTCTTGTATTGTGGATTTTGCTGTCCTGTCTTTGTGGGTTTGGATTAACCCCTGCGTGTGTTCCCGATCAGGTAAGACTTCAAACCTTTCCGCGTGTGACACTACTACCGCCAAGTTGGGTATACGCCTCAGAGTAAAGCTCGTTTTGGTCATTTGTCCTCTTACGGCCTTAACCTCGGGGACACGACAATATTGTGAGGTAGGTCTTTGTTATGGATGCAGCTGGCAGAAGGAGAAGGAACAGAACAAACCAAAATTGAAGTGGAAGGAAGTGGTGGAGAGGGATTTGAGATATACAATGCCCTCCATAAGTATTGGAACAGTGAGGTCAAATTTGCTATTGGTTCACGAGTTATCAGAGTGACCACTATATTCGTCATGGGTGTGTGTGTGTGTCTGTCTGTCTGTCCGCAGCATAACTACCCGAAGATATCATCAGATCTTGATGAAACTTGGGTGGGAGGTTGATATCATGATCTAGTTGTGTCCTGCCGAGAGTGGGCGTATTGTGCCCATTGTGGGCGGAGCCACGCCCAAAAAAAGATGTCTTTTTAGGGGGTAATCGAGTTCAAGCTACATCTTCTCCGAGGGAGTTGGTGGAATCTGACAGGGGTTTCGGTATTTTGTTAGGCCAATGTCATGTGCCTAACCCTACGGAGCTCGATTTTTCATTTTCGCTCCAAGGTCAAGGTGACAAGGTCACGAAATTTAGAAAAGTCGATTTTTGATGGTTTTATTACATTGTTCGCTTCCTGATAGGGTGAAATGTCATACATGATCTTATATTATCACATACATCATGAAATACAAGTTTTCCAAAAAATTTCAGAATCTTCGACCTTTGACCTTTGAAGGTCACAAAGGTCAAATTTTCAAAGTTGTCAGAATCTAACCGAATTTTCGGTATTGTGTAGCTCCGACCCCCCAGTCCGGGCCTGTTTCGGTTATAGTCCGACCTTTGTCATTGAATACCGCTCGCTCGTGAACCATCATCGTCTCCTGGCTTGTTATTGTTATATACTCAAGAAATTTGAATTTGAGATCGAAAGATGAATACGAGGGGTAAGAGTACAGAAAGACAGATTTTATTTCTTGGTATTTATATGTACTAGGGCATGCCCGTACTATATCTATATCTAAAATTATATCCCCCCCTCTATTTACATGAAATGGTTTGGTTCATGAAATGTTTTGGTCCATTCGCAACGCCAAAGCGAACGGCGAACGCTTTACATGAAATGGTTTGGTGCATGAAATGTTTTGGTCCATTCGCAACGCCAAAGCGAACGGCGAACGGCTTGCGAGTACAGTGACAATCCCCCCGGGGTTTTAATTAGTTTTAAAACATAGTTTAACGCCAACATAGCGCCAACATAGTTTGCAAACGTGAAATAAATGAATACGCTCTCAAATGTGCCATCCGAGGCAGAGTGTGTCCGCCACGTTCGGCACACGCGATAGCTCGCTGCTCTCTGATTGGTTGAATCGTTTTTTGGACATAGCTCGGTAAGTAATTGTCCGATTAATATGAAACCTTGAAAAGGCACATCCTCGGGTCCCCAGCAATATACCTGGCAAGTTTAAAGTATATCGGACCCGTGGTTGTCGAGAAACAGCGGTCACAGCCAAACAAACGTACAAACAAACACACAGAGATTAGTGGAATTATAGATAGACTAGGGCATGCCCGTACTATATATAAGCTAGGACGTGCCCGTACGTGGGTGCCCGTTCCTTGCCAAAAAAAAAAAAAAAAAAATTTTTGTGTAGGGGTGTGTGTGTGTAAACATCCTAGGGCGTGCCCGTACGTGGGTGCAAAAAAACATGCGTGCAAACAACAACAACAAAAAAAAACTTTGAAACCACGTGGCAGTAACGACCACAGAACCCCCCCCCCCCCCTCTATTTACATGAATGGTTTGGTCCATTCGCAACGACCACAGAACCCCCCCCCTCTATTTACATGCAATGGTTTGGTCCATTCGCAACGCCAAAGCGAACGGCGAACGGCTAAATCGCCATAGCTCGGTAAGTACTTGTCCGATTAATATGAAACCTTGAAAAGGCACATCCTCGGGTCCCCAGCAATATACCTGGCAAGTTTAAAGTATATCGGACCCGTGGTTGTCGAGAAACAGCGGTCACAGACAAACACACAGACACACAGACACACAGACACACAGAGATTACTGGAATTATAGATAGATACAGAGCCTATCGAAAGTCTGCACCCGCTTTCAAAATTTTCACCTTTTGTTACCTTCTGGCCTGGAATTAGATTGCATTAAATCAGATTTTTTTTACCCCCACCTTTACACATGGTAACCCACAACTTACAAGTGAAAAACAAATTCTAAAAATTTCAGAAAATTAATTAAAAATACAAAACTAGAATATCTTGGTTGGATAAGTGTCTGAGTGTGAGTGTGTGAGTGTGTGTGTGTGTGTGTGTTTTGACAACACCTTCCTGGAATGTTGTGGCTTGCGATATGAAAGAGGCTGTGAACTCCGGGTGCATAGCGGAGGAAGAAGTACAGTAGATACTGTGCGTGCAATAGGTATGAAGTGCTTCTCTAATTTTCCTGAGAAAGAGGCGTGGATTGATTGTACACGAGCCAAAATGCCAAATGCACATACACGATGCCTTGAAATTGCTGGAGTCCTTCCTTGCCTCGTATTACTTAAGCCGCCGGAGGCAAGCTCGGCTTGCATTCTGGGAGAGCATCGTGCGGCTGTTGCTGTGCTGGGAATTCGAGAGAAGCATGGATTCCCAGTTCCCATGCACATCACCAAAAGGTCAATGTTTCCATGATGCGCACAGGTTTGCAAGTGGCTTGTTCACTTCTTTCAACGTCACCAACATCTCGCTCATCTTCCCGGGACATGGGTTTTAACATTCCCTTTTCTCATAAACAATGAATTCCCAGGTGCACACATAAAGGTATGGTAGTGCCTGGACAGCTACGTGTTGATGAGCTGTCCTCAGTAGCTATTTTGATGTCTAAGGGGGTGGAGAGAGTGTGTGCATGTGGAGTTGGTCGATCACACCTCCATGGTTTTGCTCTTTGCATTCACCCAGGAATGAGGACAGATATTAATTTTAGCCGACCCTCCCCTCGTGGATAGAGCGCAGGGTTGTGCGAGTCCACTTTGTGAATCATTTGGATGTAGCTGTAATTTAGAGTGTGAACTGCTGTCAGCACAGCCACAGAGAATGGCAAAATTCCACGTCCTTAATTGATGGAAATACAATGGTCCCGGTCAAGATGGATGATCGTGAGAAGCACCTGGGCATCACAGACACACACACATCGAGGGGCTGAGGCCTGAGCTTGCTTGCTGTCATGATGCAGTTTACAAGGCATTACAACAATGTCATTCTCTTTTCTTTTTTCAAATTCTTTCAGTCCTTCCTTCTTTTTTGTGCAGTCTCAATTTGGTAGCAATTATGTATGAGGAGAACAAACAAATCATTCGTTCACTCATTAATTCCCCGCTGGATTATCCTGTCTTCTCATGGGTTGATTCACCGGAGTGTGTCTATGCACTGTACAACTCATGGGTTGACTCACTTCACTGTGTTCATGCACTGTACAACTCATGGGTTGACTCACTTCACTGTGTTCATGCACTGTACAACTCATGGGTTGACTCACTTCACTGTGTTCACGCACTGTACAACTCATGGGTTGACTCACTTCACTGTGTTCATGCACTGTACAACTCATGGGTTGACTCACTTTACTGTGTTCATGCACTGTACAACTCATGGATTGACTCACTTTACTGTGTTCATGCACTGTACAACTCATGGATTAACTCACTTTACTGTGTTCATGCACTGTACAACTCATGGATTGACTCACTTTACTGTGTTCATGCACTGTACAACTCATGGATTGACTCACTTTACTGTGTTCATGCACTGTACAACTCATGGATTGACGCACTTTACTGTGTTCATGCACTGTACAACTCATGGATTGACTCACTTTACTGTGTTCATGCACTGTACAACTCATGGATTGACTCACTTTACTGTGTTCATGCACTGTACAACTCATGGATTGACTCACTTTACTGTGTTCATGCACTGTACAACTCATGGGTTGACTCACTTTACTGTGTGCATGCACTGTACAACTCATGGGTTGACTCACTTTACTGTGTGCATGCACTGTACAACTCATGGGTTGACTCACTTCACTGTGTTCATGCACTGTACAACTCATGGGTTGACTCACTTTACTGTGTTCATGCACTGTACAACTCATGGATTGACTCACTTTACTGTGTTCATGCACTGTACAACTCATGGATTGACTCACTTTACTGTGTCCATGCACTGTACAACTCATGGGTTGACTCACTTTACTGTGTTCATGCACTGTACAACTCATGGGTTGACTCACTTTACTGTGTTCATGCACTGTACAACTCATGGGTTGACTCACTTTACTGTGTTCATGCACTGTACAACTCATGGGTTGACTCACTTTACTGTGTTCATGCACTGTACAACTCATGGATTGACTCACTTTACTGTGTTCATGCACTGTACAACTCATGGGTTGATTCACCGTAGTGTGTCGATGCACTGTACAACTCATGTATTGACTCAGTTTACTGTGTTCATGCACTGTACAACTCATGGGTTGATTCACCGTAGTGTGTCGATGCACTGTACAACTCATGTGTTGATTCACCGGAGTGTGTCGATGCTCTGTACAACTCATGGGTTGACTCACTTTACTGTGTTCATGCACTGTACAACTCATGGGTTGACTCACTTTACTGTGGTCATGCACTGTACAACTCATGGGTTGACTCACTTTACTGTGGTCATGCACTGTACAACTCATGGGTTGATTCACCGGAGTGTGTCGATGCACTGTACAACTCATGGGTTGACTCACTTCACTGTGTTCATGCACTGTACAACTCATGGGTTGACTCACTTTACTGTGGTCATGCACTGTACAACTCATGGGTTGACTCACTTTACTGTGGTCATGCACTGTACAACTCATGGGTTGATTCACCGGAGTGTGTCGATGCACTGTACAACTCATGGGTTGACTCACTTCACTGTGTTCATGCACTGTCCAACTCATATGTTGATTCACCGGAGTGTGTCGATGCTCTGTGCAGTTCATGGGTTGATTCACTTTACTGTGTCCATGCACTGTACAACTCCTGGGTTGATTCACCGGAATGTGTCGATGCTCTGTACAACTCATGTGTTGATTCACCATGGTGTGTCTATGCTCTGTACAACTCATGGGTTGATTCACCATGGTGTGTTCATGCACTGTACAACTCATGGGTTGATTCACCGGAGTGTGTCGATGCTCTGTACAACTCATGTGTTGATTCACCATGGTGTGTTCATGCACTGTACAACTCATGGGTTGATTCACCGGAGTGTGTCGACGCACTGTACAACTCATGGGTTGACTCACTTTACTGTGTTCATGCACTGTACAACTCATGGGTTGACTTACTTCACTGTGTTCATGCACTGTACAACTCATGTGTTGACTCAGTTTGCTGTGTTCATGCACTGTACAACTCATGGGTTGACTCACCATGGTGTGTCTATGCTCTGTACAACTCATGGGTTGACTCACCATGGTGTGTCTATGCTCTGTACAACTCACGGGTTGATTCACCGAAGTGTGTCTATGCTCTGTACAACTTATGGGTTGATTTGCCATAGTCTGTCTGTTCTGTACAATTTATGGGTTGACTTGCCCTAGTCTGTCTGTTCTGTACAACTCATGGGTTGACTCACCATGGTGTGTCTGTTCTGTACAACTTATGGGTTGACTTGCCCTAGTCTGTCTGTTCTGTACAACTCATGGGTTGACTCACCATGGTGTGTCTGTTCTGTACAACTTATGGGTTGACTTGCCCTAGTCTGTCTGTTCTGTACAACTCATGGGTTGACTCACCATGGTGTGTCTGTTCTGTACAACTCATGGGTTGACTTGCCATAGTCTGTCTGTTCTGTACAACTCATGGGTTGACTCACCATGGTGTGTCTGTTCTGTACAACTTATGGGTTGACTTGCCCTAGTCTGTATGCTCTGTACAACTCATGGGTTGACTTGCCCTAGTCTGTCTGTTCTGTACAACTCATGGGTTGACTCACCATGGTGTGTCTGTTCTGTACAACTTATGGGTTGACTTGCCCTAGTCTGTCTGTTCTGTACAACTCATGGGTTGACTTGCCCTAGTCTGTCTGTTCTGTACAACTCATGGGTTGACTTGCCATAGTCTGTATGCTCTGTACAACTCATGGGTTGACTTGCCATAGTCTGTATGCTCTGTACAACTCATGGGTTGACTCGCCATAGTGTGTCAGGTGTGGTGCCAAGGACAAATTAACTTGATTTCATTGAAGATCCAGACCTGGATTATTCCACGAGAACCATGTATTACCTGCACGACCAAAGGTGTATGGAGGTTATGTTTTCACCCCATGTCTGTCTGTTTGTTTGTCCGTTTGTGAACAAAATATCTCAATAATTTGTGGACGGATTCAGACGAAATTTGGCAGAGAGGTAATGTCTGTGACAAGGACTAAATGATTAGATTTTGGTGAAGATCCGGATCCGGCCAGTAGAATTTTTAAAGTGATTCTTCACCATTGAGTGATATGGCAAACCAGGCTATTAGTTTCGTCAGAATAACCTTTTTTGAGATTCTGCTCACAGACAGACAGACAGACAGACAGACAGACGGGTGAAAACATAACCTCCGCCCACCTTCAGCGGTGGGGGTAATTAAGCCGTTTGGTTGGCTGGAACCTTTTGATTGGTTGTGAAGTCAAGCAGATATTCCGACTCTGTTGGAGCCTGGAGGCGTCAGTTGTGTCCTGGACGGAAGCAGATAAACGTCTGTTTCCGTTGTGACATCCTCACTATTACCATACCTTTCAGCCCTTCCCCAAGCAAACTCTTGAGATATTACCTCTGATTTCACAGCTGTAATTTGGGAAGATTATTGACTGGAGGGATTACAAGTTTGGAAACCTGGGTGCTCCTATGTTGAGAATTCAGGTGTGGTTGAACTTACCTGTGGAGGTGCCTCACCTTATGGATGACTTTGGCTCAACAGACCTGTACTGCGGTTCATGTTTGCATTCCAAGGGATACAGTAAAATATGGCGGCTTTACCCAACTTGGTTCAATATCTGCACACTCGTCAACCGCGCAAGTTTCTCCACTCTCGAAGCAAATTACTCTACGTAGCAGTCAACTTATACTGGTCAACATCATTTTAAAAGTTTTATGGTTCTAGCATATTTTGAGGTGATTCTAACCAACATGAACCTGTAGATTTCGATTATGATATCCAATTTTCACGAGCACATCCAGTTTTTGAGAACCAGTATACCATAGGAATACCACTTCATTTGAAATTCACAAACCTCTTGTTGACCCCGAGAAGGTATTCTTACCACAACTTCATTTGAAACTTGGTTTGATGAAGAACTTTGTGAAGGCCATGGATCAAGATGGTGCTGGCTTCCACTACTTGCTAATGAAGTTCCGAGGCATGGTATCTGAGGCCAAAGTAAAGGCGGTGTTTTCAATGGTCCTCAAATTCGTCTTGTACTCACCAATCAGGACTTTGTAACGAGACTATCTGAGCTGGAAAGCGTTGCTTGAGATAGCTTTGTGGCTCTTGCTAACAATTACCTTGGAAACATTCGAGCACCAAATTATGAAGAGCTTGCGGACAAGATGTTGAAGAGTTACCAGGCGCTCGGTGCTCGAATGTCACTCAAGATACATTTCTTCCATTCCCATCTGGACTTCTTTCCACAAAATCGTGGCGATGTTAGAGATGAACATGGAGAAAGGTTTCACCAGGAAATTGCCATCATGGAGACTCGATATCAAGGCCTATTCAATCCAAACATGATGGGCGACTACTGTTGGACTTCACAGCGTGAAAGTGATTGCTCCGACAAACGCAAAAGTAAAGTTCAGAAGCACTTTTAATGTGATGTAAATAAAAACTTAAACTTCATATTATTTTTTGTGATATTTTATAAAGTTCATATTATTTTTGGAGATTTACATTTTTTTATGTGATGTAAATAAAAACTTAAAGTTCATAATTATTATTTTTTGTAATATTTTATAAAGTTCATATTATTTTTTGTGATATTTTCTGAAGTTCATATTAATTTTGGAGATTTACATATTTTTATGTGATGTAAATAAAAACTTAAACTTCATATTATTTTTTGTGATATTTTATAAAGTTCATATTATTTTGGAGATTTACATATTTTTATGTGATGTAAATAAAAACTTCAAGTTCATAATTAATATTTTTTGTAATATTTTATAAAGTTCATATTATTTTTTGCGATATTTTATAAAGTTCATATTATTTTGGAGATTTACATATTTTTATGTGATGTAAATAAAAACTTCAAGTTCATAATTAATATTTTTTGTAATATTTTATAAAGTTCATATTATTTTTTGTGATATTTTATAAAGTTCATATTATTTTTTGTAATATTTTATAAAGTTCATATTATTTTTTGTGATATTTTCTGAAGTTCATATTAATTTTGGAGATTTACATATTTTTATGTGATGTAAATAAAAACTTCAAGTTCATATTATTTTTTGTGATATTTTATAAAGTTCATATTATTTTTGGAGATTTACATTTTTTTATGTGATGGAAATAAAAACTTAAAGTTCATAATTATTATTTTTTGTAATATTTTATAAAGTTCATATTATTTTTTGTGATATTTTATAAAGTTCATATTAATTTTGGAGATTTACATATTTTTATGTGATGTAAATAAAAACATTAAGTGTAAATGTAAATAAAAACTTTAAGTTCATATTATTTTTTGTGATATTTTATAAAGTTCATGTTATTTTTTGGAGATTTACATTTTTTTATGTGATGTAAATAAAAACTTTAACTTCATATTATTTTTTGTGATATTTTATGAAGTTCATACTATTTTTGGAGATTTGCATTTTTTATGTGATGTAAATAAAAACTTTAAGTGTAAATGTAAATAAAAACTTTAAGTTCATATTATTTTTTGTGATATTTTATGAAGTTCATATTACTTTTTGGAGATTTACATTTTTTTATGTGATGTAAATAAAAACTTAAACTTCATATTATTTTTTGTGATATTTTATGAAGTTCATATTATTTTTGGAGATTTGCATTTTTTATGTGATGCAAATAAAAACTTTAAGTTCATATTATTTTTTGTGACAATAAATAGACTTATTGAGACTTAATCAAGAAATTCGCATGCTCGAAAGATTTTTTCCACACTTATGATGTACTACGTACGTCAAGGTTACGTGATAGCGAAATTTTAAGGTCAGATTCGGATTCGTGGGCACCAAATTAGTTAGAAACAGTTGAAAATAAGTCAGTGTAGCGGCTACCGCTGGGTTTTCACAATCGCCTTGCACCTATCAAAGACGCGGAGCGATCACCATGCCGGGCTCGTCCAGGACGCCCGGGCAGGCCCGCGCTCAACTTGCCAGGCCTCGGTCGGGACGCCCGGGCATGCCCGGGCATGCCCGGGCAGGCTCGCCCTCAACTTGCCAGGCCGCAGCCAGGACGCTGGGCCACGCCCCCTCTCGCCTTTCCTGGGCAAACGCTCCGGGATAATATGTATATATATTGCTGCCCGATAAACGGGCTTTTCAGAGTGCCTGAGTGTTTGGTTTGATTAAAGCAACTCGGATGAATTCCAGCTTTTTGTCGCGTCCATTCTTCCGATCGACGTGGGAGCCCCAGCTCCTTCATTGGTGACCTACCGACATGGACACGGCAGTCGCCCTTAAACTGCCTACCTTCTGGGAGGCTCACGCGGCGGTTTGGTTCGCACAGGTGGATTCCCTGTTCGCCCTGCGAGGCATCACGGCCGACGACACCCGCTTCCACCATGTGGTAACAGCGCTCGGTTCGGCCACCGCGGCCCGCGCCCTGAGCCTCCTCGAGAGCCCGCCAGCCGCTGACAAATACGGCGCGATTAAGAAGCTTCTCCTCGACGCTTTCGCCCTCCCATCGGCGGAACGCGCATGGCGCCTGCTCGACCTGCCCCAGCTCGGCGACACGCGCCCTTCCGAGCGAATGGACTACATGCTTTCACTGCTCGGCGAGCACTCTCCTGCATTCCTGTTCCGGGAGCTGTTCCTCCGTCAGCTGCCTAACCCGGTACGCCTCGCCCTGGCAAGCATGACGATCACAGATCCCCGGGCCCTTGCCAGAGAAGCTGACAAGATCTCCGCCGCAGGACAGCGCATCGCAGTGGCGACATGGGACCCACCGCCGTCCGACGCAACACCCATGGCGCCCGAGCACCCGGCATGGTCGACGACCGAACTGCCGACGCAATTGGCGGCCGCTACACCGAGCCGACGACCTCCAGCACGACGACCGGGGCCTCCACCTGACCAAGCGTGGTGTTACTATCATGCCAGGTTCGGACAGAAGGCCCGGACATGCCGACCCCCGTGCACCTTCGGCAGGCCGGGAAACGGCCGGGCCGGCGTTCATTACCAGCCATGAGCGCCGGCCACACGGGCAACTTACTGTTCATCACGGATAAAGCGTCCGGACGGCGCTTCCTTTGCGACACCGGCGCCCAACTGAGCGTCATACCCGCCTCTGACCAGGACAGGCAATCCGTGGTTTGCGGCCCCTCCTTGGTTGTGGCCAACGGATCGACCATCCGCACCTTCGGCCCGCGCAACGTCACCCTCTGCTTCGGCGGCCAACGCTTTGCTTGGACGTTTGTAACCGCAAACGTGCCCATGGCTCTGCTAGGCGCCGACTTCCTCTGCGCATACGGACTGCTGGTGGACGTCCAACGGCGTCGTTTAATCAACGCCGAAACCTTCAGCTCCCTGGTATGCACATTGAGCAGCTCCGCGCCGACCGAGCTGGCATGCGCCGTCCCGGCGGCGAACGAGTTTGCTCGCCTGCTCACGGAGTTCCCGGCCCTCACGCGGCCGACGTTTTCGGCCGTCGCAGTACGGCATGGGATCGAGCACCACATACCAACCACGGGCCCGCCGGTCTACGCCAGGGCCCGCCGCCTCGACCCAGCCAAGCTCGCCGTGGCGAAGGCCGAATTCGACGCGTTGGAGCACCTCGGCATCGTGCGACGCTCCGATAGCGCGTGGGCCTCGCCACTGCACATCGTGCCAAAGCCGGGGGGTGGATGGCGCCCGTGTGGCGACTACCGCCGTCTCAATGACGCTACCACCCCCGACAGGTACCCGATCCCGCATATCCAAGACTTCTCCGCCCGTCTGGCGGGACGGGTCATTTTTTCGAAAATTGATCTCATACGGGGATATCACCAGGTACCTGTCAGGGCGGCCGACGTCCCTAAAACGGCAGTCATCACGCCGTTCGGCTTATTCGAATTCTTGCGGATGCCGTTTGGTCTCAAGAACGCGGCTCAGGCGTTCCAGCGCTTGATGGACGGCGTGCTGCGTGACCTGCCGTTCCTTTTCGTTTACCTGGACGACATCCTCGTCGCCAGCACGTCCCGGGCCGAGCACCTCCTCCACCTCCGAACACTGTTCGGGCGCCTCAGCGAGCACGGCCTCATCGTCAACCCTGCCAAATGCCACTTCGGCACGACGGCCGTTGATTTTTTGGGCCACCACATCACCAAGAACGGGGCCGTGCCGCTGCCAACCAAGGTCGAGGCCATCACCACGTTCCCGCGTCCCCGCACCATAAAGGCCCTGCAGGAATTCCTGGGAATGGTGAATTTTTATCACCGCTTCGTGCCCCGCGCTGCTCAACTCATGCGGCCCCTCTACGAAGCCCTCCGGGGCAAGCCGGCCAAGCACGACATCGCCTGGTCCGCAGCAATGGATGCGGCCTTCCAAAGCTCAAAGCGGGCCCTCGCCGACGCAACACTGCTCGCTCACCCGGTGCTCAACGCTCCCATCGCCCTCACCACGGATGCCTCTGACTACGCGGTGGGCGCCGTACATGAGCAATGGGTGAACGGGGTTTGGCAGCCACTCGCTTTTTTCAGCCGGCAGCTCCGGCCGAACGAGCTCAAATACAGCACGTTTGACCGGGAGCTCCTCGGTCTACACCTGACCGTCCGCCATTTCCGCCACCTCCTGGAGGGCCGACCTTTCACGGCGTTCGTCGACCACAAGCCGTTGGTTTACGCCATGGCCAAGGTCACGGAGCCATGGTCGGCCCGCCAACAGCGCCACCTCATCCGCCGTGTCGGAGTTTACCACGGACATCCGGCACGTCGCCGGCAAAAACAACGCCGTGGCCGACTGTCTTTCCCGGGCCAGCACGAACGCGGTCCACCTGGGCGTGGGCTTTGCGCTTATGGCGGCGGACCAAACCACCGACACCACGGTGCAAGCCCTCCGGGCGGTGGACACGGGCCTCCGCCTGGCCGACATCCCCTTCGCGGACACTGTCCTGCTCTGCGATGTCTCCCAAGGCCAGCCTCGCCCCATCGTGCCCGTCACCTGGCAACGCCGCATCTTCGCCTCCCTCCACGGCCTTTCCCACCCGGGCCGGAAAGCTTCCCAGAAGCTGGTGTCGGCGCGATTCGTCTGGCACGGCCTTCGTCGGGACGTCCGCGATTGGACCAGCACCTGCACGGCCTGCCAACGGGCCAAGGTCCACCGACACACCCAGGCCCCGCTGGCACCTTTCACCGTGCCCGAACGACGTTTCGACCACGTCAACGTGGATCTGGTGGGCCCCCTCCCCCCTTCACGGGGGTTCACACACCTGCTCACCATGGTGGACAGGACCACCAGGTGGCCGGAGGCCGTTCCCCTCGTCTCCACCACCACCGCCGACGTGGCGCAGGCTTTCATCGCCACCTGGGTCGCCCGCTTCGGCGCACCGGCGGACATCTCGTCAGACCGCGGACCACAGTTCACCTCCGAGCTGTGGGGCGCGGTCGCCCGCAACCTGGGGGTCAAGCTCCACCGTACTACGGCCTACCACCCCCAAGCAAACGGGTTGTGCGAGCGATTCCACCGCTCCATGAAGGCCGCGCTCATGGCCGGCCTTCAAGACGGCGGTTGGGCCGACCGGCTGCCGTGGGTCCTTTTGGGCCTCCGCACGGCCCCCAAGGAGGACCTCCAGGCATCCACCGCCGAGCTTGTCTATGGCCAGGCACTACGCGTCCCGGGCGAATTCGTGCCCGACGCTACCAGTCCCTGGTCCGCAGCTCACCAGCGCTCGGACCTCCAGGAGGCCGCCCGACGGTTTGCCCCCGTGCCAACATCCCACCACGGTGACCCCCAGTCCTACGTCCCCCCAGCACTTCGCACAGCGGAGTATGTTTTTGTGCGTCACGACGCACATCGGGGGCCACTCCGGCCGCCGTACGACGGGCCCTTCCGGGTGCTGCGACGGGACGACAAGTCCTTCGTCATCGACATCGGCGGCAGGTCGGACCGGATTGCGGTGGATCGCCTCAAGCCGGCGCACGTGGACGTCGACCACCCACCACGGGTGGCCCTTCCGCCGCGGCGAGGCCGCCCCCCGTCCACGGTGCCCCCCACTCGACCGCCCACCACCACACCGGACCCCCTCCCACGACCCGCCAGGGGTCGCTTCGGCCGGGTCATCAGGACCCCCCTCAAATTGACCCTGCCGGTGCAAGTCGATTCTGGGGGGACGTGTGTAGCGGCTACCGCTGGGTTTTCACAATCGCCTTGCACCTATCAAGGACGCGGAGCGATCACCATGCCGGGCTCGTCCAGGATGCCCGGGCAGGCTCGCCCTCAACTTGCCAGGCCGCAGCCAGGACGCTGGGCCACGCCCCCTCTCGCCTTTCCTGGGCAAACGCTCCGGGATAATATGTATATATATTGCTGCCCGATAAACGGGCTTTTCAGAGTGCCTGAGTGTTTGGTTTGATTAAAGCAACTCGGATGAATTCCAGCTTTTTGTCGCGTCCATTCTTCCGATCGACGTGGGAGCCCCAGCTCCTTCATCAGAACCAATTTGGCTGTTGACCAGTGTTATTGACTCGATGTCCTTTACTTACAGAAAACATTTGTGTGAGGCGGCCATTTTTCAGCCCCCAACCTCGTAATGCATGCCAGCTTGTTCTGCGGGTTCCATTCCAAGGGCCCTCCAAACATGATCCATTGAATAATACATTTGTGCCGCCTCTCCTGCTGAGTTTGTCTGTCATAACAATGCAGGATGGTGGAAGCTTTGCAGCCACGTGTGACCGTGCTTCTAGCAGCTGTCAGGCTTGAGTGTCCATTAAATTGAATCACAAGGCGCCATTATTGCCATATGTCCCAACCAGTAATTGAATATGGACGAACCAGATTTCATTGGAACACGGATTGATTTTCATTTGCGTAAATGTGTGAAGATGCAAAAATTATGGGCAATGACTATCGGGTTTATTCATTTTTTTGTTTTATGATGTTTATGTTTTGGAAAAGTACTATATTTTGTAATAATTGTTGAATGTGACAAGTGGAGGGCGGCAAGGCGTGCGTTTGGACCGTGGAGCCATATGGAGCACTATCGCATCCCGTGGGAGTTTAATTGTAATCTATGGTACCCGTCACTAATGCGATGACTGAAGGATGTACTTTCAGGAAAAGAAATCTCATGATGATCTTTTACGATGATCTAGAAGGACATGTTGAGGTAACCAGAAGGTCACCCCGAACACGCTCTTGGGGCGAAAGTGTAAGTAATAAAAGGTTTTTGGACAAATGAATCAGAATCGAAGTACGGTCGATACGGTCTGGGGTGCCAAACCGTATCGAAGGCACGTGATATGTCAAGGGAGTCAGCTCTGATTTCCTGTTTGGCATTGAGGACCTCCATCCATTGTTGAGACTGCAGAAGCAGCATGTCCAGAGATCTCTGACTCTCTTGAGGAAATCCTCTCTACTTCTTTGCTGATGACTCCACTCTCTGTGAGTCCACTCCACTCTCTGAGTGTGTGCCGTTAAATATGACTCCACTCCACTCTCTGAAACATAGATATGTAGCATAAAGCAAAGAAACATTTGGTGTCTGGTGTACCAGACTTGGTGGTCTAATGGTTAGAACGTCAGCTCAGATTCTGGGAGGTCGGTGGTTCAAATCCGGTCCAAGTCGTGCCAAAGACTTAAAAATGGGTTGAGTCACCATAGTGTGTCACAGTACATGCTGATTCATTTCTTGACACTCAGCATTTAATCAAAAGATAGAGCACGGACAAACAACCACGGGTTGGCAATACTAGCGCAGGCTTTGGGCCTTACGACCTCCTCCTGCGTTGAACTTCTTCATAAGGGAATTCGTTATGCACAAAGGGCATAAAATCCGTAAACTGGAGGATTATTACATTTACATCGAAACAACTCGGATAAATAACTGTGGGATGGAATGTTGGAAAGGCCGTTCCTTTTGCCAAAAATGTAATATGTGCATTTGCCATGGGATGTGATATTCCTACATGTGGGCTGACACACAACTCAAAATGCTGTTCCTTGACAAATATTTACTACTACTTCAACTACTACAACTAGTATGACTAATGCTGCTGCTTTAATAGCCCCAATTATTTCCTTGTGGGGTCAATCGGGGAAAATTTTTGACCCACGTTTTTCACGAATGGGTTTGCCAGGCCTGAGGTTTGACTGAAGGTGGCAGGAATTTGTTCAGGATGCTGTGACCGTGATAACTGACCAAAGACTGGGATTTTTGGCATCCGTCAACAAGGAGTACTGGCACGCTGGTCCTCCGTTCTGACATCCTTCCGATGGACGGCACACACCGACGAGGTATCGACCCGCATGCCAAATACCAGGGTGGTCGTTTGTAGTTGGGTGGAGATTCTAACCCAGGCTAGGCAGAGATTCAAAGGCCTGTGCACATAGGCCAAGCTACCGTACCAGGCCTCGATAAATTAATTACTGCACACAGTATGTTCTGCATTTTATAATTGCAATCATCAAAATTACTCGTTGCTCTCATCTGTATCCTCACCATCCCAATCCACATGAATTATCAGACTCCGCTGTGTCCCAATGAATGTTCTCCTCTCACATTTGTACTCTTCTACCTCACGCAGGCAAACATTTTTGGTGCAGGCCATACCGTTGTTTCCGCAGGAGCATGACATTGCGACAAATTTGCTTGCACCGCAACCACATTCCACCTGCTCTAGTACAGGTGCGAGTGCTGATGACAAGTTTGAGATGAGCGGAACGCCAAGACCACCTTCTGGTGCCCACCCATATTCCAGTGGTCAATGGTACACCGATTGGCTGTTGAATCATAAACCAATACCGATGCTGTTGCTTGGTCATGGTAAAAAGGAAAAAAACAAATGGTGACACATTGACACATAATGGTATGGTATGGTATGGTATGGTATGGTATGGTATGGTATGGTATTCATTTGATGAGGTCTTCAGGAATACCAACCATATTGATCTTGGTGTCCCACTATATCTTCTTCTTTAACAGCCACAATTATTCCCACCTTCTTACGGGGTTGGCCGAGCGAGGTTTTTGGCCTCTAGGCCTCTAGGCCTACTTCAGCCCAGTGTCGCACTATATGAAGCACTATATGACGCACTATATGACGCATCAAGTTTTCATCCCGTAGCAATTTCTCGCTATTCTAAATAATTATTTATTTAATTATCCCTGTTTAAATGCAAGTGTTGTTCTATCATGTCATGTATGTTGCATTCATCACAACTTCTCTTGTGACATGTTCTCGTCATCTCCGACAAGTGTCCGTTTGGGAGTAGTGACATAAAAATGACCTTTCATGTCATCAAAAGAAGTTTCACCCATGTTTTTATTTTCCTGAAAGTACCGGGTTGGTCCTCTCGTGACGACATTGATGATTGGTGCCAGTAAGTTATTTATTTATTTTTGGGAGGGGGTGTTGGTGACCCTCGATGTTTGTGTTGGTGGTGATGGTCATGATTTCTGACCACTCTGGCTTGGCTGTGTCATGGTTAACATTAACCAGTTATACGGCGTTTTTCCAAAAGCTGACGGCCGGATGCTGACGCCGCCCTCCCCCCCCCCCTTACTCCCCCCGTCCCTTACTCCCCCCCCCCCCCCCCCCCCAGAATTTCCATGTTTTAAACGTTTCCCAGTGTGTACCCTTGATTAGAATAGGTACACTGTATCCCTGCATGTCGTAAGAGACGACTAAGAGGGTTGGCGTCAGGAAGGGCATCCGGCCATAAAAACATTGCCTCAAAAAGAGAACCATGACAATTACAACGACATATGGGCAGGGTACAGCCCGAAGTGGAGATCGGTTTCTGAGGTTTGGGACATGGAATGTAGGGACAATGACAGGGAGGTCAGGAGAAGTGGTGGAAGTATTGGTCAGAAGAAGAGTGGACATATGTTGTGTGCAGGAGACGAGATGGAAGGGAAGTGGTGTGAGAATGGTGAAGGGTAGGCAGGGACTGAAATACAAGTTTATGTGGCAAGGGTGCCTGGAGGGCGTGAATGATGTTGGTGTCCTGTTTTCTGAGGAGTTTGTAGACAGTGTGGTGAGTGTGACTAGAGTGAGTGATAGGTTGACGATGGTGAAAATGATTGGAAAGCTCTTGGTGAACATCATCTCGGGATATGCTCCGCAGGTTGGTCGAAGCGATGAAGAGAAGGACAAGTTCTGGTGTGCGATAGAGAAGCTGATGGAAAACGTGAAAGATGAGGAAGTTGTTGTGGTAGGAGGAGACCTAAATGGACATGTGGGAAGGAGTATGGATGGTTTTGACGGAGTTCATGGGGATTACGGATATGGTGTGAGAAATGGAGAAGGTGAAAGGATTTTGGAGTTTGCTGATGGAGCTGATTTGTTGATTTGTAATACTCAGTTCCAGAAAGAGGATAATAAGCTTGTTACATACACGTCAGGTGGGTCGACGACAACCGTTGTCTACCTGATGGTGCGTAGGCGAGATAGGGGGCACCTCCGGGACACAAAGGTGATCCCGGGGGAGGAGGCTGTTTCACAGCACCACTTGGTTGTCTGCGACATAAGGGTGAAAGGTGCGAGGAGAGCTCGGCGGGTGAAGTACCAACCGAGAATGAAGGTGTGGAGGTTGAAAGAGGTGACAGTAAGGGAGGCATTAAAAGAGAGGCTGAGTAGGGTCGAGGATGATGTGGTTGAGCTTGAAAGTGGTTGGATGTCAATGAAAGCGAGTCTGTTGGGAGCCGTTGGTGAGGTATGTGGATGGACAAAAGGACCACCGAGGCACTCGGAAACATGGTGGTGGGATGATGAAGTTGGAAAGAGGATTGACGAGAAGAGGAAGAAGTTCAAGGAGTGGCAGGAGGCGAAGGGTACGGGAGCAGAAAAAGCAGAGCATGAAAGTTATAAGGCAGCCAAGAAGGCTGCAAAGAAAGAGGTAGCAAAGGCGCAGGAGGCATGGAGGAAAATGTTCGGAGAACGCTTGGATTCGGAAGAGGGTCAGAAAGCAGTATTCAGGATTGCAAACCAGATAGCGAAAGAGAGGTGTGATGTGATGGGGGTGAGTTGCTTGAAGGATGAAGTGGGACAAATCGTTGTCGACCCAGATGGAATTAAAGGAAGATGGAAAAGATATATGGAAATGCTGTTGAATACAGAGAATGAATGGGATGGCAACATAGAGAGTGACCCAGTTTTAGGACCGGCAGAGAAGATAACTGAGAAGGAAGTTGAGGAAGCGATAAAAGCAATGAAGGGTAGAAAAGCGGGAGGGCCGACGGGAGTTGTGGGAGATATGTTGAAGGCAGCAGGAAGTTGGGGTGTGAAGAGAATGACAGAGATCTGTAATCTGGTGGTGAAAGAAGGCCGCATTCCAGTGGATTGGGAACTGAGTACCTTCATCCCTCTATACAAGGGGAAAGGTGACCCTCTGGAGTGTGGCTCGTACCGAGCGATAAAGTTATTGGAGCATGGAATGAAGGTATTGGAAAGGGTGTTGGAGAGGAGGATAAGGAAGAAAGTGAAGATCGACGAAATGCAGTTTGGATTTATGCCAGGAAGAGGAACGACAGACGGGCTTTTCATTGTGAGGCAGTTGCAGGAGAAGTACATGGAGAAGAGGAAGAAGTTGTTTATTGGGTTTTTGATCTGGAGAAAGCATTCGATAGGGTTCCACGCAAAGTATTGACATGGGCATTGAGGAAGTTAGGAGTGGAGGAATGGTTGATCAGAGTAGTGATGGCAATGTACAAAAGAGCGCGCACAGCTCGAAGGACGAAGGACGGGAACAGTGGTGAGTTTGAGGTGAAGGTGGGAGTGCATCAGGGATCGGTACTAAGTCCAATACTATTTGTAGCTGTGATGGAGGTGCTAGCTCAGAACGTAAAGGAGGGTTTACCGTGGGAGTTGTTGTATGCAGATGATCTGGTGTTGATTGCGGAAAGTATGGATGGACTGAAGGAAAAGATGAACAAGTGGAAGGAATGTATGGAGACAAAAGGTCTGAAGGTGAATATCGGAAAGACGAAGGTGATGGCAAGTGGTAAAGCATGTGGTGAGGTGGAAAGAACTGGGAAGTGGCCCTGTTCTGTGTGTAGGAAGGGTGTCGGAGTGAACTCCATTCAATGTACAATGTGCGCTGAGTGGGTTCATCAAAAATGTAGTGGTCTGAGAGGGTCATTAACCAGTGTGGCAGCTACATTCAAATGTAAGGTGTGCACAGAGGGAGCTGCAGATGGAGGAAATGTTGAGTTGGATCTTGGAGACGGCGTGAAGCTGGAAGGTGTGAAAACATTTTGCTACCTCGGAGACATGCTGAATGGAGAAGGTGGATCAGACTCGGCAATGGTTGGTAGAGTGATATGTGCATGGAAGAAGTTTCGGGAACTGAGTGGCGTGCTGATGATGAGGGGAGTGTCGTTGAAGCTGAAGGGAAAGGTGTATGCTGCATGTGTGAGAAGTGTTATGATTTATGGGAGCGAGACATGGGTAATGAACGTAGAGCAGCAACGAAGGCTGGAAAGGGTGGAAATGCGAATGGTTCGGTGGATGTGTGGAGTATCGTTGAGAGAGAGGAAGACAAATGATGAATTGCGAAAGATGATGGGAATAGAGCCTGTGATTGATGCGGTGAAGAGGATCAGGTTGAGATGGTTTGGTCATGTGTTGAGGAAGGATGAAAGTGACTGGTTGAGAAGAGTGATGGAAATGAATGTAGAAGGAAGTAGAGGACGGGGAAGACCTAGAAAGACTTGGCTAAAGATGGTGGAAGAAGAAATGCGGGCAAGGGGGTTAACAAGGAGAGATGCAGAAAATAGGGCAAAATGGAGAGATTGTCATGGGACCGCAAGGCTAACCCCCGCTCTCGTCGGGAAAATGGCCTTTAAAATGCATGTTGTTGTTGTTTTCCAAAAGCTCTGGTTTTCACAGCGGAGATTAATAATAATAATAATCATAATAATGATGATGAAGGTTTTATCGCAGATTTGTTTAAAAATGCATC